>NC_064871.1:32842156-33156126 GCF_943734695.1 Anopheles maculipalpis | reverse complement strand
GCTTTTCCAGCTGTGTGTTCCATTGCAAAGTGTTGTTAAAGCTCGCGGCTTCATATTACTTAGTTTGTAGGAAAAAAGGGATGAAAAAAAAGAGATGGATTTGATTGATGAAAAGAGATCAGCAGATGCTGCTACCAAGTTTTACGAAACCCGATTGCAAACAGAGCTACACCACCAGACGAGCAAAGTTTACCAATTAAACTGATATCTGTTGGTCTTCTCTGGTCACCCATCGTTGTCGTCCCTCAATCACGTGCAAATGACAAGCAAAGTTTGCGCCAAAAACAGCTGACAGAAATGCCACCCAGGGGTTGGGGATGCGAAGTTCGATTAAAAACACTTCTGTTGGCAATGCGTGGTCGTTTAGATATGTCTGGGTTGTTTTTTTTTGGCCCTTGCTTTTTCTGTATGTGAAATGGAAGGTATAGCAATTTTAAGGGAAAGAAAAATTAAAACATAAACCCTGTAAATGGCAATCTGCCTGCCATGCTGGCGATCAACAAATTGGAGGCTTGAAAGTAAGTCAAATATCTTATCCAATATTAAATTAACTCTTCTAGTTTTGATTGTTATATAAAAGCAGCTTCAAATGTATGTCATTTTCGTGGTATGATTCATCAAGGTTGACATTGTGTAATAAAAATTCTCAAAATTAATGTTTCTTGTTCTTCTTTAGCATTACATTTATGGCTTGCATGATTACATTTTTAAAGTTTGTAAATGTAATAATTTACAATTTTTTTACAACTACTTACTTTCTTTTTTTTTGCTTTATATCAAGAGTGTTACAATATTCATGCAAAGTTTTATTACTACTAGGTCAAAAAGTCTTTAATGACCAATACAGCAGACCTGTTTTCGTAGTGAAGAACGTAAAATAACAATCAATTAACAAATCCACTAGATGATATTAAGAGATCCACGAGATGAAAGTAAGTTGAAACTTCTTTTACTGATTAATAAATTACTTATCACGCACTTTACGGGACGGGTTGTTTGTTGCCATTTTCGTGCTATGATCTGTTCATGTTCAACGCTTAATAATACTGATCCAACCTATGACTGTACTAGGTGTCCTATATCTAACCTTAATTGTAATAATCAAAGCTTAGACAATCCTAAACAGAACACACGAACAAACAAAAGAACCTAAACAGAAGACAAGCTTGAACGGAACGACAGAACTGAAGAAACAAACAAAACAAAAAAAAACAGAAAAAATTGAAGTGAAAGAAGAGTGAAGAAAAGATTAGGGTTATGTTGCATTCAAAGTGGTGCGACGAGGGATTAAACAAAGTTGATGGCATTAAGGAGGAGATCTTTACGGCCCCGTCCGTGCGGAATAGTGAGGTCTGACTAACCAACTCCGTGGCATCTTCAAGTCTAGTAAGCCATTCAATGGCCGGCGTGACCTTAAAGGTCATTAAGTCAAGAAGAAAAAGAAGGATTCTTGCCGATGGGGACCAAATCACCGAGCAATATTCCAGTGTCGACCTAACCACTGAGCAGAACAAAGTCTTCTATCAAGCATCTGAGCAGACACGGGCTACACGTTTCAATACACCGAAAATCCTCCTAGCAAGTCTAGTCAATAGTCGGAAATTGACTATGGAACCAATGTCCGAAGTCCTTAATTACTTTCGCCTGGTCCTTAACCTGGTCAAATGAATAAGGAAGAAAACAATAGGTGCGGTAACGAATAAACGTAAAGACACTACATTCAACAGAACATTTAACACATTTACAGTACATTTTTTTGATGATTTGATTATAATTCCAAAGCCCCTTATACGAGCCGGACCACCTGCTCCGCCCACCGTTAGATTCGCTATTGAACACAGGTAATCCCAAGATGTAAATGTCAAAGAAAATTTTGCAGTAGTTATCTAAACACACCTCCTTTGAAGTCGTCCAAACATAGAAGTAAGAGTCCTGGCTGCCAACCGATCATACTACAACCTGAGAAAACATCTCGGCTCAAAAACAACCTTTCGGGACGGACGAACCGGATCCTTCATGGAACCATTATAGTCTCAGGACTCACATACGTGGACTCACATACACATGGACTTTGGCCGACTGGATATCGACATGGATATCGACTTAGCCACGGTCGAGAGGAAGATGCTCAGAAGAATTTTCAGCCTCGTATATGTTGAAAGGTAGCGGAGGTCACGTGCGGTGATATTACCATCATTTCTTAGCCATTTTGCGGTCCTTAAGCGACCACTTAGGGATTTTGCAATCCAAGCGGTTGACGAGCTTAGGGTTAATACACATTTCATTCATTCAACTTACGCACCCTTCTTGCTTACTTCAAATTGATACAAAACAAAATAAAATTCATAGGACAATTATTTTTCAATTTATCATTTATTTTGCAGTTGTCTCTTTCGTTTTGCAAATTGATAAGGAATTGTTTTTTTTATTTGCAATATAAGGGATGTTGAGTAAACCATCTACGGAAACGGGAGGTTTCTTTTATCGTTGATAGGAATGAAATAACGCGAAGATCCCTTTTAGTGCCTTCATCAAGTGCACCAAAAGCACAAACTTTGGTTGGTATACTCTTGCATAAATGTTGAAATTTTTGTTTCGTATTTTGCCAGGAAAAACCCCCTACAAATCGTCAATTTTTCCTCCATACTTCAGACTGTATCGATTTTGTGTCGTTAACCTACCTTTTTTTACACATCGTATCATGCGAACGTAGATCATCACATACAGTGTCCCGCAACAGGTTCATTTAGCATGCGTGTACGTGTGTAGAACGTGTTACACGAGCGGTAATGATAAAGAAAACATTAAACAAAATTCTAAATCACGCTCCTAGATACGTGGTATCTTACAATTGTAGCACATTCACACGCTTCCTCATTTTAAGTTTTGCATTGTTTTTTATTTCTTGCACCGTGCTTAACTACTATTCGTTTTAGGCTCAGTAATTGCTGCATCCTTTTAGTAAAAAGGTAAACCTTTTTGTGCATTTTCTTGGTGTGCCGTTAGAAATATTTTCCTTTCAAAAAGCAACATGTTTTGTGCATACGTTTGCTGTACTTTGTATTAATTTAGCCCTCCTCTATTTCAATCGCACCCGAAGAAGCCCAGAATGCTTATATTGCTAGCGTTTGTATTATATATGATTGTAAATTCGGTTAAACCATGCTTATAGTTTTCCCTTTATTAGTTAACTGTTTTTCGTGTTTGGAGTTTTTTTTTAATCTCTATTGGTGTGTACTATTACGATCACTCATTGCGGAGAGAACTATATCGGAAAAAATTGTGAACCTTGGAAAGAACCTTACTCTGCTTGTCGATTTTCAACAATTGTCTTTCACATTTGCACAAAGCACATATCTTTGGAGAAATTAAAACAATTGTTCAAATTGCTTTAAAAGGCATTCTAAGAGCGTACATTCAACCGTTAACGATGAGCTTTTGATAAGCAATAGCATGCAGCTGTACAAGTGCGACGGACAACAGAGGAAAGGCGCTTTCGAATACCCATTTCATAGTAATTACTAGTACTCTTTTGCCAAAAATGTTTACGAAACTACCTGCTGTTTAGTAAATATTGCAATTCTTGCTGTCTTTAGTATTATTATTGCGTTAAAAGATCAACTTGTAACGGCCTCAAAATCGTTGCATTAGTTTTTGTCCTATTTCTTCTTTTTATTGAATTGTTTTTTTTTGTGCAGCTTGTCTTAAAACACATTTAAAATACGTTATTGCGCGCGCGTGACGAGATACAGAGAAAAAGCACTTGATTTCTTATTTGACGGATTATGTTCTTTTTTTTTTTGTTGCTTAAAAATACCTTTTTAATTATTTGTTGCTATAATTTGTATTGTATCTGTTATGTTGCTGCTCCTTTTTGTTTATATCGCGGACCTGTCTGGGAGTACCGAGTATTTTAGGGTTTGCCGGGCAGCATTTGAGTACCCAACTACACAATCGTTTCATGTATATATCACAATCGAAGCTAACGGCTTGCAATTTGTATTTCCTTATTTTGACTGGCCTGATTTTTCCGGTTTAGTTTTGTCGGTATTTGGTGCATTTCTTTACCTTACTCAATGTCACACACGTACACACATTTTGCTTCCGATAGCACATCAATCACAAAGCGGCAAATTGGTTTTATGTTTTAAAAGAACCATTTTTTGTTTTTGGTTTTGGAACATATGACTAGACGATTTCGAATCGGATCTGATACTGTTGCAGACCCAGCACATCTCAACCATGCTAGGTGCAACCCTACTTAGATTTTTGGTATGGCTGCCTGCCAGAAGCGATGTAGTTACGCATTGCTTAGTTAAGTTTAATGAAATCCTCCGTAGAAAAAAAAATCAAATCTTTACTAACAGTTCCGTTCTCATGCCGCTAACATAAAGCAATTTCATCCGTTACATCCTAACGTTACTCTTGTAAGGAAAGTTAAATTAAGAGACAGAATCTTGCTTATTATAAACAATTTTAAAATGACTTCTTTTCACTTATAACAACGTTACTTCTATCTGTCCTTCTTTGTAGCAACTGTGAGTATTGAAGTAGGATATTCGCTTTCACTCAATTTAAACTAATCACATAAAACACACTCTCACTGTACACACCATAACGTATGCATTAAAAAAGCGACAAAACTAAACGGTAAAAGATACTGTAACCAAATAAATCTTTAATTTAAGAAAAAAAATCTAACCCTCGCTTCGTCACGTTACAACCTGTTGCCAGCGCTTAAGCCATAAGTGTAAAAAAATAATTTGCTGACCTTTTTCTTGTTGAAAGGTCGCTTGTTTCATCAATTCATCACTGATTTTGACCTCCTCGTCGTTGCAATTATTTCTCTTCAGATCCAGGCTTCCATTCTACAAACTTTTCTTTCTCCAGAGAGGCCAGTAAATAGTACGAACAAACTTTTATGCAAAGAAGTTTTACTGCTCTCGTTCGAGCAACTGTAAATTTTGTGTAAATGTAAAGTTCTCACATTTTGACGGTATGTAGTTAATATACATTGACAGCAAAAAGACAGCGAAATCGCAAGAAAAATTGGAACATTTTTGTCACTTTCTTTTAATGCATACGTTAAGCATAGCGTTGGGGCGCAGAAAATGAAACACAGGGAGAAAATAATTTAACAGAAACGAAAACATAACACTAACATTTAGGACACAGTACTCTACCTACACGAAACAAAACAACACACGATTCGACTAAAAAAGAATTATAAAAAATAACGTACAACAAATAAATACTACTCTTACATGCTACCTCAGCTCAGTAAAGCCAGTTGGAACGCTGCTCACGCTCGCGGGACGATTTCACCATACTTCCGATCGGAGGTTTCTTTTTCATCGGTGAAAGGCGGGCCGAGCTTTTTGACTCACCAACACCCCCACCGCGTGCTTCCGATAGTCCACTTACACGTGCACCAAGTGGTAACCGACTCTCAACCCGCCGATAAAATGGATCCAATCGTATCAGCTCCTTATTTGCGCCGCCCGGAGCCATGCTCGGAAGCGCCTTCAGAAAACCGTGCGCACCGACCGGTATCGGTGGCGCCGGTGGAATACTGGTTGAGCAGCCACTGTACAGGAACGGCATCTGTTGCGTAAGATTGGTGTGCAGTGTCAGCACGGACTCGAGATCCGCCTCGCTCGCTTGCATCAGAAATTCATCGAACAACTTTATCGGCAGCATGCCCACAATATCAAACACATCCACGTACGATTCCGTCTCTTTGTTGTACAGATGCAAATAATCGCCCAGCTGTTTGGCCACCATTGCACCACGGTCCTTGCCGAGCGCTTTGTTGCCGAAGTTGCGAAAAAAGAAAGGCGTCTTCATGTGGGCCCCGACACGGTACAGAAACTTCATTACAAGCTCCTCGTGGCTGTGCTTCGGTTCGGACGATAGACGCTTCAGGATGTACTCAAGATAGTAGCCAAAAGCACGCCGAGCTTGCAGAATGCTCATCTCGTGCCCATTTTCGATCAGTTTGCGTACCTGTAAACGTAGCCGCTTCGCTTCATCCACACACTTTGGTGCGGTATGCTTCGGGCCGATCGTAATTGGCAGTGAGCTTTCCAGGGCACGCTCATACTTCTGGATGCGATGCACAATGCGATTCTCCGTCTCGCTGCCGGGTGGAAAAAGCTGCGAGTGTAACATCTGATTGTAGTTGTGCGGTATAATCATCAAGTAGGTGCCACTGCTGGAGGAGGTGATGGCTGACGTTGGAATGCCCGTGATTGGATCCAGCAACGAACCGTACCGGGTCATACTGTCGCTTGTGGGGAAAATTCGCACAAAACCACCCCGTCGTTCGTACTGTGACCGTGCAAAGCGGACGATCTTTAGTTCCTCTGCCGTCAGTGCGCTCAGGGTCGTCTGCAGCTTAGCACCACCACCGCCACCACCTTCTCCTTTCCCTTGATGCTGTTGCTGATTACCACCACCAGCAGTTCCGGTGCCATCCTTCCTTCCACTGGTGTGCACAAAATCGGCCGAATTTACACGCCGGTAAGGTGTGGTAAGGTTACGTATCTTCTGGCCCTTACTATCGTAGCACGCCTTCTGCAGCGGACTGATGGCCGGTATGCCCACCATCGTGAGCAGATCGGTCAGCATCGAGGCTTTCACCTTCGTGTCAAGCGGTGTATCACAGCCGAGTGACGGCGAGAGGTTCACCTCCAGCAGCCACGGTTTCAGCATATCATCGATCAAGATGTCAAAGCCGTACAGCTCAAAGCAGTTGCCAATGTGCGGTACAAACATCCGGCAGGCGGATACGATTGGCTGCGTGCAGGAGAAGATCGCCTTTATGATCAAATCCTCGATCGCGAGCATCAGCTGCTCAGTGTTGCAACCCTGGCTGCGGAGGTGCCTCAACAGCGCACTCAGCGTCCACTTGTGCCCGACGTCCTCTTCGCCGGCGTTACTCGACCGTATGTAATCGGTGTGATACTTGTTGATACTATAGTTGCACAGATGCATACACGGATTCCATAGGTTTTCCGCCGTCCGATCGTACTTGACGGTGGCCAGCCGGACCAGACCCTCCTCGTAGATGTAGATGATGAGTGGATCGAACGAGGTCACGGCGACATAGATGCGTATGTCACACTTGTGCCCATCGATGCAGAGTGGATCGGAAATGTACTTTGCCACCACAACCTGTTCGAACGATGATATCTGATCCGGCTGAAGAATGACGAGAAAAATTGAGCAAACAGAATTAGTTAAACTGTTTACCGTAGCTAAACGCGACCGGCAAAAGCTCTTACCGAATTGACTATGAAAATACCACGTCCTCGGCTAGAGGCAACCGGTTTGACGATCCACGGTCCTCGACACTTATTGTGCGCCGCTATCAGTTCCTTATAATCCTGTGGCAGTAGAAACGATTGTGGTACGATATCGAAATGCTTATAGCCCCGCAGATGCTGCATCCTCTCGATGTTTTTGTATAGACGATCTTTGCGTGTCAACTCGTAGGACCTAAAATTAAATGAAGTTAAATTATAGCCGCACAATTCCAAGAAGTAACTATTTGCATGCTGGAAAGCTTGTTACATCTTGCGATTAATTGCATACCAACATTTAAACCTGTACCACTATTATTCGCACCCACCTAGGGAAATGGTTCACTCTCTGATACGGGGCTAAATTGCGCAAAATGTCCGGCTTCAGATGGATGCCCGTCCACAGCAGATTAAAGTCATTACACTCCGGACCACTTTCGCCCATACCGTGTGCGTTAAGGATTTTTCGCAACAGCCGAGTTTCGGTATTGATAAACTTGTAGCAAATGTTTAACTGTGCAGCGGGCATTTCCGTTTTCGTTGGTGCAGTTTGTTGATTCTCCTTGTTGTCTTCCTTGTGCTTGCGATGGGCGGCCGGTTTCTTATCTAGAGCGGCCATTGCAAGCGCAGGTTCCGATTTGGAAGTTGACATTTCCGTGTCTATTTCATCTCCCGAACCACCACCCTTCACGCTCGACATGGATGCATTGCTGAGCGAGCTGGAGGACGAGGATGATTCGAGTTGACGCTTTTTGGACATGTTGGTGCGAGGTTCTTGTGTAGCAACTTTTGCTGCTTTCCCTTTGACAGGACTCGATTCCTCCTGTGATGTTGTACCGGCGTCCGTTTCTTCTCCATCATCCTCGTCCTCGTTACCCTCACCCTCGTCTGGCTCGTCTTCGTCTTGTGCGTCTTCATCTCTGGCCGCCCGCTCAATCTCTTCCTCTTCGTCATCCTCTTCTTCCTCGCCGGCTTCGCCCTCTTCCTCTTCGTCGTCCTCGGTAGTGCTGCTTCTGCTCGGTGCCGTACTGCGTGTTTTACGTTGAACGTTAAAATTTTTAGGCAGTGTAGAATTGGGGACAGTGGAAGATGATTTCTGTGCGTTCTTCAACCCGGCCAGCCGAGCTGTTGACGAACTAGCGTTCTTAGCTGCTGCATCAGATGGGTATTGGCTCGAAGCGGTTTCCGATGAGGGTGTCACTGATGGGCTGCCACCGGAGCATAGATCCGACCCATTCTCCGAAGCTGCAGGTGAAAGCGCGTAGGTACGGAACACGAGAACAGCGTCTTTACCACCCGGTGGACCACCGGCGACCCATGGGTTGGGTGTGGCTGGTATGATTTTTTTGGCACTGAAAAAAGAAGCATAACCAGAAGAATTATACGTCAGTTTCAAACAGAACTTCAATAATAAATTTTAACGGTGGCTTGGAGTCATAAATAATCATACCCAAAGTCATCAGGCCCATACAATATTTTTGGGGAGTGAGAGATGAAAAATTATTTGACTGCATACTTACTTTTGTGAGTGATTTAATCGCGGTTTGTCGGTTATAGGCATAACGAATAAATCCAAACTGGAGTACCCGTTTAGTTTCCGCCTGAAAGTAGAATGAAGCAAAAAAAAAACACAATCAGACACAACGTCACAACGAACGATATTTTTAATATGGAAAAAGGAGGACACAATCCCCTCGATTCACCAAAAACATATATTCCCGCCGATCGGAAACTCCTCCACTCATAATCAATTCATAATTTCTAATGCCACTACACGTTATCGAACTACCCTTTTTCAGCCTTTTATTTTGGGTATGGGGAATTCCCTCGAAAACCACAGATTATGAATTCACCCGCCAGTCATCACGGGTCGCTGATATAAACTCAACTGCATGACGGTTGTATACACAACAATTCGACTCACACCAGCTGCTTCCCGATGCTTCACTAATAGAAGGGTAATAATTTATGTTCGATTAGTCATATCGGTTGGGAGTCGCCGGTCATCGTTTATTATGGAACGACACGATTATCCTTTTAATAAGTTCATTGGCTTTTCAATGTTCTAGTTTTTCGTACAGGGGTTGTAAGGTTGAGGGATTGACTAGTACGAATTTCTCTGTTGTTTTACTTTTTTCTTGAGCACTTTTAAATGAATATATTTTATTAATTATTAAGTATAACGGCACATTGCCGTATTGTCCTTTTAAAGAATATAGTTGGATCTTTTTTTCATCAAGTTATAAAATCAAAAAAATTATAAAAAACATCTAAAATCACTGTAAAGTTCCTGTCATTTCCTGAGCAAACTTTCGTGAATTACATACGATAGTAGGATATCGACCACTGGATGGAATACGTTACATTTTTTCCTTATGTTGTAATACCATCTCCCGGATGATAATGTTTTGACTTAAGCAGGAACTTGGGTCGAAAATTTCTCGTGCCAGCTGTTCGCGTAGTCTCATTTTTGGACGAAAAATATTTGCTGCACAGAACCGGAATATATCCAGAAACAGTTTTGAATATTCAAACACTGCACTGTATACAAGGTGCCACTATGAAATTATCGTATACAATGTTTGAAGGATGCAAACGTCGTATACAAGATATGCAGAAGATATGAAAAATTACACTAATCACTAATAAAATCTGTTCACGAATTGCTACACAAATTCTAAACTTGCATCTGCACTGTAAGGAATCCCGAGTTCGACTGATTCGGTTATCGAATGTGTTACAGCGTGGCAAGGCCCAAAACGAGAGTCTTCCTACCGGTTCACCCTTCTACCAGGAAAAAAAACACCGCCCAACCTCCAACATACCAATCACCGGTTGCCCTGGATCGCTTACCGGGATTGTTACAACGGCACGCGAATATCGGAATGTGCGTCCCAAGCTAAAATCACAAAGGACACCGCATACGCCGACCGTTGTCGGCGTGTGTTGTTTAGGTGGCTTTTTGCTCTGTTTGTGCTGTTGTGCGCTGCTCCTCCACTCGAGCACACTCGATCTTCTATATACCCACGGTATTAACTGCGGTTGACGTTGGGCTGTCATGTTGCAAACAACATTCAGTCCTAACTCCCACCGCTCCACTAAACAACAAACACCAAGGTACAACGTTGGCTGGTCTAAGCAACAATTACATGCCCGTTTCCCTACACGAGCGTTTAACGGAGCAGCAAGGAAGAAAGAAAAACAACACACGATAGGCGCGGTGTAGCGTTTGCCTTTCCATTTTGCAGGACCACCCATTGGAGGTGCTTCCTTCCGGCCAGAATTTCTTTACGACGTTTGCCTGACGTTTGGTGAATGGAAAACCCCGTGTGGGGTGCCAACTTTATGCTACATCCGTTTTCCCCCAGTTGGTAGTGTGAAGTAAAAGGACAGGTTAATTCAGGTCACGAAAGCGCTGGAGAGACTACGAAATTACTGTCATATTGTGGTTCGGAACATTTGCCATTGTATCAGTGATCGCATTGCTTGATAACGAGGTATACACTTTAATTAAGTTTGAGAATAAAATCAAAAGTACACGAAAGCGGCCGCAATCCGTAAACGGCTGAATTAAAACTACTTCTAAAAATCGGTGGAAGTAACAGGTTTCAAAAGCGAAGAAAAAAAATTAATAATTAAATGCAAAATAAAAATCCATTCACATGATCCTGCTGTCGAAAACAACCATCAGCAACCTAGCGGAAAGGCACGAACGTTACAAGAATAATTACAAGCTATTTCCTTCTCTTATGTACTTTGAGCCGCAGCGCTGAGCTAAAACAATGTTTACAATTAATAATGGCAGTTAAACTATTATTACTTTCTGAAGGTTCTTCAGCCGTCGGAAGGCAGTATCGAGAATCCGATCCCATCAGGACCGCCTACTCGAACGCAGAAATTGACTATCCAGCTAAGGGTTAAGACAACAAAACCAAGAAATGGCAGGACAAGACCTCTCGAGGTTGAATACAATCAAGGAAGCACGAGAAACTGTTATTAACTAAGTTATGCAAAATTAGAAACGTAACAAACAATAGCAAAATCAATGCATGACAACATTTACTGGATGTAGTAATTCGATAACTCTGCGTCCTAACGAGTCACCTAACTATTTGTTGCCTTCTGAGTCACCTAATTTATTTACAATCTAATTGTTCTTCTTCTCTTCTTCTTGGCTTAAAGAATCTCGAGATCATGCCGGTCATCGAATGACTTACAAGACTTGCTGATACCACGATAGTTGAATAGTCAGTTCCCAGCTATGGGTGAGCTGTCCGGATGAGAATTAAATCCTGTTTCAATTGCCGTGTGAAGACCGGAGCCACTACTGTCGACTTCTACCAGACCATACCAAACATTTAAATTAATTGTTAATTAAGTTATTAATTGATGCACAGCAGCAATAGCCAAAAACCTTCGAGGAAAAAAGCAAGGAATTTAGCATTAAGAAAAATGAAATATACATGTAGAAAAGGAATATATTGGTCTGAATAGGAATTTATTTTCTATGATGTCGATACTTTGACGCTTGGATCGGTACTGCCTGTCTTCTGGCTACTATCGCGCTTTTTAATACCTTAGTCAGGGGTGCTGAACCTCTTTCTCACATACATAGGAAATAAATAATTTAAAGTTGGATTAAATTACTTATTTCCTATGTATTAAATTACCGGACCGGGGGCGGCCCGGTGGTGTAGGCGACGACAGGACGAGGGTTCTCGTAGTGAGGACCAACTATTCAGCTACGTGGTATCAGCAAGTCTTGTAAGCCATTCAATGGCCGGCGTAACCTTAAAGGTCGTTAAGCCAAGAAGATGAAGAAACTTGGATTATATTGAGAAATTTCGGTATAATTATTGGGGTAGGATTTTCGATATAACAATACGGCGTAGAGCCGTCATACTCAAATCAAATAAAGAAGAATTTTCGATAAGACAGATCAAGTTAGACATTATAAGCTGAAATTCTGTCCGATCAGACAAAAAATTTATTTATTATTATTAAAACGTAAAATACCACGAGGTTTTCCTTACGCAGTTATACATTATAATATTTAAAAACGACACTACAAACGTCTGCAAACATTCTGGACACTGGCAATAGCTACTTTGAGTACAAAGATTATAATGAGGGGCAGGTTCCGGTCATTAAACAATGTTGACCGTTCTTTGAAATGCAGCTGAAACTTATGAGAAAAACTGAAGCTCTTTTTTCTGGTGATTTGAAGGCTATGAAAGTTCTATTTAAGAATTAGAGAAAACTTATCATTGATGAAGAATATCCATGCCCATGCCTGAAACGAATCCGTGTGGAAGTAATCTAGGATGAAGCCTTTCATGACGCTTTTGAAAAACATCTTTTTGACTTTTGTTAAGTTAATCGCCGAGTGTAGAGACTCAGTGACACCAGCCGAGCACTCTTATGTTTTGGGATCTTTGTCAAACTTTTAGGCGGTTCGATGGATGAGGTGACAGCGCCGATAGTGTCCACACGGCAGGACCGTGGTTGAAATCCGGAATCGTTTTCGTGGATCGTGGTATCAATAAGTCTAGTAAGGTTTTCGATAGCCGGCGTGACCTAGCAGGTTTTTAAGTCGATAAAGGCTTTGAAGCGATGGGTGTGCAACAAGCGGTCGATGCCTTTATAAGGTTAAGTTTCAAGCTTGGGAGGCGTGCGTACTGACGACTTTCTTCCAAATCGGGCAAGGCTGTCCCCATTTCAAGACTAACAAGGCAAAGCTAAAAAAAGGCTGCTGGTGGGCTCGACGCAAAACTTTTCAACACACTGCAATGATTATTACAAACCAATTGAAGGATGCGGTTCTTTTTAGAATTCGCACTTCTACAAAAAAAAAAAAAACTAGCACAGAGAGAAACTAAACATACTTGTACAAGCTGAGCCGCTGGAAGTTGTTCATGTTCCCTCGTCGGCAGCGGAAGGCAACGTCAACAACGTCAACGATGCACTCTCCCAACGCTACGCTGAAATCAAGTACCCGGTGGCTCTATCTACAGGTTTTGGTGGGGCTCTTTTCTTTTTTTTTTTGCTGTCGTTTTTGTTTGCTTGTCCGTCGGACTGTAGAGGATTTAGCAACAGACGCAACAGCCCACGGTTCCACGCCAGCGAGTAGCACCGCAATTTATGGTGGCAATGTTGCACCGACCTCGGCGGCAACATAACTGCGACGACGTTGCCATATTTGGTGCTGCCTGCGACACAACATTCCGTCCCACTGCTGCTTGAGGCTGTCGGTCGTCTGGCAGTGGTAACGACACCACTGGACACTGTTATCCACAAAGGTTTCAGCAAAATGCAACGGACAAGGTCACTTTTGGTTTAAAAAAAAAAACAGGCGTAGATTGAACACTGGTTCACACTGCACTAAAAGAGGAACAAATCCGCGAAAATATGCGTAGATCTTCCCATTTATTCACTGATATTCTTCCACTATCAAGTACTGTTTTTGAATTAAGATTCAACTATAAGCTTCTTTGCACAACTTCACAACAGTACATTGTAGTAGAAACAAGCCGCACATTGGATTATTTGGAGCACCATTGTACGATGTTACAAAGTCAGCCAATAAATGTTTAGGACTTTTTAAAGCAGACTTTAAAAAACACACAAACGCACAACTAGGTCCATCCATGAAAAAATATTCAATTCCATTCCATTTGAATATTCCATTCAATGATGGCGTCCTTTTCTCGATAAAAAACCCTTACGTTATTGCACCTTTATACCACCAAACTAACCACAAAACATCCGCACGATGAAACTAATCGCGCTTCTCTTGCAGACCAACACCATGGTCTGACTGGCTATAACCTAATTTTTCATCGACCAACCGATCCCGGAACACGGTTCCCGAAAAACAAGTGCATTTTCCATGCCCGAGCTTTACTTGCAAACACTACAAGCAACTACAGTTCGGTAGGCTGTTCGGGGGTTGTTTCCATCAAAGGCCACCCGAACGGTGCGCTCTAGATAAGGATGCATTGTGTAGTACACCCAACCCTCTTCAACCCATTTCCACCCTAAGTACGAGTACGAGGTAAAGCGTATCACTTACCGGGTCGCGGAGACTCGAAACGGAACGATGCAATCGAATGGGAAAGCGAACCAAACACCAGTGTTACCATAACAAACAAACGGTATTGGAAAAGCTGAAGGGAAGGAACCCACCGGGGAAGGGTACTATAAACAGCCCACACCAGTGAGTTCCCTTCGCCCCAGCCAGGGGTGTCTGCACCAAGGCGACGAAAGTGTTTGAAAACCGTAATAGTGACACTAACCGTTTGCCTACACGGTTTTAAGGCAGCGAGCGAAGCATAAACACGACTCCGAATGTCATTCGGAGCGAGAGTCTAAATTCTCCAGCTGGGAGAAAATAGAAACAGCTTTCAAAGTCTCTGCCACTCGCAGCAGTTTGGAGCAAAAATCCAACGGGTTTCGGAAACAATTTCCATAATCCATTGCCACTTCAATGCTCTCGCTAAAAGTTTTGCACCGTTTGGAGTGGTTAAGAGAATTAGAAAGAGGTTTCCTTTATTTTCTCTTCGATCATCTCGACCCACGCGTACGAACCAGAATGCCCCGGCCGTCCGAGAACATTGAACTGCTGCTCACGCACCCATACATCGATGGGGCTGAGGTTCGTGCCTCCGTGGGGTTGGGTGTTTTAGCTTTCACCTACACTATAAAATCATTCATAAAAATCGCGTCTAAATTGGGGCGAGGATTGCAACTGGTTGGAGGTTGGCGACAAGGAACTCGGTTGTTTATTTGTTCCATTCACAGAGCATTCGATAGATCCTCGACAAGTTTGATGTATTTAACACCTTTTCAGCAAGACCATTAGGAAGATTGGTTAATGATTGATCGAGAGCATATGCATCGTGTTGGTATTGTTTAAAGCATTGTGATTTTTTGTTTGTTATTAATTAACAACGCTTCATATTTAACGAGATATAATATTTGATAATTTGGATTCTATTAGTAATAGAACACGAACTTTAACATGATCATATGATCATTTGAATTATTCTGCCTTAGAAATTACAGATTGTTTATGAGAATTTTATTGAAAAGATAGACAAGATTTTAAAGTTTTATTTGTCGTTTGGGCGGTTCGATGATAAGGCGACAGCGGCAGGACAAGAATTCAAATCCCATCCGGACCGTGCCCCCGAAGTGTGACTATCCAACTACATGGTACCGATAAATCTAGTCATTCGATGACCGGTTATTGACCGGAAAGTGACTTTCGACTAGTGTCATTTTATTCTATTAATGTCCAACGTGTTATTCCTAGAAGAACCTCAATTCCTTTTATTCTTTTTAGAGTTTAAATCCGTTTGCCTAAATTTCTTTATGAAATCTGGAATTTGCAACTCTCGAGCCCAACGCTGAAGAGAATAGAGGCTTAAGAATTTACAAGAGAGCCTTAAGAGCGTTACCTATCCGGATCACTTGTGTAGCATCACATAAAAAACAAAAATCCAAGGGCAACAAAACAAATGTTTGAAGCTTATATTGAATTTACCTTCTTGGCTTAGTACATGGGACATACACACAAGAACCAATTTACCATTTATCAGCGAAAATATGTACGACACTCTCACTTCCTACAAAGGAAAATGTACTGCTAGTCCTTTAAGAATAGCAAATAGGCTTAATTTATTATGTAAGAGTAGTAAGCTCTATGAATTCAAATTATTTTCAAGGTAATTCTTCTTCTTCTTCTTCTTCTTCTTGGCTTAACGATCTCTAAAGTCATGCCGACCATCGGAATGGCTTACTAGACTGCCGATACCACGTAGTTGGTTAATCAATCTTCACTACAGGAGGACGGTCCGGACGGGATTTGAACTACGGTCATGCCGTTTGAAGACCGGCACCGCTGTCGCCTACACCACCGGGCCGCCCTTAATAATTTTAAATTAAAAGTATCAAAGGTCTCTACCATAAATGAGACTAAGAATTTTTGTTCAGGCTAAAAACCGGTATGAATGAGAATTTCAAAAATGTTAAAAAGCTTAAATTCAACCGAGTATGCTCGGGATAAGGCAAAGAATAAGGATGAAATGCCATACCAATAAGATCATAAAATTTATTCAACACAAGCGCTGTTGACAATACGGCACTGGACCGTCATAATCAATTGTTAATAAATAAATTTAGTAAATAAAATGCATAAATTAAAATAAATATCTCTCTATCCCTATCTCCATTTTACATAGTCTCACAAGAACCGTTGTGAAATGATATTTAAAATACAGTAAGCTTTCAAAGAAGTTGTGAGATACAATTATTTTATATCTCTACACAAAAAAAATTTCTTCTGTCTTATGAATTATGTTCATTGTTTTAGTCATCGCACACAGTGTTGAAAATACGGCGATGCTCCCGTCATACTTGATAAAAACTATAAATAAATAAAAAATAAACCGGACAATACGGCGTCATACTAAAATAATTAAATGAAATAAAACATAAACCAACAATAATAAAACATTATGACAATATGACGCAAGCCGCCGCACTTAAAGCATAAATAATTGAAAATAAAACATAATTTAGTTGTTGCTATTCTAAGTTACATACCCACACACAATAAACTTGTCGTTGATTCCAGGAGCTACGGATAGCATAAACGCATTCACGGCATTGCACTACTGATTTCGGTAGAATCTGTGGAATAAATAGAATGAAACATAAAATCACACTTTTAGTCATTTTATTCATCACAACAATTATCGAACTCGGAGGTTCAAAGTCATGTATAGCCATCGGTTACATAAATCACATCAGCACCGTCGCACGCCATACGATTAAGCTCCTAAACTCCATAGCATAGATTTTCACGACCCGACACATACCACCAGATCGATCTATCGATCGGTGTGGTGTTACGACGCGGTTAGTTGCTTTAATTATGTGAATATTTTATGTACGTGCTCGGAATAACTCAATAATCCAAAGCAGAAGCAATGCCCCACAGATTGATTGGATGGGAAAGGGGTTTGGCTTTCCTGAATGTCTAATTAGTCATTAGTAAGAAATGGATCAGTTAAATCATGTCGTAGGATGTAAGCTGTGATGGATTTAATTCTGTTATTGTATATTCGTTAACTTTCGTTAACTGTGTTAACTAAAAAGCTCCACTTCGATTTCTGACACTCCCGTCTCTTACACTTAGAAAAATTCGACACAAATAGTGCACGAACGAAAATAAACAGACGTTTAGGACAATTATCCATTATCGTCCTCTGTCTGTGCTTCGATCAATTAACTGCGCTTAATCAACCGCCAGCCGTAATTCCATCTAGTTAAAAATAGTTTCATTATTCGCTACGTCCGCTTTCATCCGTTGCGATTTCCGGTTGACTGCCAAGACTCATTAGACACTTTCTGCGTCAGGATTGCGGCTGCTGCTGCTGCTGTTACTACTATCACCACTTCCAAATCACATTTGGTGGCATTTTTCTTTATCGCTATATCCGTCTACCATTGCGATTAATCATCACACTTTTGGCCATTGTTTGGTGGCACACTCTACTCGGCAGGTGCGTCGCTATTGCATGTCTGACCGCCGTTGGTATTGATTTAGTTAAGCTTTCAACACCTGGTACTTGCGAAAACAGCATGAAAAGCAATCGAGCTTTAGAAATAATTAAACAATCTTCATAAAATAGTGACAACAAATTAAAAAAATAAATCACGACGTCCAACATATCAAAATAATATTTTTCTTGGCGATTTTTTTTCCCCAACCCAATACAAGAATCCCAAAAACAAAATGGAACAAAATGACCTTTTTCGGTTAGTCTTCCATTTCTATATTAGCCGGTTGTCGACCATTGGTCTAGGTCTAGTGGCGCGTTTTGCTCGTGCGACATTTGGCTGGCACCACGACCGGAACGAATGTGATTTTTTATTCATGTTTATTCTTTTTTTTTCTTGTCACAAACCGCAAAACTCACTCTACTATGCATTGTCAACAAATGTGGCGTTACACGGTTGGGTAGATATGACATATTAAATTAATTCAACGTCTTCATAATTGGTGTCTATTACTATTGGAGTGTGCAGTCACGTGGAGCATTATTATAATTATTCAATTTACTATTTTATCTGGGTTGATAAGGTGTAGTCAAAACTTTTTGACTACGTACTGCAGTATTTGTATGGCATTTTTCTCCTTTTTGAACTACTTTCTTGGACAATAATTGGCAGCACCTTTTAACACTTGACTAAACTTTATTGAGCAGAGCCTTCAAATTTGTGTCTTAAAAAATAAAAGCAAAAATTTAAGAATTTCCAAAAAGTCTGCCTAGCGCTACATTACACCTTGTGCAAGATAAATTGGACACTTGACCATTTCGTTTGTAGTTCGTGATTGAGTTATAGCGTGAAGCTAATTACGTGTATCATTGTGATCCGCGCCGGACACACAAACCGGGACATCAAGACATCGGCGCAGTGTGCATTAAAGGCGATCGGATTGCTTACGGTACGACGAGTTTTTCGACAATTCTTCGAGCCTGAGGCCTTTGAGGGCCTGAGGTTGAATGCGGACGGCTATGTGAAGCTGCTGGACACGGTCGTCAAGCTCTGGATAACCAAAGTGGCCAATGCTAGGCCGTACGTGTGGCAACAAGATTCGGCACCTTGTCACACGGCCACCAAATCGCAAAAATGACTTAAAGACAGTTTTTACGACTTTATCACCCCAATTTTTGGCCTCCCGGAAGTTCCGGAAGCGGATACAGACGGTCATCGACGCCGAGGCTGGTTACTTTGAGTAATTTGTGCAGCCAACATGGTTAGCTAAACTTCGTAGAAAATTTTTTTTTTCTTATTGGCTTCATTAAAACAAGAAAAATATTTTTTTTCAATTCCCGCAGGAACTGCCAAATTTATCGTGCACACCGTGTACATTCACGTTACACATCAATACTTGAAATGAAATTTCCTTAAGCATACTACACCTAATTGTACCCACTAAATGATCTCTAAAGACCATTAGAGAGGAGTATTTCTTGATTGATTGCAATGTATAATTGATTAGCTTTATTTGATGAACAACAATTTTGCTTAATTTTTATTTTCTCTAGATAGAAAAAAGGTTGGATTTGTGTTCTTATTAGTTACAGATATAAATTTCAACATACCAAAAATAAATAAAATTACACGCTACAATAGCTTTGGCATCTAAATAAAAAATTCGTTCAATGGACAGATCCATTTGGGTTATTTCCTTGCTCATATTGGTGCATTGAAGTGCTACAAACGGTGTGTCCTATTATTAGCCGCCAACAAGTATCTATCTTCGATCAGACTGAACCACAAGCACACAGTCGGCTGGTATCAGTCTCAAGTGTGTATCTTCCCAAGAATGACTAATACTCCGAGTGAAAGAAACACAGAAACACCGCTACACTCCCGTTACACATGAAGTCATCATCCGAATTCGGACGCATGTTTTGCATGCCCGGCTGGCTGGAGCTGGAACGGGCCAGAATAGAATCCCCGTCCAACAGTGGTACCGTACCGAAAGACGGGCGCGTACAAACAAAGCACACTAGCGTGCAACATGCGCCGATGCATACCTAATTACCCGTCGAATGATCGACGACGGCTACGAAAAATGCGCCCGTCGTCGCTTACGGCGACAACTTGGAATGCTTCCGATCGTACTGCTGTTGATCGCATGATTGCGTTTACATCTTTTTTTTTTTTTTTTTGCTTTTTCAATCGCTTGTCGGCACTTACACTTGGCTAAAAACGGTACTAGCAACCGAAAAAAAGGCGAATGAGTCAGAACACATAGTGCGGATACTTTGCATTGCTTCGTGTTCGCTGGTAGGAATTGCAGCGTTAAAGGAAATGATTTTGCGAAACGTTTCCCAAATTAGCACACCGGAAGTATTCCCGATTTGTACAACTTTTAAATTGTCTTTCTGTAACCAGCATTTAACCGTTGCTGGGTAAACATAACTTGAGCTGGATAAAAATAAATTGATGTTGAAAGAGACAACTCCCGTACATTCCTTAGCATAATATTCCAGTAAAATTTCGATTTTATTAAGCCTATGGAACGATATGCCCAAAAAAATCGTTGAAGCAAGCTGCTTTACCTGGTACCTAGTCATAATTTCACTTCTAAAGTCCTTGATTTGTGTTGAAGCACTGCATAAACTGCTCTCAAAGAACGAAAGAAGTGCATACCTTCGTCGACACTACAGTGGCTGTCAAATATAATCGTACTTCCTGATCAGAAAACTTGAGTAGACACAAATCCGGCTCAGGAAAATCCTCTCGTCAGAACGTTGTCCCCCCTTGGTGCTTGCCTTGGTCGGACGAGCTCATCATTCGGTGATTCTTCCGTTTCCTGGTTCTACCAACGTATTTCGGAAGAACATCGCTCCGGCTAATTCAATTGCAGTACTCGTAAAATCGGTGCCCCAGTGCACGGAGAGAATCAGCCATCCAATCTAGGATCCGTCCATCAGGCCCAACAAAACTGTCAGGTGCATGTGGCGCTGTAATGCAATTTAGCTTCCCACCATCCCATCTATCAATACACAACCGTCCTATGCACCGGCAGATGTAGGCACACAAGCACAGAACGGCTCGCGCTTAACGCCTCTAGCGCCCGATACAATCAACCAAGAAGGAAAGGCAGTTACTGGCTGCTTCCCATCGAACAACCAGGTAAAATTGCATACTCCTCACACGTAAACGGGGGGCTTGACGTGTTAAAATGTGCTCCATCAAAGCACCGAAACAAGGTCGCGCTGAACGGAACCATGCCTGCCTGCCCCTTCAGGTGGGCGAGTAATTTGACTCTTGCCACAAAAAACGCTGAAACACCACTTATTCTTCACGAAATTCGAATTTTACTTTTGGAGGTCTACTCGAAAATTGGTACCGTCTCAAACCGTAAGCATATACCAACGGGTATCGATCAACCATCATCCATCAATAAGTTATCAAATTATCGATTCGCCAACTGCCGACAATCCGAAACACCGTCGGGCGTTAGACGAAAAGCTGCTAAGATTAGAAGAATAAACTTTGACAGGAAATTTTTTCACACCACACCACACACGCATACAGAGCACACCACTCGAGAATTCGATTGACTAAAAGACCATTTACAGCCGAACGTCAAATGGCATAGTGTCAAGCACACACACACAACAAATTATAATGAATATGCGGCGTTCTATTTCGCACCCATCAGTAAGCACGTTAGACATGATGAGACCCCATTTTTAGGGGGGTACAATATATTACACTTCATGTTATGAACGTGCGACATGGCAATACGCAACCGGCAAGCATCGTACATAGTTATTCAATGTTGTTGTGAAAGTGGTGCATTGGATTCTCGAGTTTTTTTCCTTTTTTTTTTTTCTTTGTCGAACAGAACATACTGGAGGGCTGGTCTTTTTGAAGTTTGATTGGTATCATTCAAATGCGGTAAACACCATGACAGCATCGAATGAATGCACAGCAAATGACACGCAAATGACAGCATCGAATGAATGCATATGCTGGCAGCAAAATGGCCGGAAGTGTTTGCATCGGCAAAGGAAATTGCTAAAGGTAGTCTATTCAACTGCATACAAAGCCATTGATTCGTGATGTGGGGTATGTGTAGTGCTTATGTCAAAATACATCGAGGAAATCGTATGTCGAAATAGGGTAATTGTTATTTGAAAATTGTATAATAAACATTGTACTACCAATGCACCCAATAAGAAAGCAAACTGCGGTGTACATCCGACTGAAACGCGAGCCCAATAGAATTGGATTGAGGATCTATGCGACGAAGACAAAATACCTGCTTGCCGGAGACTCTGACCGTGATAGAGCCCGACTCGGAAGCAGAGTATCAGTGGACGGCGACGATCTCGAGGTGGTAGAGGAGTTCTGCTACCTTGGTACGATCGTAACTTCGGACAACAACGTAAGCAGCGAAATCTGAAGGCGCATTGTTCAGGGGAATCGTGCCTACTACGGACTCCACAAACTCCTGCGATCCAGATGACTAAAACAACACAAGAAATGTACGATTTACCGCATACGTCCGGCAGTCCTCTACGAATGCGAGTCCTGGACTATACTGACGGAGGACGCCAATGCACTCGCCATTTTGGCAGCGTGGGCGAACAGGGCCTGTGGAATGAAGGGGAACAGGGTATGTGGAGAATGAACCACAAGTTAGCTGAGCTGTTTGGCGGTGCTGATACCCTGACGGTAGTCAAAGCCGGTAGGACACGTTGGCTGGAGCACGTGATGAGGATGCTGGTCTCATGCTCATGTGGATGGAGGACTGCAGCCCTAGGCCGAGTTTCCTGGAAACGGTTTGACGACTTGGCCATGTCTACGCGTCGTCCTTAATTCTGAGCAGCCAAGAAGAAGGAGAAGAAGAAAGCAAACACAAAATGGCTAACTGTCGGGTTCACCAATGGAGACTTTGGGTCTTTAAGATTTCATTCGCCTCTTAACATTCATCAAAGATTTTAACGTTGGACTTTAAAGTATTTTTATTTATCGTTCAAAAAATAGCTTATTAGCAATACAGTCAGGCCGTCCCTTTTGAAATTTAATAAAAATCAGCTTATTACTGACAAATCTCATAATGACCAAAATTGAATCATCTCCACATGGCAATTCAACGGACTAACAACACCTTCTGTAAATGTTTACATAGCCTCTTATTCAAACAGCTTACAATCAAATAGTTTAGCTGCGTTAGAGAAATGTTATTGAAACGCGCGTGTAATGTGCGAAGAGAACAGTTTCCTCAATTGCTTTTACAACAGTCCAACGATGGCCGCGCTTGATTACTTCATCATTTTCACCCGACGTCCCCATTAGGTGGTGTGGTGTGTGGGCGGTGTTTGGTGCTTTTCGCTTTCTACGTCGACCACTTTAACAGCGTCCACATGCTGAACGCTCTTGCCACCGATCATGCTATGCGCGGCCCAACCGCACGTCACACTGGCTGATCAACATCCAACCCAACTACTCACAGCATGTGACGGCCAGGCAGTAGAAACACAACATATGGCTAAATAATAACCAAAAACACACACACAATCGGCCAGTGTGTTGCTTACCCCCATTGGAGCCGAACAAAATGTCTTTTAAAAGTGAAAATTGCCTCCAAAAATGCGACTGCTTCATCAAATACAAACAACACCCACTTTGAAAGTGAAGTGAAAATGTGGTCACGGTTGAAGATTTAAACGAGTCGAAGGAAATGTTTCGTTTAAGAAGTGGTGTCAATGCGGACGTTCATAATCGCTTGTACTTTCGGTTCACTGGTGCGGTAGTACTGCTTCAGCTTGTTTTAATCGATTTAGAGTTTCTATTTGGTGCGTAAGAAAATTATTGCAGCACATTATGTTGGTGTTAGCGTTGGAGAGATGTTTCTGTTGGGTAATAAACATGAAGTTATTTACGATTACAGAGAAACACATTGAATCATACATAGGAAAGGAAAAAATATATATGAAAAATATTACGAAGCTTGTCATACCTCTTACCACAATCTCTATTTTTGTCAAACCAATTTACACGTTTCATGTTTAATTAAATATGTTATTTTTGTAAGCAACAGTCAACATCAGGGACAATAACGTATTCGAGTAGAAAGCGTGGAGTTAGTTTGCAAGATGTTAACCGCATTTTGCATAAATATTACTATTGTGCACATGGTTGTATCACACGTGTGATAAAGTGTGTTCAATAAATTTATTCAAGCTTCAGCAGCTCGTCAGTAAATCATGCCATAACACACATCAACTTTCCATCATTATTTAGTGTCGAAGTGGGAAATAAATACAAACCATTTAATGAATATTTATAATTTTATTGCAATGTCACATTGATCACAATCAACTCATTTCAATCTGTATTTATAGAGCAAGCTATTTTTAATAAACCTGAAAGTACGAACCTGAACCTGAAAGTCGTCCAAAACTTTCCCTATTTCTGGTCAAAAAGTGAGCACCAAAAACAGCATAGTGACGGAGTTGCGCGCTAGGATGCTGGCGGACAGCCAGTCATTCTACAGCCTGAAGAAACATATCACCTAAAAACACCTGTCGCGACGGTCGAAGCTGGGACTGTATCGTAGCTTTATAGTCCCAGTACTAACGTACACCTCCGAGACATGGACCCTGTCCAAAACAGACGACGCCTTCTTAGCCGCCCTCTTAGAGGAAGATGCTCAGAAGGATCGTTGGCCCCGTATGTGTGAAACGACAATGGAGGATCCGCTACAACGACGAGCTGTATGAACTGTATGACGACCTCGCCGTCGCACAGCGAATTAGGCTCGTCATGCTCCGATGGGCTGGCTTTCAGGCCGTCCACACGGACAGAGGAGGCGTGGTAGGCCCAGACTGAGGTGGGAGGATGGCGTGGAATCATCAGTCATCAAGGCCGGGATAATGGATTGGCGGACGACGGCGCGGGACCGTGAGCGGTTGTAGTAAGTAAGTAAGAGAGATGATTAAACGGGCTTAGACCTCTTAAACCACGTACTAAAGTGTCCTTTTTTTCTTCTCGAGAAACGTGCATATGTCTCGTAGTATGGATGTGTATGTAGAGGGCCAGGGGTCCAGTAATACGGACCAAAAGCGGTACCCGTCTTTCACAGCAAGAGTGGGATTCAAATCTCATCAGTTCTTTAACTCCCGTATTTGAACTGACTATCCGACTACTTGACATCAACGAGTTAGCCATTATCAATCGTAAGCCATTAGATAGTCGGCATGACCTAGCAGGTCGTGAAGAAAAAGCAGGATAGTTTGAAGTAAAAAGGTAATCCCCAACCAGGTCTTCATCGTGCGCTACAGAGAAGAGGCATTTTGGAGACTCGAATAATCTCTTACCATGCTTGGAAATATGACAAAGACCAACGTCAATTATCAGATCAAGAAGAATGGAGCGCCTTCAGGGTATCTATCAAGAATCCAAGAATAGAAAGATGACCATGCCTGTCTTCTCTTCATCCTGACTCTAGATAGAGTCATTCCAGTCTTGGAGGCGAAAACGGTGAACAATGTCTATAACTCAAACCAGATCCTAGCATGATGCAGACAAACATTGACTTGAAACTGTTACTTATATCACAAGCATGCTGATGATAAACTACGGTGCTGATGACAAAAAGCGCTTATCTGACTAAAACACAAATGTTCAAATAAGCGCAAGGGTGCTGGCTGCCAACCAGCAGTCGTACAGCCTGAGCAAACTACTTCACCCTTAACACCAGAAAAATTAGGACTTTATATGCAGTCTCATTTATAATACCAGTATTCACATAAGACTCTGTGTTATGGACTTTCCTCAAAATTTAAGTAATCTTCAGTTCGAAAGACAAAAGGATTCGCTTGGCTCTTGTGGACTTCCTGTCCTATCATGGGAATTGAACAGGAAGACCCAGTTCATAATAATGAAGTATCAAAGCATCACTGATGCATTCACCAACAATTCTAGAATGTATGATCGGCAAACGACATATTGAGGGTTTCATAAAGCGTCAAGTTCGTCATAAGACGCCATTGAAAGCATATTTGACTTAAAATATTAACATTCAGCAGGAATAAATTGTATCGATGTTGTGCTCAACAGAAAAATACAAATGCTGAATATTATGAAAATTGTTTTCTAAACAAAAAATGGACTGGCCGTCCCTCAAGAAATACAAAAAGATCCTACATTTTTATCCAACATCATCATCAGAAGACTATTTCTAGTACCCCCAAAGATATTATTGACATTATTTACCAAACAAATACCTCAACAATGGTGTTCGTTTATCTTTGCCATCATATAAAACTGGCGCAAATATCTCATTGTTTCTTTATCGTCTTTCACCAAACATCCGGCTAATCTTTCACCCTGCTAAACACGGCCCGCAGTAATCTGTCATTTGATGATCGTCGAATGACCAATTTTCGTATGAAAAAACGTTCGGTCAATATTTACCTTACGTGGTGCCAACACACTGCTGACGAACGATGATACATGGCGAACAAAAATCGATTGCCAAACTACGTATCGAATAGCTTGTCGTCTGTTTAAGCAGCACACGGACAAATCATCGAAACGTAAACACACATGAACTTGAAGAAGAAAATAAAACGTTCGCAAACAGCAACGCATACAAAAACAAAAAAACATGAGACCGTGATGGAATCGATGGAGTTGTAGCGCATGACCTAGAGACTGCACAGATGCCCCAAAACGCTTGAGATGTTGGCTGATCGTTGCTAGCTTATGAGCCGTACAAAGCAGTAATTGTGCCAATCGTAAAAAAAACATCACAACCATGAGTATTTTGAGTCGTATCCGTGGCTAAAGCGTAATCCATAAATGTAGTGCGATATTAAACGCACGGCGTATGCGCTATCTGGCTACCAACCCTCCCTTCAAGTACATATAAAAAAAGAAGCGCCACTCGTCAGCCGTGAACAATGGCACCATGCCACACTGCAGTGCATAAATGTTTCCATATTTATTTCAAAGTTACAGCGCACGAAAGCGTAAACTTAACAAATGGGATAATTATTATAAACTCATGAACAAACAAAAGTTGTTTCTGAAGGGCATTAAACACCACATAAATATTGTAACAAACAATTTAATTCAAATATGGTTGGTAACATAATACATTAACACTTTTTGGCTTTATATAACTGTACTTTATTAACTGCACAGCACAGGAAAACACTCTCCTCATCAAAATGTGTTGGCATTTAAGCCAAACATTAAAAATAAAGAAGAAAAAACAAACAACTCATCAACATCCTGGACACCCCGTTACGGGTGACACGATTTTTTGTGTTCGTTTATTTTCTATGTTTATCAAACAATTACGCTATGCAGTGTAGGTTTAAACATTTGTAAGTACCAGCAATGGCCCAGCGGCTTGATGGGTGTATTACTTTGGGTACGCAAAGCGCTAACCATTTGCTACCGGCGGAAGCAGACACACGTTGGGTGTGCAAACTTGTCAACGAGGAAATAAGTAAATGTAATCGAATGGTTAAAAAAGAAACCCCCTCATACAGCAAACAACCTTTGAGGGCAGGGGTTTCCAAACTTTTCGGTTTCGTTGTCTTTAATATTTTTGTTGCGAAGAATTTCTGTTAAATACAACAGGTGGTCAAGTAAAATATTTTCAACGATGTTGGCAATGGTAATTAACTTCTCCGGAAATTATATGAGCCTTTTTATTTCAATCCTTAAATCTAAGCGGCGAATATAGTCTCAGAGACTCATAGACTCTATAAATAAACGAAAACAGTCTTCGAATTTTGCCCCTACAATTCTATAGGCTGTTCAAATTGCAATAAGGGGTTTCAATCTACTACAGACAAGTCGGACAACCCATAACTTGAGTGATCGAAAGCTTAAATGTTTAATACTTTTCCTGCATATTTTTGTCCAACCTAGAATATTTAGAAATCCATGAATTACAGAATATCGCGCAGAGACCCCTGCTGTAGGGTAATTAAACAAGTAAACTTTGCGTTTTATCTTATCACTAATCCCTGCACACGACACTCTGTTTAAAATATTTTTTTTGCCCCAAGACCACACCAGGAGGACCTTGGAAAGACTCGGCTTCTTTTGTCAATTCCCTCCTCTACGGGATATATCGATCAGGCCATTACGGTCCCACCCAAAACGCACGTAGATTGGCACCAGACATGCAACTCCACTCATCGAAACCATTGCTGTCTCAACGTGTATGGTGTGGTAGTTGTTTAGAAGGTGACACCACATCGGTAGCAGCAGATAATTGTTTCGGCTACTGGATTTCAGATTATCGGATTATGCAGGTCACCGGCGTCGTCGATTCTCGTTTGAAATGCAAATGGGTCATGGAGCGTTGGGAAACCGGAGTTTTAGTTTGGTTCGGTTACCCTCCATCCTGTTCGCCGCCAAGCGGGAGGCCACTGGATCGAGAACGATTCCGGTGAGTCCTGGTTGGTTGGTTGCTTGGTTTTGTGGGGTAGCATCTAAAAATATTATTATGTGCTCCTCCGTCAAGAATAACCATCGTGCAAGAATGTTCTAAGCAACAACACCACATGGGTACAAACAAAAATACGGTCAAACAAACCTTCCCAGCGTTCTTACACAAGCCGTCTCGCATGCAGATAAAAGGGATTCTTCGTGGCATAACAATAACTATCACTTTATTGTCGCAACACACGGAGCGTAAAATACGAGCAGCTTTTTTTATTATTTGTCGCCTAAAATGGTAATGTTGCCAACCTGTAAGGGAAGATTCGTTGTAAGATTTCGGGCGCCATTTATGAGAAGAATTTTGCCTTCATAATGCTACAATCTGCCAACGAGTTGTTGGTATTTGCTAATCGGTTTGTTCCGTGTTCCGAAACACTCGTTCGCTCCCATACCGATGGTGTTTGCCGGAGCGTTGGCGTTGGCCAAACTAAATAAACCAACGATAATTCAAGATGATTATGACACCAGCAAAGATAATAATAAGCTTCTAAATGTATGCAAAACAAAAGTTCAACTATCGCCACCGTTTTACGCGGTGAATGCAGACCGTAAAATTGGCTCCTTTTTGAATACGACTGCGTCCTTTGCTTGCAATTATTTTACCGATACGGACAAGTTCGGACAGCTCTGTGCTACTCGCAGCAAGAAAGATAATCCCGGCGTTCGTGTTATTATTTTTATGTATCATTTCATGGAGCTTAATTAGCATTAATGAAGCAATATTTAATAATCTAATGAGCATTACGGTTACGTGTACATCGAATTACGTACTTAAGCGATTACGTCTTTCTTAAGTCAATTAAACATTTTTAAACCACACAAAAAAAAACGTTCAAAAACTGGAAACATACATGCACCGCGCACAGACCTTCCTCAAGTGGACGCTCCTAGCACGCCAACAAACTTTTGCCCATTAAATCCAACTCGGCAAAAAAAAACCGGCAACTTTAAGCCAACTCACTTCAAGGGTGGAAATTAGTGTACTTCCCCAACAATCGTTTGGGGTTGTGTCGTGTTTTTACGTCACCAGGGAAATGGCCCGGTCAAATATTACTCATCCACACTTGTCGCGTGTCCTGCCCACCATTTGTGCGTCCTTCGAAGATAGTTGCCTTGCGGTACATAGTTGTCAAAATTAATCGTAGCACTTCCATCGACCAAGTTCCTCCACCAAGTCCTGCTGTTGTGGAAGGAAATCAGACGACAAAAATAGGCAGGCGAATGAATCGTGCTTACGTCATTTGTTTGTTGCGTTTAATATTCACTTTGACTTACTTCCGCTTACGTGGCCTTTTTTTTTGTTGTTGTTTTGATCCTTAGTGTCCTACTTCCGTCCTCGTTCCAACTTCCAACGAGAGTTCCTGAAACTTATGCTATGACTTTGTGTCCTATCAACAACATCAGATCGCGAATACTATTTCATTGATGTAGGTTACGGTGAATGAAACTAAACAAACCTTCCGGATTCCCCGGGGGGATCCGATACTGCAGCCTTGTTTGGACGCTCTGCCGATAGTGAGCGAGGCATTGTTGTGTGTGGGCCGGGAAGATTTGCATATGTGGTTCGTAAACCAAACAGAAATGACCAACTTCAAACGTGACCGGGAAGCACAGGGAATATTCCACAATAAAAATGACACATAAAATGGCACATGATATATGTAGTGTTGTTTTGTCATCCTGTGGCGCAATATGTTTATACCCTTCAGGTGCCTTATCCAGATACTCAAAAGCCTTGTCCCTAACGCACATTCCAACTCGCGTAGCTCGTTCCTCGCTTTCGTGCTGCTAAGCTGTTGTAAAAATATACCCAAAACGCACTCTTTTTTATCATTCTAATGGTAAATTGACGTGCACAGCCATGCAAATGGTTGTTCCAACAGTTTGGCCTCATTTGGGCTGTTTACTTCCTCGAGCAGGTAGGAAGTGGATCGATTGATTGGGAAGTAGAAAAGCAACATGAAAAATGTCATTATCGTTCCATCTATTTTTCTACAAAGTTTTGGACTAGTGGACACTAAGACTCCAACGGTTAGGACGCAGAATTTTGGGTGACCTTTCTGCGTCGTAATAGTTCGGGGATAAGGCTGTATATGATCAATAGGGCGATAGTACTACTGCTAATGGATTAAGCGCTGGCACCATGTCAAATTGCGGTCCTTTTCGTATCGGAATGTCGCAACGCAAGGGCTGAAAATCCAGCTGTATTTCCTGTTTAGTACGAAGTCAGCTACAATCGCGAGCATTAGTCTAGAAAGAGCGAGGAGAGAGGCCATTCAGGCCACAACACCCTTAAACTGTGGAAATGATTTTAAACAATGGCTTTCCTCATGGTCAGAGACACACTAATAAATGAGACACAACTAATTGTACGACTGTAGAGAATTTATATCCACTAGTAATCCGTAAATACTCCCTTAATGAGAAATGTTTCCCCAACCAACCGTCCAAACGTTATCGTAAACTTTAAACAACCAACCAATGCCCTGTGCAAAAGAATTGACCAGTTATCCCATCATCAAGGGCAATCAAACACGGAACGCGTTGCAGTTTTCATGAGCATCGATTTTCCTTCCCCTTGCGGCGACTTGCTGCAAATTAGACGGTACGGTACGGCAGGAATTCGACGTTATGTCCCTGGAGAGCGACTTGTCACACCAAATTGACATTCACGTGCCATTGTATAAGGGCGAAGGGTTGTTCGGAGATGGCCAATCATAATAACGTTGCGTATGTTTTGAACCACCGTCCCGGGTATGAGAGAGGTCATCGTCATCTGAAGCGCTGTTGTGCGGTCCTCGTTAGCAGTGGAGTAGATTTAACGCAGTAGCGAGCTACCACATTAGCTATTAATTCTTGCCAGACACGTAACAGAGGCGATGCTATAAGAGTCGAAATAGTTGGCTTTCTTCACCGTGAGCGTTATCATTTGTGACATTGCAGACCAAACGGAATGTTTGCTTATGTTGGATTATTTTGAGGGGAAAGGCTGATTCTATACGAAAATACAATTCGTTGATGATATGCCGAGGAAAAGTTGTCTTTTTTCCCAAGAATTTTCTAGCGATTTGCCTGCGGCGCCTTGAGTCTCTGCGTGCCGACGACAAGGGTGACTACCGAAGACGTTCACATGAGGAAATGACATCATAATCTAGCACTTCGGAGTTGGAAAATTGTTGAGCCATCGCACCGGTCTCATCAACACTGCATGACCAACCGCTCACCCGCCGCTCGTGTTTTCCTGAGCAATGCACGGGGAATCAAACGGAAGGATCAGAACTGTCGTTCCGATGCCACATACAGCGCGAGCAAATAGAGGCACACACACACACGCGCAGGGAAAGTTTTGTGGTGAACTTTGCGGACGCCATAATCACCAACGCCCATCCCACCACCACCACCCGAAATGGCAACTTCAACGTGACTGCACGCGATATCTAAACCTAGACTTGCTGACGATTTTCTTTCAACCCTACCGGGCCTTCTCTTCGCACTATACATTGTCCTTTCTTTATGCCCTTTCCGGCCGCTGAACGTTAGAAAGACATAGGCCCCTCAGCAAGAGGAATTTTTATAATTAACAAAACAAACGCACGGGGCTAACAACAAACAAAAAAAATTGGCGAAGCAGCAAACGAAGGAGCCGCACGTATCGGGCAAGGCTAGTAAAGGCTCTCTATAATAAGTTTATTGCCGTCCCACGATACAACTTCGTTGCCACCCCCCCACCATCTGGGCCGGGTTGAATGTAAAATGATGGTACCGTACGTATTTTTCAAAAAATCCCCATCCTCATTTACCGGCTCCCCGACATCGTGCGCACATTAAGTTGCCACTTTTAATTGTTTTTGTGTGAAAATGTGATTCCAGACCATGCAGTTGGAATGGCAAAGCGAACGATTGGTGGGACGGGTACACGAGAAGGGATCGTTCGTTTTTCCTTGACAGTTCTGAAGGCGCAGAACATTGAGAAGCATCTCACCCGTAAAAAAAACCTGTTGAAAACTCTGTTCCAGCGTGAGCTGAATTGGCTTGTACCATTAACTATCAATCGCTGGTATTTAACGTGATTCGGCACGATTGATTGGTGTCAATTATCTGTTTGATATTGCTAAATTTAGTTTTTGTGCGCTGCGACTAATGGCAGCGGTTGGTGAAATAGAAGGAAAAAAAACTTTCAAATTGCATTAATTTAAGGCGGAAGAGGTTGCTAATTGATGATGATTAATGGTTGCTTCAAAAGCAACAGTTTCGAAAATACAATACTAGCAAGGAAGGATTTTTATAAATATTTTCTAATATTTTTTTAGATATAATTATCTTTATTGGAATTATAGGTGTAGTAGTCCATGTATACTGCACAAAATGGACAAATAAAAAGTTTTTTATGTGCTGATTGTCTGGTAACCTCCTCATGACGTACCCAATCCAGTGAAAGAGTTTAGCCACATCGAAAGAGTTTTGTAGGTTGTATAGAACGATAGTTCTATACGAAGTTTTGATAGCGAAACCATGGAGGAACAGATGATATCTTCTTTTATCAGAGTCATATAATATTTTATTATATCAGCTAGATTATTTTATAGGAAATAAAACTGGCTTATATAATTTTAATTCACGTTATTTCATACAATCAAAGGATGTATTTTACAGAATCAGAGGCTTTTTTGGCTCTACAACCTCGAGAGGTATGGGACATGCCATTACTGGCTTTCCTAAGCTTCGTTTGGAAGTTCTGCCGTGTAAAGACTAGCGCCACCAACAACCACATCTCGGGAACCAGATCGCCACAGTGTATTTCCAGACTTATTTAAACCTCTCGAAATCTTCTTCTACTGCTTAGCTTAACGATCCTCCTTTAAGTCATGCCGACCAACGAAAATAGCTTATTAGGCTGTCGATACCACGTAGTTGGATAGTTAGTCTTTACTACGGGGGAATGGTCCAAATGGGATTGGAATCCCGATCTTGTCCTATGAAGACCGGCAGTCCACCCTCCACCACCGGTCCCGTCTAAACTTTAAAGGCCTTTCGACAGTAAAAAAAGCCTCGTAAATAGTGTACATTTTTCAGTTTTTGATATTATGAACTGATATTGTCTAGCAATACGGTCTGGCCGTTCTGCATGAATAAAAAAAACGGTTTTTTTTTCTTAAACATTTATCTGCAGAATTGGAGGGTTCACAAGACCACAATGCGCAGACAATGAGTCGTCGATTGTTACGCATCGGGAACTGCGGGTTGAGTCGAACATGTGCAAATTTGTTTTGTGACCTTATAACAACCTCGAAAGGTTAAGGATTGTCCTTCATAGGATCTCCGATCTGATTATACCCATATTATACCGGCTCGATCACCGCAGAATTTCGTAATGCAAATTCTACCACATATTAAACGCTTTTCGTTGCCATTTTTTCTTACTATGTGCATGTCTTGTATACAAACAAAAATGCCGGCTTAAAGATAACACTTATCAGCAAAATGCAAGATATTAGCTCACGAAAAAGCTAAACAGACTTACCTAGAGAAAACTCCTCCTCCTGGTGAAACGCCGCGGTCGATGTCGGCGTTAAGGTAATTAAGTTTTCTACCACGGGGAATGAAATTTTCAGCTCCAATTGTGATTTTCACTCTGCACACGGAGGACGACGAGTTGGTTCATAAGGTTTACGCGGGGCCCCCAACCGACTGGCACCGGGAATTTACCAAATTTTACACACAAACACTGAGCGAATTTTTAGCACCACCATCACACCACCGCCACAACTGTTTAGGATTGGAAAATGTGAGCAAACGAAAATTTAGCCATCATTTTTACACCATTTACTTCAATATTGTTCGCGATTGAGAAGGAAATGAAGGAAAATTTGTTGCTTCCCAGTTCCCCCCCCCCCCCTCACTCGCTAACTCGCACACCAACACACGCAAAAACAAACTGAGATTGCAGTCATTTCACTGCAGATTTACCGACCCGAATGTCCTCTCGCGAGCCTTTCCACATCCGCAGGAGAGAAGTGTCCTGTGGCACAGAGATGCTGGCAAACAAATACTCCAAAAATTAGACCGAAAAAAAGGAAATTTGTGTAACGAATGCGGACGGAAGAGGTATTTACCATGTAGTATGCGTAAATTTCGTGAAAAGTAACAGTGGGCTTGTTTTCACTATTCCTACCCATTCGGGCTGGTTGCTAGGATGGACAGGCACAGTTTACTTCGCCCTACAACACGCTCCTGCATTGGCGGAAGGCTATTTGTCAAAGTGTTCGTTGACTGACTGCAAATGCATGCATCCCTGCAGGACTAATTCGACTCGATCAAGATATAAAACAAACACCAACGAAGGTCACATACATAACGAACTGCCCTATGTATAATGGAAATGGTTGATTTAACTTTTTAAAGCTCTCTCTACCTTAAGGATACTATTTATTTTGTTAAACTGTCTGCCGGATTCTACTCTCTTTCGTGCTGTTCTGCGTTCTGCAGGATATTCTGTACTGTGTGCTCAAGAAATAGGGACAGGTGTGTGTAAAGGACACGCATCAACACACATACACGCAAACATACAGCCAAACGCATCACGCCAATGACCGTGCCCCTGGAATGGTGCGAGAAAGGATGCACGATTCGCCTTTCTCTTTATTCGTTCCTAACTTCACTGTTCGTACTAGTATGGCCAAACACGAACCACATGCACCGTGCACGATACGCATCGATTGGCGTACAATTTTAGTTTTTTTCTCGTGTGAAAGGACCCATTCGCCAAAAAAGTACACAGCCAACGCAAACGCAAAAATCAAACTTGCAGCATACACATTAACCTCACGATGCTCTTGGCCTTAGGCACTGGCAAACACTTGCCTGACATAGATCACCAATCAGTTAACAAGGAAGGAAAAACTAACAAACTAACAGGAACCAACCACCCTCCTGGCTGGTTGGTGAACGAACAACAGTCGGCGTGAGACACCGAACCACATGAACCGCATCGATCAGATGTTTACCGCGAACTGCTGGGAGCGCGAGAGCGGGCTATTGTTCCGCAGTCGTACATCGCACCGCGCGATGGGTTTGGGCCGGCGCATACGGAAAGGGCCGGTGGAAAGGGTATTTAAACCTGACCCTCCCGTCCACACGTCTTGCTCGTGCTATTTTTTCGCTATGCTTTTTCCCCATCTACATCGCCGGTGAGACTGACAGGCAAACAGTAAACAAAAATGAGAGAGAAGCACAACATGGGATGTCGAGAGAGAGAATGTAAAAAGTTTATGCGGGCGGGTTTAAGTGTCCGAACGATTTGCGTCATCACGAATGCATAGGGTTGCTTTATTCGCTCAAAATTATGAGAATGCAAGTATTTTACTTAGTTTTTAGTTTGTAATTGGTTTATAAAATCTCTTATTTATGAACTTGAATTGATGAATGATATATTGATAGTTAATATTGATGAAATTAGATAAAAAATCGATTGCAAAACATAATTCTGCATAAAAAACTTCTGTACGACGCTATATCGACATTGTCGACATTCGACATCAGCTGTTCTTATCAGCCCTGGTATACTGTCACGCAACGGGCCCTCATACGTGCAGGTGCTGCTTGCTTGCTTGGCATAGTTGCAGTGTTGTTTGTTTCGCCAAAACGGAAAGTTAATCGGTATGCATCGCATTCCTTGCTAAAATAATCTACATCGAACGGGACCAATACTATGAGCGCTTCAGATTCCGTGCGGGTGAAGCTGTTATTTTTCGCGAAATCTCGGGAACTAGCCGGTCTGTCCGGTACGGACGACTTTCTTGTGCCGCACTCCGTGATCAAGTGTTCCGAGCTGCTCGATCTGATCTGTAATCGGTTCAATCTGTCCCTGATTCGCAACAATGTTATACTAGCGCATAACGAGCAGTACTGTGCGGATCTAAGTGAAACCATACGCATTCGCAGCGGAGACGAGCTGGCCGTGATACCACCCATTTCGGGAGGATAGACAGACAATAGATCATGAATTATCTAAAGTTAACGTTTGATAAGCTGGACGTCGGGGCGCTGAACGATCAGGTGGCACACGAAAGCTGTGGAGCGGTTTCGCTGTTCGTGGGAACAACAAGAGATAACTTTGAGGGCAAAACCGTGGTACTGTTGCAGTACGAAGCGTACGAAGCGATGGCACTCAAAACGATGAACCTGCTGTGTGAGGAGGTTCGAGTCCGTTGGCCGGATGTGGTTAACATCGGGATACATCACCGGCTCGGTACGGTACCGGTAAAGGAAGCTTCCGTAGTGATTGCGATAAGCTCACCGCATCGGAAGTCTAGCCTTGAGGCCGTCCATTACACCATCGACGAGCTGAAGAAATCCGTCCCCGTGTGGAAGAAGGAGCTGTACGGCGATGGAGAGGGTAGCTCGGAGTGGAAAGAGAACAGCGAATGTACCTGGTCGAAGAAGCACAAGGACAACCATATACTGTAGTAGACTTGCTAGAGCAAATACTTTACATGCGTGCATGATCATATGCAATCATAGATTGCACAAGCGACAAGCAGAAGAATTTATAGCTAGTAAAACAAAAACAACTGGAACGGGTGGCATAATCAAGTGGTGCTTTCAATCAACTTCAGTGACATTGCCTATAGTTTTTTTTTCTAGATATTGATGCGTGCGAAAATAGCTGAGTCACGTTTAAAGTGTGTACTATACACATATTTTACCAAGCACGCTAAACGCTAATTATATGTATATCTTCATGATAGTAGTCGAAAGATAGATAACTTCCGCAAGCAATAGAACACAAAGTGTTTGAAGCCAACGAACAATGTATTATACAAATTTTATTTTTTGATTGTTATACAAATGTAAAGACAATATATCCTTATTGAGGAAATAAATCTGTTTCTAGTTGGTTGATGAAAAGGAAGACTTTTCTTTCCAAACGAGAGAAATCATGTTCACCATCATCTGCAAACTTTGGACTGTTCATTAGAAGCAGCTTATCTTATTTGAAATAATTTTATCGTTAAAATGCACGAATTTGCTAAAATATGAGCAATTTGAGGTAAATATTTCATCAAATTCGTTTTCTATTTACAATATTTCGAACAAATACAACAAAACAATCATTTCCTTAAACTATACAGTGTTGCCAAACTGAATGGACATTCCATCGCTGCAAACTTCAAATAAATATTCAACTTAAATTATGTAATTTTATTCGGAATATTTCTTTAACAATGTTTCACGTAACTTCAAAATTGTTTAAAACGCTCTTAACCAAATAATGTGCTAAAAAAAATAAATAAATACTTCAAAATAAAACCCAGACTAGGTCTGACTGCTGTCAAAGGTCATTTCAATATGGCGACCAAAAAAAATAGACGCATCACCAACGATACCCGACCTGGTTTTACAACACTTGATGGCGGTGATCGATTCAGCTGCATTGTCGTCGATGTTTGGTTCTGTTTTCTATTTTTGTGTACGCGTGAGAAAGTTTTCCCTCTAAACTCCGACAGCAGAGCGCGAGTGCATTTGCAGCTGTGTTTTTTGTTTTGTTTTTACACATGTCGATCGGGGTGAATTTGCGTGTGACGGGCCACACGTCAATCGGTGGCCGCAAGTACCAGGAGGACTGCTTTTCCGTCGCCTACCAGCAAACGGAGAATGACCAAAATCTGGAGTACGCGTACTTTGGCATTTACGACGGGCATGGCGGTGCGGAAGCGTCCCTCTTCGCCAAGGAGCATCTGATGAATACGATCGTGAGCCAGAAATTGTTCTGGTCGGAGAATGATGACGATGTGCTGAAATCGATACGCGAAGGCTACATCCAGACACACTATTCGATGTGGCGCGAGCAAGGTAAACAACGTAGTAGAAGGCACATACGACCAGCATTTCCTATCTGTGGGGGACTTTTTTTTTCTCTCCTACTTGTTCCATGGTGGTGGCCTTTCACTTGTGCATCTGCTAATGTGTGTTGGTATATCCATGAAGGCGTACAGTATTACAGTGCAAAAGGTCCAGCGCATTGCATCTGGGCAAGAATATAACTTCGCAAAAGTTTGTTGCTGATGCGGAAATTGACCTCATGTTTGCATTTTCATGAATTTTCGTGTTGTTTAATTTTCCCACTCATTTGTCCGCACACACAGGTTGACGTAAGCGCACTTGCTCACACGCACACACCTACCCCTTGATGCTTGACATACGCGAGCGTATTGCTATGTGCGTGTGTGTGTGCACAGAAATACACACAGCAGCTAATGTCAATCAAATTGGACATTTCAGCTGGTTTTATTATTATTTTGCATGTTTTTTTTTCTCATCTCGTTCGTCACTCTTTGGGCGGGAAATATCCCTAATAAGATTTCCATCTTCCCATTCGGTAACACAAATATGTTTCCATTCCGTTACATAGATAAGTGGCCCAAAACATCGTCTGGATTACCGAGCACGGCAGGAACGACGGCCAGCATTGCGTTTATAAGACGTGGAAAAATTTACATCGGTCACGTAGGCGATTCGGGCATTGTGCTGGGGTACCAGAATGATAAGGAATCGGCACACGACGGTCGCTGGGTTGCAACACCACTTACCGAAGATCATAAGCCGGAAAGTTACGCCGAAAAGATGCGTATTATGAGCTGCGGTGGTAAGGTTGTTACAAAGTCCGGGGTGCCTCGCGTGGTGTGGAATAGGCCACGCATTGGCCATAAGGGCCCTGTACGACGCAGTACACCTATAGACGAGATACCGTTTCTGGCGGTAGCACGAAGTTTGGGAGATTTGTGGAGTTACAATTCGGCGATGGATGAGTTCGTTGTAAGTCCCGTACCAGACGTGTCGGTCATAGAGATCGATCCAAAAAAGTACCGGTAAGTAAACGAGAGAGAAAAAGGATTCTTACAGATGCTTACAGAACCATAAAATGTGTTATCTCTTTCGCAGATGTCTCATATTCGGTACCGATGGTCTATGGAACGTAATGTCACCGAAAAACGCCGTCGACATTGTACGAAATGCGGAAATGGAAAACATTCGCATAGCGCTGGAAGGGGGCAATGAGTGGAAAAATCCAAGCAAGCTGTTAGTAAACGAAGCGCTCGAACGGTGGAGTCGAAGCAATATGAAAGCCGACAATACGTCCGTCGTTATCATCATGCTTGATCCCCCTGGACCGCCGAAGCGAGACGTGCTCAAGTCGGTTAAGGACAGCATCCAGCACGTAGCAACTAGTGATCCGCTAGCCACAGGCCAAGGTACAGTGGGAAGCAACATTATTCATCTATTCGACTGCATTACAAGGGGCGAGTCAATCCCGTCAATGCCGCAGATGGACAGTCTAAGGTACAGCAACAATGCACACCAGCTGCAGCACAGCTATCAGCATCACACCACAGAGGAATATTGTGATACCGACAGAAACCAGGAGGATTCCGTTCATCAACAATCGGAACACTTACAACAAATGGCACATATGCAAGCTGCTGCCAGTGATCAGTACATTAGTCCGGTCCTTCCATCTACCTCGTACCAAGATCAGGATCTATCCTCCTACACAGACAGCTTTGCCGAATCGTACAACACGTTGCTAAACCGGAGCTTTGAAAATACGGACCACTCTTACACGTCGCTTTTTCATCCAGTTACTGGACACGCTGATCTGGATGCTGCCGAGGATGCAACTGAAACTTACGGCAACAAAGCCACCATGGTAGAAAGTGATGGCACGCACGACGAAGACGATGCAACGATGTACGACTATTCAACGCTTTCGGCGGACGATGATAATACGATCATCCCGAATCAGTCCCGCGATTCCACGTACTCGCTAACTAATTTGCAAACTAAATCCGAACGATTGCGAGCTGAAATGTTGGAGTCTTGCAGTTCACCGGACACGTACTACCATCAGCAGCAATCTCGAGCGCAAGAGAGCACAGGGTACCAGCATACGGAAAATTTGGCCATCATCGAACACTTTCACAATTATCATCATCCTGCACCATCGCACGAGTACGAAGAGCACGCGAGGACTTCCCATTCCGAACCGATTGAGCACGTGTCCTCCCATCACAACTATCACCAGTACCACCAGATGGATCAGGTTGAAGAGCACCAATTTCAACATCATCATCACCATCATCATCATCACCAGCAACACTATCAAGATTATCAGATGGAACGGTACGATTATAGACATCATCCTAGTGAAGCAACGTGCAGCAAATATTCACCATCGCAGAAAGCTGAGCACGTAGAGGATGACGAGGAGGAAGAAATGGCAGAGGAAAGTGGTCCCAGCTCGGCTACTTCACCTCAACGTCAGATCATTTCCATTCATGGTCACCGAATCCAGATCAATGAGGTCTCTTCCTCATACGTTCCTCATACATCAAAGGCGCTTCTAACGCATACGGACACGGAAAGTACGGCCAGTAGTAGCAGGATGACCACCATCACAGACAGTGGCGATGATGAAAACAGTGCCTCCTCAACGACCTCGTCGACCGTAAAGCAGCTCGTCGTACCGGTGCTGGTAAAGCAACGGTCACGCAAACCACCGGGATCATCGCCGTCGGCCCGCGTTATAACGATCTTCTACGAAACGCGTAGTTCCAGCCGTCGTCGTCATTCAAGGGCGAATCGTAACCAACGCGCCGAATTGCAAACTTTCGGTGGTGCAATTGTAAAGCGTCGGAAAACGGTAATACGAGCCACCAACGCCACCATCACGAGTGTCGATAAAGGATCGCTGAACGATCATTCTGATCTTCATCATCCCACGACGGAAACGTTGGTAATGCGTAGAGCATTACGTTCGAATGGTGTTGTGAACGGTGGAGCCATACCAATCCCTACCAGCACTGGAGGAAAAGCTGCCAAGCTGGTGTTGAATGAGTTCGGTGTAAGCACGACCACACCGACTCGATGTTTAGCAACGCTGCACGCCAATCTTAAAGCTCCACCCGTAATAAGTCGAAATGGTTGCAGCACCAGACGACGCATGAGGCTTGACGAGGAGGAAGCGGTGCAACGTCAAGAAGCAACATTGCAACTGTTGCAAGCAGGATCTACAAAGCGGGCGAAACAATTGCGGCGTGCACAATGACCAAAGGTGGTGGCATGTAAGGAGCAAAAACCCAGCAATATAGGTGTATAGTTTTTGGCTTAATGGTAAGTAGCAATAGCAGCGGTAGTAGCGGTAGTACTAGTAGTTAGGAAAAGCTACAGACACAGAAACAGAAGACAGAGGAAGAAAAGGGCTGTGAGCAATAATCGTTTTTCGTACATGAAATTCATCTTCTCATTTAGCACAAAGGGTATAATCCTCTAAAGCTTACACACAAAGTTTTTGAGGTATTGCCTTTTTCCTTTTTTAATTTCTCATTCAATTTATTACAAAACAATTGCATTATATTATAGCACAAACAAACGCTTTTGTTTTGGATAGGCCTTTTTAAACATTCAAATTAGTTTCAATTGTTTTTTTTCTATTTTAACACATTATCATTCACATTTTCACATCCTACTACCACCTACCCGTGTATTTTTCGCATATTTATGTTTTCAATAACATTTCACGTAGTCGAGCTATCCACTTGAACGATTTGGAATGCTTAATATAGATGATACAGATTTATGAAAACAAAAATAAATGGAAAAAGATTTTTAAACTATCATCTAAATGTTATTTGTACCCGGGTAGGTGATAAGGGTGTACTTTTGGTCATTGAAACGTAGGTTAATTAACCTTGCAATACCGTCTCATCGATGATCGCATTTCAATCATTTTATTCACCTTTTTCTTCATCATTAGTATATAATAATCAAGTTTTTTTTTTTTCGTCATCATCAGTTAATCCGATTTGTTTTCTACATGCATAAAGCGTTGTTTTTTTTTTTGGTTTTATCGTTCTAAACAAAGGGTGTGTTAGAAAAGGTGTATTAGTTGTGCGTGTGTGTAGGTGTTTATAGTATATCTAGGTTAGGATGAATGTAGTTCTACATTTTTTTTGCGAGAGCCCAACCGTGAAATTTTAGTATGTACAACGGTGGAAAAAAAGCATTAAACTAAGCGTTACAACGTGTTGTAGGCAGGACGGAATATAATAGTGTTTCCCTCTATATCGTATCGTAAAACTAAACACAAAAGTTCAAAGCCGCAGAGATATATAGGTTTGCATGGCATGTGTGCAACATTAGGCCAAAGTAGAGTCGAGATACCGTACGTTCAAAAAGTGCCTGGGACTCGTGTGGGATAGGTAGTGTTTCTCAGAGTCACTTACACTCGCCAGTCGTTTTAGAATATCTCCCGATTTCATGTATGTTGTGAGTATAAATTTAAGTGTTCTCTTTTGCATGCTTTTTTGTGTATTGTGTGCACCTGTAACCTCAGCTGCAATGGATAGGCTAACAAATCTCGTTTAACATTTTGGAAGAGCACATCAGTCATGTTTTAGATGAAATTTGTTTATAGATCGATTCAAGACGACGGCTTCGAACAAATGGTCACAAGTGCAAAAGGCACACCACCAAGCAAAAACACATAATTGTACAGATTTTAGCTAATAATAATTATTTCTCATTTATCAAAAGGCAAGGGCATAGAGAAAGTGTCTAGTGTTTTATCCAAGAATATTTTTGTCTAAATAATAAGGTGTTTTTTTTTTTTGCTGTTTGTTTCTACATTCTATTGCGAGGAAATAAATATTTTGAAACTATACATATGTGTTTGTCGACAGTTTATTGGCAATGATTTTAGGATCAGAGCAAGATGGCTGTATCATAAGTACATGGACATGTACAGCAATGGGAAACAGCGTAGAAATGGAGTTATATGATGTATACAAATAAGTTCAAGGAGCTTTGAAATCTTCTTTGTTTCCAACCTTGGAGAAACGATATCATGCAATGTACCAATTTGATTATTAAGAACAAATGAACATCGGGGGTTATCAAACGCCCCCGGCTGGTAGTATGCTCCGTGTCCGGGCGGCTTAAGGGCATGGACCAGGAGATAGTTGGAAACTATCAGAGAGTATTCTGAAACGTGATATCTACCACTGATTAGATCTTCACCATGCGGCAGATCTTGGAGAAGATGGCGGAGCTCCACGCTTTCCTTCTCTTCATCGACTTTAAGGCCGCATACGATAGCATAGCCCCAGAGATAAACTGTACGAAGCAGTCCCGGCCAAACTTACCAGACTAGTACGAATGACAATGACCAACGTCACATCCCAGGTGACGGTGGATGAAAAACTCTCGGGTCCCTTTGTTTCCACTGAGGGTCCTCGCGAAGGCGATGGGCTAGTCTATCTACTCTTCAACTTAGCGCTTGAGAGGGCCATCCGCGGCTTGGAGGTGGAATCTTCGTGGACCATCTTTAATGTTGAGATAAGCGCTAGGGTGCTAACTATCAACCGATCTTTCTAATGTCTGAGGAAACTGTTTTACTCAAAATAACTGTAACGACGATCGAAGTTTAGACTCACGAATTAGACTAACCAGATTCCGTTGGACGTGTCATGCTATTAGAATGGCACCGGACGACCCAGCCCGCAACGTCTTTTTAGGTTGTCCACATGGACAGAGGAGGGGTGGTAGGCCCAAGTTGATATGGTGCGAGGGGAGGTGTATGCCTCCACCAGAAAGGTCGCTTGATAATGAACTGGCAGTAGTTTAGAGCCTGATGAATAAGTAAGTAAAGCTCATCGTCGTTCTGCTTGCAATCCATCCTCACAGTACCGTGCAAATGATGAAAGATTGACACCATTCCGTGCTGTTTAGAACCACCAATATAGACTTTATTTATATAATTAACATCGATAAAACGTACATCTGTGCAACGTTTGCAATAAATTACTTCCACTGGCATCTAACTCCGTAAAACCCTGCTCCCTCCTCTGCTCAATCCATCTCTCCTGCTCAAATATCATTGTACTGGCTAATGAATGTATCATGAATGCGCTGCTTATTTTCCACCTTCATATCCGCAATCGCCATTATTACGTCCAGCAACAGTTCCCGCGACAGATCCTGCATCTTCGGTAGCTTTGCCACCTGGCTAAAGTTGTGCACCACCATCTTGAGCGCATAGTTCTTAATGTCCAGCACGTTCATCTTGTCCGACGCTTCCAGTATCTGCAGCACATTATCGTACGTGATGTTATTTTCCAGATTGTGCTTACAGAACGCTTGCAGCCGATTGTTGGCGAACCCGTAAAAGCAGGGCGCCTGAAATAGGTAGAGCGAATCTTCCGGCGGCATCTTGGTGTCGCCGTAGTAGATGTACCGCAGTAAGGAATCGAACGCTTCGAGCGAAGGTGAAATGTCCCCGATCTGTATGTTAACCGTATTGTCCGCCGGCATAAACGAACGGAACATCGCCTGGAAGTAGGTGCAGCGTGCGGCCAGTATCGATTTGTGGGCCGGTATGATTTTTTCCTCCAGCACCAGATTTATGTCGCAGAACTCTTTTCCGCCTGATTTGAGAAATACGGCCATATCACTTTCCAGTGTTGTTCCGATCGTTTTGTCGTACTTCATGTCGGTGGTGTTTTTGCTGGGGTTGAGCCGTTTGCGTACAATCTCCACTATTAGTGGTTTGTCGAGGGCAGCAAATTCGGCCGACATCACGATGCTGTAGAAGTGATCTTCCTTTACGATAAACCCGAGACAGTAGTCTTTGATGAGCGTTAGGCCCATCCGGTCCGCATTGTACAGCGCATCGAGTACGTTCGATTTGGAGATCTTAAACTCGAGATACTGTACGCAGAGCTGCTCTAGGCGAGGAATGTTGAACTGTACCGCTAGCTGGTACACATCCATCATGATGAGTACGAGCTTGTGGCTGAAGGGGTCTTTAACTGTGAAGAGGAGAAAATTAGTAGTATCTTTTGCAGTTCCTTTCCAATCTCCGTTTCTTGCTTACAAACAATACGATCGGTGTAGATGTAATTAAGCACTATCTCGAACGCCTCCGACTGGGCATCTGGCAGTTGAACTTCGAGAATGGGTTGTTCTGCCAGCGGTACGTCCGTCGTGCCAAAGAGTTTTTCAAAATGCAAATTTCTTGCATCACGTGCGGCCCTGCAAATGTAAAAATTAGAACAGATAATTATCACCATTTTACAGTAAAAACAAAGATACGAAAAATTCAACTTACAATATCTTAGACCGTAAAAATTGCGAACGCGCCACAATCATAGCGATATGAGCCGAAATTTTAACTTCCTCCGTACCGACGATAAACTGTACGTCACAGAACTGGCGATTCTGTAGAAACTTTCCAAAATCATCGTGCAACGTGCACTTGGGATAGCTCGAGAACTGGAACCGGTACGTATCGCCGCTGCGTACATTATTATCGATCGTGCCACCAAAGATGTACATCGCATCACCGATGACGGCCGCTGCATGGAAAAGGCGACCGCTGGGGATTTGTGATTCCGGTGCAGGAGTTACGGTCGACCATATTTGGCTGTCCAGATCGTAACAGTGAAGATCGTTGGGAAGGGTCGAATCGGCCGCACCACCAAACACATACAGGAATCGATCGTGATGTACCATCGTGTGGCCATAGCGTCGTGCCGGGGGTGGTGGCGCACCACGCAGAATATGCTCCGTAGATATTCGTCGCCAGCTGAAAGAGTAAGGACACGGCAGCGCTCGTGGAAATGTAATATTTTCAATAGTAGAACCCCATTCAGCACACTTACGTTTTATCTTTAAAATTAAACTGAAACAGTGTGTTGGTAATCTGCAGACCACTTTGTCCGGAAAACACGTACATGCAGCCACGAGCAACGGCAACAGGAAAATTGCAACATGTCGGCGGACGGTCACCCTTCTGTTCCACTTCCTCCCATTGATGATCGCCCTGAAAATGGTAAACGAATGATTAAACGGTTGGATCGAGGTTATTTAGCCTCATCAGGAGCCTTACATACCGTCAACCGTATTGTCCACATATCGTTCAGCCGGGCGTTTCCATCGTACCCAGCATAGATCCACAGCTTACCATCATACACAGCGGCACCGTGTGCACTGCGCGCTACCGGCGTACGGCCAATAAACTTCCACTCCGTCCACTGACCATTTTGAAAGTTGTACTCAAACAGATCGTTCTTGTTGGTAAGGTTCGAGTTCGAGTGAATGTCCCCTGTGTATCCACCGAACACAAACATCGACGTACCGTGGACGACCGCCGAATGATGGTACCGCGGTGCTGGTGGCGTACCGGTAGCAAATGCACGGCCCCACGATTTATCCTTCACGCCAAACCGTATCAGATCGTTCAGCATGTTTTTGCCATTGTCCCCACCGAACACGTAGATCGCTTCCTTGTACGCCACCACCGTATGCTTCGAACGTCGTGCACCGACAAATTCATCACAATCACTTTCCCGTTTCCACTTGTTGGCCGTGTTCGAGATGGGCACGTTGGCCGATATTTGCGTGCTGGACGAGGTGCTGGTGCTGCCGATCGAGGCCGACGAAACGAAGCGACCGGTGGACATGGTTGCCGTCACAGTTTGGTGGACAGGCCAACCGGACGGGGAAAGAAGGTTTTATCCGTTGCTTTGTTTGGCCGTGTTTGGGGAGATCACAACAAATCGATATTTCGCTTTTGCCTTGCGAACTGTGCGTGTTTGTGTGGGTAGTTGACTGTTTATATATTGCGCTTGAATTCTTCACGAACTGGTGACATTTTTTGCACGAAATTAAAAGTATTTCACGAAAGAAATGTAAAATTATTCCTCAATATTCTGTTTGTCTACCTGTATGCAAAAGGTTTTATTTTCGTAGCAGTTGTTTTATTTTTTAAAGAAAATAAAAAACAATTTGTTTTTAAAATTGGTGTTTGGCAGCACTGTGCCGTATTTCCACCGTTTCATTCAAAGTTTGACAGATCCTTTGGCCAGGACCTTTTGTTTTGTACAACAAAAAAACATTTATCGTCGAAAATCTATGTTGCAATGTTTAGTGTGCAGTTAAAACAGGATTAATTTGTGCGAAAACAGTGTAATTATAGGTCGGAAGTGGCATTAATGTAGTAAACATGATCTCTAATGCATTGTGCGATCTGGAGAAATGTGTAAGAACGCTCAAGAAGGGGCAAATGATTGAGTTTTAAATCCCGATACGGTCGACGCCTTCTTTCGGTTGTTTTTTTTTTTCTTTCACCATTCCGTAGGTGGACACTGCCGGAGTACAGCTCGATTCGCTTGCACTCAAACTAACGGACGTCGAGCGAAATTTGGACGAAAATGAGCTCGAGTCGCTGGAAAATGAATCCGTTATGGAGCTGCTAGAATCCGTGACGGAAGTGAAGAACGAGTACCAGAATTTGCGCAAGGATTTGCAGGAGGTGCAGCAGCTGCAGAAGGAAATGACAAACTCGCTCCGGTATCAGCTCCGAAACATGACCCAAACGTTCCGTGGGCTGAAGAAAAAGATCGAATCTAACTCTATCCCGGTACACCTTGTGCCACCACCGGCCGGATCGTCTTCCAGAGGTGCAGGACACGAAGCGCAACACCATGCGCATCCACCGGGACAGCTACTGCTGCCCCAACCGGACCTGACCGTGCACGATCACGGACCGAGGCGTGTGGTGGGCGGCGGTGGCAGCATGCTCAAGAGTGTCAGTAAGAACTGAGTAAAGCGTTCCCGTGCATCGTTTGGTAAAATTCGAAGCACTGTCCTCGCTGGTATCGATCAGCTCACGACAAGCATCGTCTGCCGGTTGCTATCGGGCATCACGCATTACGTCCCCATACGTTAATACCACCGCCTTCATACCACACAGTTTGCTCACATGCCATTATCGTTCGAAGATGTTGTCCCCGCCAGCTGGGAGAGGATGTAGCGGTGGCTCTCCCCCAGAACAGCCTGTCAGAACGGTGTGTGTGTGTGTATTCTGGCTCCTGCCGTCACGGGTGACGACCATCATCTGCTCCTGTGTATGCGAGTGTGTGTGTCTGTTTGCCTGGTTGTGTTACTTTGATTATTTTTTCTGTAATTGCATTCAGTTTCGTTTCGTTCTCAAATCACTACCGGAATGTGGCTTACAATACCGTGCTGCAGGCCCCCATCATACAGTTTATCATCTTATCATCTTCCGCTAACCGAACAGTTCTACTGCCGGGCGGTACACTAGCAAATGGGACAAAATTGGAAACTGAAATCCAACCGACCCAGTGTAATCGTTAGCGAATATCGTTGCTAGGCTACCCTTCTAGCGAATCCTGTGTTGAAGCATGCCATTTAAAAGCTTATCATTCTCAGTCCTGTAAAATGACACTGTGTTTGCTATATGACTCCATTTTCATCTCTAGCTTAGACAATGTGCAGACAAACACAGAAAGGGAAAAATCAGAAAATACTTTTAGGTGTGAATTCGAGCGTGAGTAGGTAAAAGGATAAGGTTTAATATCGGTCAGCGTAATAATGAGATATCCCAAATATTTTGTTTAGAGGTACTCACAGAAAGTGAACCGAATACGAACACACAATTCTCTGTCCCATCTTAAGCAGACCAATCAAAAGACATTGATGAACTCTAGTAATCGTACATTTGTTGGGAATTTTTACACTTTTATTACTATTGTGTGTGTGTGTTTGCATGTTGAGGGCTTAAATTCAGCGAATGTTCCCCATTTCATATCTTACTCTTTCTGTACTCACTTTATCGCGTTAACGCATGATTTTACTGGTTGCTTATATGCCTTCCACTTGCACTTTCTTCATGCTCATATTATATTCATCATACACATTAAATGAATCAATAGCGTCCTGTAGGGCGGGACGGTAGTGCGTGATTGTCTAGTGGCTCAATATATCCGTTACATTTAGAGCACCACCACCACCACCTTTATCGTGCACTCAAGTATACACGCACGGCAAACAAATTCGAAACGTGCGTAAAAAATATATGTCTTAACTATATTCTAAAGCATATTTAATAGTTCATAGTATGCAACCTAGTAGACAATTTCATATACTAGTAAATTCGATTGATGGCAATGTTGAATGTAGTGTAGTGTAAGCAAAGCAAAAAACATATTGAACAAAAGAGGAAATGGATATTATGTGGTAGATTTGTGTTTCATCGCTTCATAATCATGATCGGTAGTTGGTAGTCGAATTGTCATCTACACGTTAACACTCATCCCATTTGTATATTCTTTATTCTGTGTATTGTTTTGGCCACTTTTAAAAACCATAAAAAAATGCTACAGTGCTTGCGTCCCATTAATGGTTTTGAATCATGCACATCCTGTACACACATTGTTGTTGTTCGCGTAAAGCATTCTCAAGCAAGTTTCATTCTAACAACTTCGAATTTTTCCGTACGATGTATCAAGGAAGTGCATTGGGAAAGGAAGCGTACGGTACGGTTTGAATGAAAAATATACATCCCGTCCCCAGCAATTACCCAATATTAGGACCGTAAAACGCGAATCAGTTCCCGTTTGAGAGGAAAAAGGCTTCCAAAAGTTGTCATACTCGTACTCGTATGCTCTTCCTCTGCCCAAGAATGTCCCCCGTACTGGAGGGTAAATTTCGCATTAGGGAGAACCGTTTTATTTAATCTCTTTCTTGTAGGGCAAACGCACGCTCGTACGCATCTTGAGGCGTGCACTAGATGGACAATTTGTACCTGACTTGGTTTGGAGCGATTTGTTACACCAAACCTATTGGTGGCGAACGTTGCACGTTAACTACTACTGCAAACTTTAGCAGGAACTGTATGTGTGCTTGTGATTTGTGATATGTCTTCACCCCAACTCTCATGCATCGGAATTGGACATTCGCGAATGTCGAACTTTGTGCATCCTCCATCCCGGCCGCTTAACCTCACGTTTGGTTCGTAGCAATAGGGAGAAAAAATGTGGAATGGTGGAATTGATAGCGTTCGATTAGCTCTCAAACGAAGAACACACTAAAACTGAAGACTGTAGTTATGTAAGGCTCAAAAACCCGTTTAGAATTTGGCACCTGAATGTTATAAGGTATTGCAAGTACACGTATTGTGCTGCACAATATCGGTATTTGTTACTAACAAAACACACCCGTTGGTCCACTCTAAATACTCGGATACACGGAAAGTATATAGTCAAATTCCATCACTATAGTTTTAATTTACGTACACTTGACACATTGATAAAATTATCCGTGTTTGCTCACTGAACGATTACTAGTGTTCTTGTTCCATATGGTCCTCGGCTCCTCCGTCGATCGTGACAACAAATTTAAATTCCTGCAGACAGAAAACTCTCGTAAACCAGCGAATAAATGCCGTGCAATATAGGAAGAAAATTCGGTTCATCGCACAAATAAAAATTCGTTTATTTTCAACCCTCTCCACCACACACAGATCTGATAATAAATGTTACAATTGTGAACCTTATCAGAAACCTCGTCAAATTGTATTCATTTTCTTTATTTTGTTTTTGTGCGGAGTAATAAGTAAAAGTTATATAATTTTAGTAATTGAATGATATTTACTCTTGAAACTGTAATTTTCTTGTTTGTTGGAGTAAATTATGCTTTTTTCTAGTTTTACTTTAAATTTACAATAAAATACGAAACTACCTACCTGCCAATTCAAAAACATCAACAGTGCCTTTCGGCACCAAAACGTCATCGTGGCTTCTTCATCGCACTCGCCAGCTTCTTCCCCGTCGGTCAACGCGAAACGTCAAACAATGCACTACATGAACCAACCTCCCAGTACGGCTGCTGATTTCGTTCCCGTCACTATAGTGTGGTGGTGTGTCGTCGCTGAGAAAAGATTCTACAACAAAACAGGCAGCGAAACAATGGCGGAGAATCGAGCGAGTGGGAAAAAAATCACCATCAACGTGAAAACGCCAAAAGATAGGAAATCGGTCGAGATCGAAGAGGATGCAGAAATTAAAGATGTAAGTGGTGTGTTGCATCAACCGCGGCCGTACACGGAAATCGGTGACGATGATGGCGGGCGTGTGTGTTTGAGAGCGAGACGGGCCATCCAGCAGCAGCGTCCGTGTTATACGGTGTGGCGTTTTTAGTAATTCGAGAATTTTCTGCCCTGTTAGAAATTTCGGTGCGAAGTGATGTAGTTTCCGGTTGCCGTTCCGTGGTCCGGTTATTGTATTTCCGGTCGTTTCGATGTTATCTTGCGGTGATAGAAAAAAGGGTCGCACCAGGGATAAGGTTAGGTGGTATGGGCAGCAGAGTGACTAGGAAAAATCGAACAAAAACATGACACATGCTTGTAAGTGTGTGAGTTGCGCTGGAGCGACTGCTGTTGCTGCTACTGCTAATCACACACACACACGCACACTAGTACGCGCACAGCCTACTGGATTGAAGGTTGAAAATGTTGAAATGTGTTTATCACTAAACCACCGCTAAAGGCTACACGAGCCATTACTTAATTGACTATAATCCGGAACCGGCGGTCGTTGAATGTTCCGACCGGGGACAGCTGAATGCAATTTGAATGTTGATTTTTATCTCCCCTCTGTTTTTCTTTCTGTCTCTCGCTCCCTCTCGCTTTCAGCTCAAGCTCATAGTGGCGGAAAAGTTCGACACAAACCCCGAGCTGGTATGTTTGATTTTTGCTGGAAAAATCATGAAGGATACCGACACGCTCAAGACACACAACATCAAGGAAGGGCTGACGGTGTACCTGGTGATAAAGGCGGCAGCCCGTGCCGAATCCGAGACAGCACGGCGAGCACCGGCCGACGTGTCGCAGACACCGTTCGGGTTGAATCAGCTGGGCGGTATCGCCGGTCTCGGTGCGCTCGGTGGCAATCAGACCAACTTTATGGATTTGCAGTCGCGCATGCAGCACGAACTGCTAGATAATCCGGACCTGATGCGCACCGTGCTGGACAATCCGCTCGTGCAGCAGATGATGAATAGCCCGGACACGATGCGCCAGATACTGACCTCGAACCCGCAGATGCAGGAGCTGATGCAGCGCAATCCGGAAATATCGCACATGCTCAACAATCCGGAACTGTTGCGACAAACGATGGAGCTGGCGCGCAATCCGTCGATGTTGCAGGAGCTGATGCGCTCGCATGATCGTGCCATTTCGAACCTGGAGAGCGTCCCGGGTGGGTATAGTGCGCTGCAGCGGATCTATCGCGACATTCAGGAACCGATGATGAACGTTGCCTTCCGCAACCCGTACGCCGGTGCGTCCGATTCGGGCAGCGCTAGCGGTGGTGGAGGTGGCGGTGGTGGCAATCCGCAACAGGGCACCGAAAACCGAAGCCCACTGCCTAATCCGTGGAGTAGTGCGGGCAGTGGAGCCGGTCGTGGTACAGCTGCGGGAGCCGGAACCGGTGGTGTTGGTGCCGGAACGGATGCGGCCGGAGCACCGCTCGGTCTGCTCAATACACCGGCCATGCAGAGTTTAATACAGCAGATGAGCGAAAATCCATCCGTTATGTCGAGTATGCTGAACTCACCGACAACCCGGTCCATGATGGAAGCGCTGAGCGCCGATCCGGCGATGGCCGCTCAACTGATGAACCAAAACCCGCTGCTGGCCAACAATCCCGCGCTGCAGGAGCAGATGCGCACGATGATGCCCCAGCTGTTGCGCCAGATGCAGAATCCTGAGGTACAGCAGATGGTGACCAATCCGCAGGCACTGAACGCGATCCTGCAGATTCAGCAAGGCATGGAGCAGCTACGTTCGGCCGCACCGGGTCTGATGAGCTCGATGGGCATTCCACCGATGCCGGGTGCACCGGCGTCGTCGACCACCACCGCCACCAGCACCGGCGGAGCTGCTGGAGGAGCAGGTGCGGCAGCCGCCGGTGGCCAAGCACCACCGAACAATGAAGGTCTGTTTTCCGAGTTTATGGCCCGCATGATTAACGGGATGTCGTCCGGTACGGCTGACACGAACATTCCACCGGAGGAGCGTTACCGGTCCCAGCTCGATCAGCTGACCGCGATGGGCTTCGTCAACCGGGAAGCGAATCTGCAGGCACTGATTGCTTCGTTCGGCGATATAAATGCGGCCGTCGAACGATTGCTGGCGCTCGGGCAGCTATCGCTCAGCTAACAATGTGCGCCAACTAGAACTGTGTGAACGCTCCGTGGTGGCTGACGGATAAACCTTCTTATGCTTCTTTTATTATTTTGTTCGAATGTGGTGAATCGTTTTCTGGGGATTGATCGCTTCTTCGGAGCGGAAAAGATCGAGGAAGTTATCTATAAACACACACTCATACACACAGTGCTGCTGCAACTACTACTACAACCGTAAGCAAAAAAATTTTCCCTTCCGCTGCATGTATCATGAGAGCAATTTAATTGCATATTTCGTGTTCTTGGTTCTTTTCTTTTACAATCTACGGATAGAACGGATCTGCAGGAGAGCGAGTAAAGACAAGGAGGAAAAAAAAACACTAGACATTCTTCATTATCCAATAGTGTACACGCTTCAAATTTCACATCAAACGATTCCTCCACACATACATGCCATTGAGGAAGGATCAGGACGCATGGCGTTGCATCATCCGAATGAGGATGATGATGTCACTTAGACAAAGAGCGAAGAGGGATCGGATAAGAAGGAAAGGAGCCAACAGACACACGGATGCACTGATGTGACAATGTTTGTTCTCTTCTGGAGGGCAGCAGCAGGCTCGAGCATCCAGTAAAAAGCACTTTAGAAATTCCTGATAATGTCAAATAATATTCTAGTGAGCAAACAAAAAATTACACACACACACACTTTTCCTGTCTGTACTCGTCGTTGTTTAATGTGAAATATGTAAACAAAAAAAAAAGGATAACATAAAAACTCCCTCCACCAACACACACAAACAAACACAACATGGTTAGAGAAACGGCTTGTCCAAAAAGGAGGATATTGGTTTAAATAATTGGTGGTATAAATGGCGTGGTGATTTCAATGCCTGCGGTGTCTAATTTTTGGCCCCCATCCTTACATCCCTAAACACGGTGAATCGATGGATAGATGATATACCTATAAATATATGAATATATATACATACAATTACTAGTATATTCAATAAACACAGTTAAACCAACAGTGGACGGTGTGCAAATTGTATGTTTTTGTTTTTCAAATTTTTGGTTTCGCTATGTTACTGTCTTTCTCTATATTTGTTGTACACTTGTGTAAACGTTATGAATAAAGATATAGCATAACGTTCTTGGAGGGTACTGTTGTAAGCTTATCTAACTGGGATTAATAAAAGCTAGCATTTTTTAGAGTGATAAACGACTTTGCTCCTTATATTCATTTGCGAGGAAATATATCCATGGGTAGACAAAAATCCTTCAACTGCAAAGTCTCTTAGATGAAAAACTCTCTCCTATTGCAGGGTCTTTTGCATTCTGGACGAAGCTGTGAACGACAAAGTCCATTCGACTCAGAGAAGCTCCCTTAGGAGCAGTGGTGTATTAAACCTCAAGGAGGCCCTCGCAACACTGAAGAATCCGTTCGCGATGTCTCTTATTCACCTAGTACACTCGTATGTGTGCAACTGCGACACAACCGATGGAAACTCTTTGCAACTGGCTTCAACTGTACGTGAACCCTCTAGAGCAGGGATATTGATAGGAAAATCCGCTTCTATCTTCATATACGAGGCCTCAAGCATCTGCTTCGCGGTTCTTGATGCGTTCCGACGAAGTCTTTTGGTACGTGAGATCAAATGATTCAAATTGCGCTTCTCGCACTTTATACTGGACATTTACTGATTGTTTTAAATTGACCATGTGTCGTTCAAAGCGCGACACAAGTGTGCAAAGCACTGTATAACGCCTAACGGCAACGCGTTACAAATTTGAATTGAATGATAAATGTCAGCTGCAGTATGGCAAAAGACAAAAGAAAGAAAAAACATAAAAAAATGTAAACAAACGCACTCAAAAAAGATCTTCATATCTCTTTCCGGCATTTGCTAATCGCCTACCAAAATTAACCAAACCCCCAATAAATATGGCCTCAGCAGAATCGTCTCCGAATCGGCAAGACCCTTTCGAAGGGATGGATATTGCGGACACCGACTTTCTGATGGACGTCGAGGGTCGCAGCTGTTGCCCGAGCTGTGGCAAGTCGCGCAAGTTTTTCTGCTACACATGCTACGTTCCGGTCGGGGAAATAGAAGCGCGTGTGCCCCGGCTACGGCTGCCAGTAAAAATCGACATCATAAAGCATCGGAACGAGATCGATGGTAAAAGTACGGCGGTGCATGCAGCCATACTGGCGCCGGATGATGTTAAAATCTACACCTATCCAGCCATCCCGGACTATCGTGAGGAGGACGGTGTTGTGTTGATCTTTCCCACCCCGACAGCGCTTACCGTGGCGAGCCTGTTTAGTGGCGAAACGTACCAGATGAAGGAAAATTATGGCTTACCGAAGGGTTATCATATGGGTACGTTGTTGCGCTACCGTTTGCACGATATCGTGGACACACATTTGCTGGTCCCACAGTCGAATGGGTCCACCGGTACGAACTTCCCGGTGAAGCGAGCCGTCTTCATCGACAGTACCTGGAGCCAGTGTCGTGGCATCTACAAGGATGAACGTTTAGCTTGCCTGCGTACCGTTGTGATACAGAACAGAATTTCTCAATTTTGGCGTCATCAGCGTAATAGTCCACGGTGGTTCCTGGCTACGGTTGAAGCGATACATCAGTTCGTGCTGGAAGTGCACATTGCCGCCTGGGGGCTGGACAGCCGGTATCGTGGGCTGGATCACATACATCTGAACATGGATCAAATCCCCAAGGATCGTATTATTCACCCGAGCGAGGTGAATCCGGACAATGTGCAACCATACAACGGGCAGTATGATAACATACTGTTCTTCTTCCGGCATATGTACAATCTAATACACAGCCATTACGATCACGAAAAGTTGAAAGCGTACAAACGACCGCTGTACTAGTGAGAAATATATGAGGGAAGACATTACTCACACTTTTTTTGTTTGACTCCGACAAATCGGACGAATGCCTAGCCCACATAGAATGTTTTTTATTTGTAAATTAACCGTTTAAGCAAGTGTGTTTCATGCGAGAAAGAACTAATTTTTCTTTTTCTTTTTTGTTTCATCCGATGAGCTTTGCGTAGACTGCGGATCGGGGCGAGGCTTTTGCCAGTTTAGTGGCTTCTTACGGTAAATGGGCCAAGGTGGAATGGTGAGCTAACGGATGGGGAGTTTTAAAAGCATTAGCCATCATTACCAGTAGGTGCAGCCTACATCCATAATACTTACAATCGATGCCAGCAGTACACCGGCGATGAGAATGTAGACCGTTTGAGAAAATTGCTGGATAATGTAGCCCCACACTAGACCGACGGTACCGAACAGTGTAATGATGATGCGGGAAAGCTTTTCGGCCCTTCCTTGACCCTCAAAGTCCTGCAAATCGGTAGTGCTATAGTATAATGCCTGAGAGTATTTTACTGTGCCCAGGATATTTACCATGTGTGTAGCGATATTGAACATTTTGCAGCTTTTTCCCGGTGGCTTACAAATTTGCCAAAGTGCCAAGTGTACATCAACAAAACAACACGTCAGAAATCCTTCGCGCTGAAGTGACAGTTGGCTTGTTGCTCGAGAAATGTCATAATCCAGGCTGATACGTGAACAAATCTTTGACGTTTGTCAAAATACAACTTTTGCGCAGAAATAGTTACACAAAAATCCTATTTGAATCATAGTGATATCTTCAGATTCAAATTTTATCTCTGCCGATATATAATATTGCTTTAAATACCATTTTTGCTACCTTTTTACTTTCCTCCTTCACGCGTAATCAACCGTCAGCAGTAGCTCGCCGCATCGCCGATCTCACGCAACATACGCATGTACCAACCTGAACGTACGCATGCCGGGCCGGCCGGACTACACACGTAACGATATAAAGCAGAGAGCAGTTGGCGATAAAAAGAAAACAAAAACAACTCATCGTGCCGCTACGACGACGTACGGACGGACGGACGGTGGCTGCATCTTCGCTGCACTGCTGCACACTGCACTGGTTGTGTTACATTTTTTGTTGTTCCGTTGCTGCACTTGTTGTACATTAGTCCTCACTTCACTTCAGTACTTCTGTTCCGCGTTTAAGCTTCATTACGCTGCTCGTTCCTTTTTCCAGTGCCATTTAGTCCCGCGCGGGCTGCCTTTTGTACTATAAGTTAGTGTATAAAGTGTTTGTGTATCATTTTCCCTCTGTGCCGGTGTGGAAGCAATTGTTGTACCGCATTTTGTTTTTTTTAAAAAGGTAGCAGCAAGGAGTAAACAATCATGTCGAAACCGAACGTTCTAGTCCTTGGAGGTAGGTGGCTGCTGGAAGTATATGGAACGCATATTTAGCCTTTTTTATGAGAATAAAGGGGGTAAGGGAAGCGAAAAATATCATTGCGCAACAATGTGGGCTTTCCTTTCTCTGTGTATGTGTGGTTGGCTGGCTGGGTTCATAATTAAGTTAATGTCACATAATTGCCCACCCATGATCGATATTCTGCGCATCCCGTTCGCAAGAACGTGTGGCACGAAAGCCGGTTTCCGAAGCGCGATAATCACGGTTCAATGCCACCGTTTCTGCGCAGAGCCGCAAACGATCAATCACCGATGATAGTCGTGGAATCTTTGTTTCATGGTTGATCAAGCACACACAAGCAAACGATTATTTTCTATTTACTTATGCATTCCCCCTAACTTTTTTACACGCAGGATGTGGATTTATTGGACGGCATCTAGTCGACCATCTCGTCACCCATGATCTGGCCGGTCGCATTAAGGTGGTGGACAAGACACCACCGCTAATGGCATGGCTAAACGCCCGGCACACGCAAGCCTTCGCCAACGAGCGGGTAGAGTTCGTTAGCGCCAATCTAATAAATCCTACCTCGTGCCAAAATGCGTTCCGTATTGAGCGCGAGGGCGAGCCGGAAACCGATGGAGGAGGATGTTGGGACTATGTGATAAACTGTGCGGCCGAAACGAAACCCGGCCAAACAGACCCCGTATACCAGGAAGGTATACTGAAGTTAAGCTTAAACTGTGCAACCGAGGCTGTGAAGCATAAGGCGAAGCGCTACATCGAGCTAAGCACCGGCAGCATGTGCTCGGACGAGCAGGTGCCGCAAAAGGAAGACTGCCCGGTCGAACCGTGGACAATGGTTGGCAAGTATAAGGCAAAGGTAGAGCAGGAACTGACTGCCCTAAAGGAGCTGCCCTACACCATACTGAGACTGCCGATCTGCTACGGCGTTGGCGATCGGAAGGGATTGAGTACGTGCCGCCACCACTTTGCTAGTGACCACACAGGTGACTAATAGTTGGCCGATTATTATTTCTCCTTTGTTTTTGGTTTTTGCTTTTAGCACCACGCATCATTATAGCGGGAATTTATAAGCATCTTGGCGAAACGATGAAACTCCTCTGGACCGGAACGATGAAGATGAACGTGGTGCACGTGGAGGACGTGTGCGGTAGCATTTGGGAGCTTCTGCAAACCGATCGCACACTGCACGAAACGATCAACGTGTGCGATGACAGCAACGCAACGCAGGCAATGATCAGCGAACTGCTGGCCGACATGTTTGGTATCAAGATCGACTACTGGGGCGTTACCATGTCCAACATGACGAAACTGGATATGGCTGGCGCCATAGAGGAAATTAACGATCGCCATCTAGGACCGTGGGCCGAACTGTGCCAGCGGGATGGTGTGCAGAATACACCGCTCACACCATACATGGATCAGGAATTGCTGCTGCACAAGCATTTGCATTTAAGCAACGAAAAACTTAAGTCATACGGGTATCGGTTGCGTCGTCCGCAGATTACGCGAGAGCTGCTGGAGGCGATAGTGCAGGATTTCATCGAGATGAATCATTTTCCACGTACTTTGCTTGCTTAATTGCATGCATGCGTACGTCACTGGATATTCTAATCTTATCTACAGACATACATGTATGTGCACATGTGTACGATCTCGGAATCTGCGGAAAACAATGATTATAACTTAACATTTTACACCTATGGTGCCGAAAGTAATACCTTCACTTAAAACGCCTAGCGTACGTTAATGCTTCCTTAGCAAACACAGATGTTGGGAAAATCTCCCTCTCTCGGGACCTATCTGTTGTTTTCCTCTATCTTTTCACCATTCCACGTCCGAGTGTGATTTTGTTTTGCTTAGTTAGACCTAAAGTGACGAACGAGCGAGCTGCTCGGGCTTATTATTAGGTAGATTGCAACTCTTTGCAAGGTGCAAAGTTCAAAGACATTTTACAGAATCTATGCATATTAGTAGTAATATTGGAACTGTGAAAACGAACACCATGTGCCTAAACGAATTTTTATGATAAAACAAACAAAAAAAAAAACACTCCCTCTGTGTATCGTTATCGTCGTGGCGTGGTGCAGTAAATAAAATTATATGAACATGCTACTATACAATCCCAAAAAGTTAGTTAATTTTCTTGATTGTTTTTTTTTCTCCTTCGATGAACCTGTGGTCCTGCCGAGCCAGCTGAGCTGAGCTGAAAAAATTGGACAAATCGGGCAGCAACGTGGCAACGTGAAAATAGAGGCTAGAATTTTATCGCTAATGGACTAGAATTCAGGAGTTATAGCGTCCAAACATGGTACAGTAGGATCGTAACTTTGGACAACAACGTAAGCAGCGAAATCCGAAGGCACATTGTTCAGTGGAATCGTACCTACTACGGACTCCACAAACTCCTGCGATCCGGATGACTAACACAACACCCGAAATGTACGATATACCGCACCTTGATACGTCCGGTAGTCCTCTACGGGTACGAGTCCTGGACTAAGCTGAAGGAGGACGCCATTTTCTAGCGGCGGGTGCTAAGGACTATCTTTGGCTGTATGTGCAAGCAGGGCGTGTCTCGAAGGAGAATGAACCAGAAGCTAGCTGAACTGTTTCGCGATGCATAACAGGTTGGCTGATAAGTCCCCGGTCTAACAAAGAAAAACACATTTTTTTGTCAAAATTCGTTTTCATTATTCAACATAGTTCCCTTCAAGAGCGATACAACGATTATAACGACCTTCCAATTTTTTGATACCATTTTGGTAGTACTCCTTCGGTTTTGCGTCAAAATAGGCCTCAGTTTCGGCGACCACCTCTTCATTGCACCCAATTTTTTCCCTGCGAGCATCCTTTTGAGGTCTGAGAACAAGAAAAAGTCGCTGGGGGCCAGAGCTGGAGAATACGGTGGGTGAGATTCATGAATTTTTGCCATCGTTCTCAATGACTTGTGGAACGGTGCGTTGTCTTGGTGGAACAACACTTTTTTCTTCTTCGTTCTTTTTTCGTTCGTCAAGCAACCAAAAGTTGCTTGACAAAAGACGCTCTGTCTCTCAAACTAATTGACATACAGACGTCAAATTTTGACACGAATCATTTGAAGGTTGGTGCTATATAAAAATAATATGCATTTAATACTAGCGGCGCATTCTATGTGTCAGACCGGGGACTTATCAGCCAACCTGTTATATCCTGAAAGCAGTCAAAGCCGGTAGGATACGTTGGCTGTGGCACACGATGAGGATGACGGACTCATGAGTCACCAAGAACGCGCTCGTCAGCGACCCGTTCGGCACGAGGTGTAGAGGAGAACAGCGAGCTCGTTGGCTGTATCAAGTGTAGTCTAACCTGTCGGAGATCAGATGCAACCGTGGATGGAGAACTGCAGCCCTAGACCGAGTTTCCTGAAAACTGTTTGGACACCTGGCCATGTTGACACGATGTGCTCAATGCTGAGCAGGCCAAGAAGAAGCGTCCAAACAATTCAAAGACAAAATAAAATAGTAATCTCGTCGTCTGTCAATCGAGGAGACTTCTCCAAATGACATCAGCCATGATCAATAGAATTTTTGGACAGCGAAAGAATAGATCCTTCAGAGTCCTAGAGACCGCCCGTTCATCAACAGCGCCATTCTCTTTACGGATTTTCGGCGACTATTTCGGGCATGCTGTGGAAAACGGATATGAATATGCGAATCTTCTGTGGAAAACCATTCTTCACATCGCTTAAGGAAACATTTGGAAGTGGAGCATGATATAGAGATTGCAAGTTATTTAGATTGCCATTCGAAGGATGTTCACATCTCAGCCAATTTCGGAATCATTTTCTACCGTTCGGTAAGAAAGAATTAACCACAATCCCGTTGGACGCCAAACTGGCACCATTTCGAGTATGTCTTTCAGAGAGTATAGTTTTTGCTTTATTCCGTAGCACAGTTTTGTGGTGTACACGAGCCCAAATCTGGACCACCGCCACACGTGGACATTTTGCGTCCGACGATGGGCTGTTCCGCCGTCTGCCCCGTGGTGGGGTATAATGAATCCGTGATTATTCGATTATTTTACGTGCGAATATGGCGAAAAAGACACATACACACACACGCACACTGTATGAATCGGCATGAGAGGAGCATTGAAATCACGACGAAATGCGCGCTTAAAAGGGAAGTAATTTTGTGGGAGAGATTCGAACAAACGAAGACACATCCCGCATGGAAATTGGAAAGGTGTTAAATAGGGATATTCCTTTTGCTAGTGTCTTAGAGCACGTGTCGTGTGTGTGTGTGCGCGGGCGTGTGTGTGATTTAAATGTGCACAGAGATAGTACCATGATCGCGCATTTTGACTTGCAACTGTGCTTTTTTCGGTTTAAATATGCTTCATATATCTTACGGGAGAAAACCCACACATACACACGTTGATCATCCTTTCCGTTTCCATTTTTTTGTTTGCAAGTAAATTTAATCCTAACCTAAGAATCTGTTCAAACGTGAAAATATGGCTTTTTCTTGTTTTGTTTGCACCGCATACGTGACGAATGCAGTTGCAGCATATTACATATTGCTGTATGTATACGAGCGAACCGTAAATTGATGCTTCCTTATGCAGCTTTTACCTTGTGTACACGCCTGGCAAAGTTTTTGAACGCGCGTGAGGAGATTGTGTGAGGTTTGAAAAGGCTACACAAATGATCGTGACAAATGAACGAGAACTATTATATCTCGAACATCGATTTCCCGGGGGAGGATCGTTGGGTTTGGTTTGGTTGTTTTGTAGGAATAAAATAGTTTCAAAAAAATACACACAAAAACTAAGATCACCTAAGATCCACGAACATCTTTTGGGAGGGCGTGTTAGAAGGAGTTTTTGTTTTGTATCTCCGCAGATAAACGTTGTACGTTAAGAACTATGTTAACAAACTTGCAATTCAGTTTTAAGTGTTTCTTTTCTATATATATATACGCATAAGTACACACGATTTGCGTCTTGCCATCTATTTTGTTCCTTTTTATCTTTTTTTGGTTTTGCATCTTACTGACCAATCACTCATTCTGGTCTCTGAAAGAAAGAAACAGTTGGGGTATAGTGCAAGCAGTTTCTTCAACTAAAACCCGTTGTTAACAGCATGAATTTGCCAGTTCGGTTTGACTTTTTTTGACGAACAGTTTTTTTTCTCTTTTCAATGCTTATGATTGCACATTTTCCTCAAGTATCTATATTTTTTTATTTTAAAAAGCAAGGTGAGTGTGTGTATTATTTAACGATAATTTAATATTTTATCTTTACCATGATAAACCTAGCCGCACACTCATGCCTTCACCGAAATTCTTTTTTTTTTCGTTTGAATATTAGATTTAAAGATGCCAAAGAGAACCTGCTGCAGTGTTTTCAGGTCATCAAATAAGTGTTCCAATGTTTAAAATGATTTTTACACCACAAACAATCTAATTGTTGGATCTAAAATCGCACAAACATGGAGACATTTGTTCTATGACTTGAATTGTCGCTGTGTTAATGCCATTTGTTTTGCACTCTGCTTTCCTGGTCTATTCTCTTCTCTTCTAGATTTGTGAAAGGACGGGGAAGAAATTGAAAACGCACAAATATCAATAGGGAACAAAAGCAACAAAACACCTTCCACAATTAATAGATTTTGTTTGTATGTGTATGTGTATGTGTGTATATGTGTAAATCTCGTTGTTACCATACAGTTATTTTACTACAGGCGGCGAAAGGTTTAACTATGTCAAGCGACATATTCTCGTATGCATAATCTTTCATTCGAGTTTTTAAGGTGAATTTTTTTTTTGCTGAATTGCTCATCGACAGATCGCACAGTTTTATTACCTTTCTTTTTAATTCTTTATACCATACTTTTTGTTGTTGTTTACTTAACTACATTGGTCTAGAATAATACGTAAGTGTAATGTTTGAAACAAATAAAAACGAAACTATACAAACATAATGCTAAGCATAATAAATCCATCCTTTCTCTTTTGTAGTTTTTTAAAAAAACGTTTGATAACGAAGCTTCACAGACTAATGCTCGCCACAAAGAGATAGGGACATATCAACAACAACGGTTCATGGGTGTAAATATAAAGTGTTGCCTCTTGCTTTTTGTTAAACAATTACCAACAAACAAAGGCATATCCACGCACGAACGAAGTGCGAGGAAAATGATTAAGAAACACTGGATCCGGCTAAAAAAAAACGCGTACACACACGTAAACACCTAACCCCATCATTATCATCTCATCTGGCATCCGGTTGCTATGGAGGGCTACCATTTTCCTCGCAATTTAATTAACCGACGCAACGACAACAACACAGCAACGCGTGGATGATGTGTGCGTTAATCTAAATATGAAATTTTAAATAATTTACTGTGTGTGGCCGCCCGTGTAGGTTTGGATTTTGGATGGATGGAGCAAACGTAAATGTAACGATATAAAACAGGATCGGTAGGATTTTGTGTGTGATGGATGCACTTAATTGCAATAGTTTTGGAACGAAGCTTTTGCGGCAGTACGATGACGACGACGAGTTGCCCGTTCCGTTTGCCCTCGGAGTAGAGATACGAGTTTCATTAGTGAAGTGATGGAAGAGGTTAGGCGGATCTCGACCGACCGGGGTATATGGAGGGAGCGGGGGGTGTGCTTTAAACATCCACGACCATCTTTTTGTGTATATCTGTGTTGCCCACCACCGAACAGAACTCGTCGAACGAAATCTTGCCATCCTCATCCTTGTCCGCGAACACGATCGTCTTATCCACGATCTGTTGCAGCTGCGTATCCTTTAGGTTATTGCCGACCATCATTTTTAACACCTGCGGGTCCGGGTGTGAGAGGGCACAAAAAAAAAACACATGAAAGAAAACATGAATTATTGTTTGTGAAGCAAAAGGAAAAAAAGGAAAAGAAAAATCTAAAAGCAGTTTTCGAAGCCATTGCTCTTGTATTTAAAGCATCACAAGCGCGCGTCGCAGGGCAATCCGTACTGGGGGTAAGTAGTGTGTATTTATGCACGTAGTATTCAAGGTAGCCCGGAACGATGAATGATTATTTTTAGCATTGATTCAGCGTCTCTTTTTCTGAACGGTCACTGCGCTGGCAGGGGACTGTGTTCGTGTTCTCGAGCTACTCTACTTTTGGACAGCGTTCTTACTTTTTTTTTGTTTTTAAAAATTCTACGCTATAAATTATGTATTTTTTAAATAATACAGGGCCTCTCCACAAGTCCAGATCGTATTCGTCACGAACTGAGAATGGAATGTGCCTTGGGAATCTTTTTTTACCTGCCTCCAAAAGATTTTGATTTTTGCCAGAAACCTCGTAAAAATGAATTAATTTTATACGGCCATGTCTTGAACAAATGAATTTGTAGATGATTTTAAATATAGCGATATTGACAAATTTGGTGTAAAAAATAGAAATTGAGAAACACAAAGGCATATTCAATTCAATTAATGACGTCTCATTACAAAAAATGAGAAAATATTGGCTTTGATAATGGCACAGAATCCAAGAAGAAATTCCCTTGTGAAATTTAGATTGGAGTTAAATAAATAAAATAAATGGCATCCCTCAAAGAACTGTTCTTGAGGAAACGAGAAAAGCTGTTGTAGAAACAGGAAAGCTCAACTTTGAAATCATCAAGGACTCCTTGACCGTATTTCTTACACTTAGCCAAAACATCTTTAGCACTACAACCACCAGAGGATTAGAGTACCAATGTTGGTATCTTTGATTTGATTCTCTTCTTAATTATGATATGCTAACTAAATTGAATTTTCGAGCATGTCTAATAAATCATACACCAATCCAGGCTATTGGACACTACACCACGCTACCAAAAAAATGTGACGATTCTGTTCGCGCTTACCTGAAACAGCTCCCCGTTCGAGATGTATCCATCGTTATCCATGTCGTATATTCGGAAGGCAAACTTTAGCTTCGACAGTTTGTCACCCTTCACGCTGAACTGGGACACACCCTGGATGAACTCCTTAAAGTCGACCTCCCCGTTACCGTCCGCATCGAAAATGTCGATCACACGCTGCACCAGCGGATTCTGCTGCAGCTCGGGCAGGGACATAAACTCGTCAATGCTCAGGGCACCGGAATTGTCGAGATCGAGCTTCTTGAAACGTTTGCCCAACCTACGGATTTCATCCGCATCAACTGGAAAATAAAAATTCGAAACGAAAAGTGGGACCTCGGTTTAGTATACCATGTGATGCACGGAAGCTGATCAGTGCTCCCTCTTTCTCTGCCTCAATCTCTGTATTTCGTACGGGTGCGAGATGTTATTTGTCCCATGGTGGAATTAGATAGTCGCTTATTAGCACGCTGTCTAGCACTAGCGAGCTAATCAAAACAGTGGTCACAAAACCGGCGACGAAAACAAGATCCTCTTCGGTCGCTGGATAAAAGGAAACTGAGATTGATCCTATATCCAGCGTTCGATTCAAGGCAGGCGACATATGAGCGACTTTGTCGTCTCCGTTCCCATGGTAGCGCGCGTCTCATAAAGTGTTTTTCTTCGCATCTAGAGCAGCGCTAGCAGGCGGCCCACGCCGTTTCTTCCGCTAGCTAAGTGACAAATCTCTGGCAGATGTAAATAATGCGCTGAAATGAAAAGCAACAAAAACATTGGCGCGCCACAACAGAGATCCGGTGGCGGTGCACGATGATCGTGCGGGTAATGATTTTATCTGTTCTGGGCCAGATTGGTAAGAGGCATGCGCTTTACCAGTTGCTAAGAGGGCAGCTGATAAGTATCAGCAAGGAATGAAGAATTTTTCAAAAGTGCAAAATAACATCTCACAATTACAAAAAAATAAGTCAATGATAAAAATAATAAAAATGGTGCATTTTTATCTTGAATGAAATATAATACTTTTGATGCATATACTAGGATCAATGCGCCTCGTTGTTAGCGCCTTTCGCAAGGAGGAAAATCGATAAACTCTTGCTTGGTTCGAGAATAACCGTATGCTGCTGCTATAGGCATATAGCACACACGGCCATACATAAGAAGAGAACAAGAGAGAGAGAGAGAGAGAGAGAGAGAGAGAGAGAGAGAGAGAGAGAGAGAGAGAGAGAGAGAGAGCGAAGGAGAGCGAGCGCGTGTGTACACTACGGATATTTTGTGGCCTACTACTACACGCCGATCATATCAGTGATACGCGTGTTTTTTTTTCATTCCTTTCTTCTTCACCACGCATGTAGAATAAATGAACTTTTGCGGCACAATATACTACTATCCCTACAATGTGCGTTCTCTTTTACTAAAAAAAAGCACCGATTAAACAACTACTTACAGTTCGAGCACAGCTCCATCGGTAGCGAGGTTTCATTTCCCTGTAAATAAAAGAAGCAACATATTTGCATTAGCCGTAATTCCGATACGCTCAATCAAAGATAGCACCGTTCAGCAAAGAGGGCGCCATAGCAACTTTGAATCTAGGGCGAGACGATCCTGGGGGCTGCACGCACAGTGTTAAGGGTGAAATTTTCATACCCCTAAGACACTGCACCAATGTTTGCTAAACCAATAGGCTTTTACGAAGTACGCAGCAGTTTATCTGCTTTGCACGAATCGTAATCATACATTGTCTCGTTTTTTTTTTTCATCGAACACGTTAAAATTACGGGCACCGAACTTTTTGTACGGGAAAACGGCCGAAACATGAAAGACACCTACCATTTTTTCGGATCTGTTGCTTTGTACTACTTAATGCCTTCACCAAAGACACTCGGCCCTACTATAGGCTTGCGGATTATATACGTTCGCTTTGCTATTTGTGCACGTACTCTGACGCGTCCTGATTACAGGTTTGGTTGCACAAAACGGGGCCACAAATTTAGACAAAACACAAGCAAACCACACACACGGCCTACGCTAATATTGCACGGGATTTTTGCGTGAGCTTGAGGGCAGAAGATTCGCTACGAACGAAAACGACGACGACGGACTGGTCACGCACACACGCGCAATAAATCGACGTTGAGCGAAATACACTCCCTCATGCACGGGATGACGGGAAGTTCAGTCACACACACACACACACACACACAGCTGCAGTCGGAGTCCCCATTGGACAAAAAAATCGAGCAGATTCTTTCATCAAGCAAAGTCAAGCAAGTTTGAAGTAAAATCATGCAGTCCGGGGTATATTTGAATTTTTCCACTGTAGTTGACGGTTAAGGAAGAGTAGATAAACGGTTAAAAACATATTTTTATTAACAAAATAACGAAACAAGGTTCTATAAGGAAAAAAACAATTCTAAAGGAGAAAAAAGACGTGAAACTATGAAAATGAAAAAAAAACAAAAAGGAGTATGAATATGCTGCTATACTTGCTGAAAGGGAAGCTTCCTCAAATTAAAATATTCAGTTTGTAAAGCCAAATTAATTAATCACCTTGAGAACCTAAACTTGCATATTTTACAGACGGCAAATAGAAACGTATCAATAGAACTAAAACAGGATCCGTTTTTGAAGTGTAACTTATTTTTCGGCCAATCCTACCAGGGATTCAAAGCTCTTTCGTTGTTCCGAGAATGAAATGATTTCCAATGATTGTTGTTTGCAAAATCTTATTATGTCAGTCACCTAATGATTTAATACTTTACGAGACTTATTAATACCATTGAGTTGTATAGTCAGCCTCACTACGAGGGAACGGTCCGATTGGAGTTTAATTCCCGGTACGGCCGAGTGTTGACAAACAATGTTCTACCTCTATCGCAGAACAAAGTCCAGTTCAATTAAACTAACTATAGCAAATAAGATTTGAGATTTTGAGTGTCTCATGGGTACCACCGTTCAGTAGTGAAATATCCTACGGGCGAAGATGGAGCCCATAGGGGAGGAGTGGAACTTTTTCTGAAGAGAGGAGCTTCACCGACTACGAGGGCTTCGCCGGCTAGAGCATCTCATGTGATGTACAATCATTATACCAAATAAGAACCCCTTGTGTGCTGCATGAAAAAAAAGCAGAAATCAAGCTGGGTTATTCGATTCCGTTTAGACCGTTTATCCATACTTAACTTAAACATACTCCCTTGTGTAAACTTAAGTCAAAGAAAACCAAAAAATTGAAGGGCAAGTTCTTTCGGGAATGTTGAACCAACGAGAAAGTCAGTAGGAGGCCAATACTACCTAAATCCAGTTAACACACAAACAATCTTTAAAATTATCAAAGACTTTTTGGGCACTGGTTTCGAGCAAAGGCCCCTCATATCGTAATCACAACGGATTAATACCCAAGAATCAAAATTTTAGCAGCATGTTGTTCGATAAAATTAGCATTACCACCTTGCAGGAAGTCTTACCCATCTGTAACAAAATAAATAACAAATGCAATACAATTTTAAATGTGGAAAAATGGTGCCACCAATAAATTACTACCGGGACTCTTATTCTTAGCTCGACTACGTACGAGCTTTGACCAGCAGCATAGCTTGTCGTCAGTGGCGGGTTTAACGGTTCGCGGACTGAGCGGTCGTGAAGACCTGGAGCTGACAAGAAGCGCCGACCTCACAAAGAACCTCCCCCAGGTCGAAGCCTATTAAATGTTCAAATTCTCTAAGAGGCTGAATCCGAGTAGGGCAATGATATCCATTCAATGCTGCATTCTAATTCACCAGATGAACATGCTTCCCTTTACTTGGCGCGCTTCCAATCGTTGCCCTCAACCGATCCCTCCAATCAGTGACCTTCCTGCACACTATTGGCAGTTTCCAATATGCTATCACTATGTAGCTTAGATGCATTAATTGATCACGCGTAGCTTTTACATTTTTATTGTACCTATAATAACTTTCAATAACGTTTCCTAAACATCCTTCTTCATCCAATCCATCTTTCATTAGCCGATTACACTTAATAACATTTAAAACACGGTTTTGTTAAGAAATATTAAAAGAATTTATTCCAATAAAACATTAAAAACTATCAAACGGCACCTATTGGAGCTGTCCCATCTATAGCAATCTATGGCTTCCGAATTTGATGATAATCGTCGTTCAAAAAATTATCACACGAAACATGCAAAAAAACTTTAGTATCGATTTTCAAATACATTATTTGCATATTTATTTTCATCCCGTCTGGGAAATCTGATTAGAACGGACAAACAACCGATAAAGGACGAACAACGGAATTTGCTGAAAGCTGAAACGGATTAAATGCCTGTTCCCCGTTATGGTGCTTATCGTACGGACCAATTTTGCCCAAAAGTTTTTGTTACTAAATCGCACCTTTTTTCCAATTTCAATACCATTACAACTTAATCTTTTCAAACTGCACTTCTACGGAGCAAACAGCAATGCCGACAAAAATGTCCGCTTCGCAACGGTGAATCCTTTAGTGGGCGTAGTTTTCTATGACGATCGATTGACGCGGGGGGGGGGGGGATGGCTTTTGGAGTTGAAATTTTCCCCATATATGTATATTTCCTAACAGGACCAAGAGCCTAGGTGTTGTAGGATGAATCTATCTGAGCTACATTAAATCACGCTTTGAGCTAATCAATAAAATAAACTAACAACACACACACACTAATCTTTATCCTATTAGCTACTTCTCCGGTACCGATAGGCGCTAGGTGACGACACGTGCCGGGGATTGTCCATGTGGCGGCAGTGAAGCATCATTTGAAATTAATTGGAAGGATATAGCAGCAGCACAGGTTGGGAGGAAGGAAGAGCGGCACACTTTTACCCAACATTGGTGGGCATGCCGACCGCACGGCAGAAGTCAAGTCAAGTAGGGTGAGGTCTGAATCTCTTATCTACACCAGACCAGCAGCTCAGCTAGGTTTTGCACATCACTTTCTCGGCTTATTTGTCACTGTGAACGCAAAACGATGTGATAAACACGTGCCATCATCGCCCCCGTCGGCAGTGAATTCCGGGGTTGTAATGAATTTAAATTGGAGGTTTTTCACACAAATAAAAGACTGTCGACCGGACGCCGACGAGTGTGGTCATGTGCTATCGATGGGAAAATGGATTAGTGAGTGAAGAAGCACGGGGTGAGTTTTTTTGTTATCATCATTCGTTCATTTTCATAGAGAAGATTTCCGTTTGCATTACTGTCTCTATTGAATGCTGCTGCATGTGTGTAAAATGTATGGGAAGAAACTCAGACCTGGCTCGATTCGCTTCATACGCTACTGCTGTTTTATTCCTAGTGATAGAATTTTTGAAATGAATTACAAGAATTACTGCTATGTGGGATTCTATGAGAAAATTCCATATGTCCTAATGTAACCACTCAAGGGCCTATCGTTTGTTTTTTGTATCATCAGTTTGTCTTTTAGCAACGGATACCACGACATCGACCACATCCTCTTGCCATGTGTGGAGTTCGATGCGGCTAGACCCGGACTTTTAGCAGTCCTTCGGGCATCAGGAAGATCCCCGGTGGTGCCGATGCTCAATATCCTGGGACAGGAGGGTTACGAATATGCGCGGATTCGGTTTGACTTCGCCAAAGAGATGGGAATCGTCCTTTGTACCATTCTCCTCTCCCTTCCCGTAGATTGTACGCACTATAGTTTGTTATATATATTTGTTTTTTGTTTGTTACACGATCGCAACGGTGGCATCGACAAGCGCCAGTCGCTATTATGGCCTAAGAAGTCGTAACTGGCAATCAATCGAGCTCACCTCGGGATAAGGCGCACTTAAACTGAGGGAGAAGGAAATGTCATATCAGATAAAAGATTTGTGAAGCTGGATATAAGATTACGTTTTAAGTAATACGGGATGGCCGTTTAAGATGAAATATTCATAAAAAAGTTTGCCTTTTGTGCTCAGATAAAATATTACAACGTATTCAAGTAGATATGAAGCACGTATAGCAAAAACAGCTGAGCATTTGTTCGTACTAGAAGTTTTATCTCTCCTGAAAGATGACCAGACCTCTTAACCATCAAAAGATCAAATCTACTCTTTTCTACTGAAAGACGAAGAATTCTAAGAAAGAAGACCCAACCAAGAGCGTAGTTAGACTTTTCAAATTTGGCAGATAGTGATGAGAAAAAGCGAAACGACTAGCTCATCGCCTAATTTATTTGTTATTTTATTTAATTGAATTCAACCGATCATTTGTGGTTGTATATACCGATATAATGGTGGTTTTAATCTTGTGGATCTTGCATAGACAAGATGTACATTTTTAAATAAAAATCACTGTCTTCCATTGAGACTAATCCGTCCGTTTGATAATCGCTGCATACTGAGCAGGGAAAGACGCTTGCTAATATCTTACCCACGGTGGGCACGTCAGACCTGTCACTATTAGATGTTTTCAGACAAAAGATGGAAAGAAAAGATCGAAGCTCAGAAAAAGCTGCTAAAATTAGATGATAAAAAATGCTACATTTTATTCTGAAACGCAATCATGACACGAGGTCCTAACTGACGCAAAGTAGAACGCAGAATGCTTGCAAACAGGTTGTAGCAATCAAGCGAAATTCAACCCATTGAGTTATCTATAGCAAATTCATCTTTATTACCATCCGAAGCTAGTCTATTTTTTAAAGTAAATCTAATGGACTTTCCCGACGGATGTAGGCTTGGAAGATATTGAAGAAATTTCAAACTCTTTTCTTGGATGGCTTAAACTATCTTCTCAAACTGAGGTTTTTAGGCAAACTATACAAAAGTTTTCTTATAGTAGGTAGAAGTGTACAACATGGCGATCCTAAGAAGAAGCTGTTTAATTAATTTTCATCTTTTGATGTTGTTCACAGCGGCCATCTAATGTTATTGCATGTAAAACACTGTACGAGTTTGATTTTGTTTAAAACAATATATTTGACATTAATTAGTATTTTCATAAATAGTAAACGTTAGGATATTGTGGTATTTCATAAGCATACCTTCAATTTCTACAGTAGAGTAGGACGCCTAAATTACAGGCATTTAATCTGAACCATCTATTTTGGCTTTTCCATAGCCTTTTCATTAGTCCTCTTGGGTGTTCCATCCCGACTGTGTCCTTCACCTTCCAGCGAAACCATTTGGCCATGGTGGGTCAATTCACGCTTTATTTCGTTTTCCATCATCGTTGGTATCATACCACACGGTTGCGATAGTGCCAGTAGATCGGTTTTGATGTGCAGTCCGGACCGAAACGGTAATGTTCCACTGCTCATCGTTTTGCGGCGATTTCTTGCGGAACCATTCGTAGCCAGATTCGTAGAGCCCGGTTTGGGCAGCTTGCTCGCCGGACAAAGCTTGCTGACTAGCTTTATTTTCTCGATCTCAGCACACTGTTCTACCTTCGATTCCGGCCTACCGGTACGGACAGTCGTGCTGGAAGCTTTGGCAAACGATTTGGGACTGACGATCATTAGCAGATTGTTCCCGTTCTCGCGGTAGTTGCCCGTGAAATGGTTCTCGTTGTTTGAATGCTGACCGATGTGGTTCGAGGCTTGCGAGGACTGCATAAGCTGCTGCAGCTGCTGTTGCGAGCTGCGTTGCTTTAGTGGAGTGCGATCGTGAGCCTCCTGCTTCTTCTGCCACTCGAGGACATTCGTTAGCAGGCGTATGTAGCGTATGGCCATACGAAGAATTTCATTCTTCGACAGCTTCTTATCCGGCGGATGGGTCGGAACGAGCTTCCGTAGCTCGGCAAATGCACCGGACACGTTCTGCTGGCGCCAGCGCTCTCTTGTATTGGTAAACATCTTTCTCACCACAGCACCGGACCCATTTAATCCACCGCCACCAATTCCAAGCTTGGTCCCGGATAGATTCAGTACCGGCACTACCGACACAAGCGATCCACTGCTGTCATGTGCCTGGCCGCTAGTATCTTCGTCAGCACTGCGGACGTGGCCTGAAGTATTAAGAGACGGGAAAATGACATGGACTACGTTATTTCCTGCACGATTCGCACGAATATTGCTAACAAATCACTAACCAGTCATTTTTAAATCCAACTCCTCCATTGCGTCACTTTCGTTGGAGGAAAAATCCGACATATCCTCGTCGGACAGATCCTGCATTGGGCTACGGCTAAAGCAAGCTTCCGGTCGGCTTTGCACCTTACAGTCACTGTGTCGCAACATTGTTTCGGACATGTCTTTACCCGTTGCAAATTGAACCGTTGTTGTAACCAGTGCCGATGCCATCAGGCTTGCATTGGCGTTTTCGAACGTTGTCAACAGTCCTTTGGCCGAAGCACCAAGTTTGGACATGTCGATGTCACTGCTAGCACTGTTTTCCATTTCACAACGGTGCTGCTAAGTATGTTTTAACACTCTTGTTAACTGAAATCGTAGAAAAGCACTTTACCGTTTGATTTCCCGATCAGAAATGCAGAATGGAAGTATCGAAACGCACGTTTGCAGTGCATTTGAAAGGTTTGGTGTGTGTGCTTAATGCGCATGTTCCATATGTGCATATCCTTTGGCTCCTCCTTCGTTTTTATTAAGGACCATAACGTTATGGGAATGGTGGTACAGTAGTGTACAAACAAAGCTGACGATTGCGAAAAATTTGTGGAGATTAGGAGTGCTGTTGAAGGGATAAATATTGCATTGAGCTTTTAGAAATAGTTTTTAGTTTATTTAAAAAAATCATTGCTAGATAAAACAGATGAATCGCTTCATACTCATTTAATTATTTGTTTGCTGACTAGCATACTTACTGCTGCAGAAGTCCTGGATACTACTTATCCATCACGTGCCGTCATTGTTCAATTGAATATTTCAACCTTACTAGCCAACAGCAGCGCGTTTTCTGTTCATGTAACTTCTATGATGTCCAGAAACGACTCAAGCCCCTTGGAAGGTCTCCTACCAAATCAGAACTACTGACCTTGAAATGACACCGAAGAGAAGATATTGTGTGTCAAGGGGTCAGAAGGAAGTTGATTGGCTACAGTCCATCACATCTGAGGGCTATTTTAACAGATCTTCCTAGACTGTCAGTCTCGATCTTCGGACTGCTTTCAATTGTACAAGTACCATACTATTTCTTCTTGGCCTCAGCACTTCTAAGCACGTTGTAAAGGCATGGATAGGTCGCCAAGACGTTTACACGAAACTTGGTCTAAGGTAACAATCCTCCATCCAATAAAATGCATAAAATCTTCAACAGAATCGACTTAACATAATCCAGCCTACGAGCCTTAAACAGCAAACTTCCACATGTTCCTTCAGCCTTAATAGGAGCTTTATTAAGCTTCATTACACAGTAGCAAGTGTGACTTGGGTTGGAATTGGTACTTGGGTATCGGCTTTTATCACTGCATCTCTTTCTAACCACCATTCTGTCTCTTTCTTTTGTTGTTGTCTTTTGGCAAAGAAGAAATAAAATGTAAACATTAAAATATATTTTTTAACATTTTTAATGCAACACAATTACGATCACCAGAGCGTTCACATTAATTTAAAAGTACTTAAATTATAACTAATTCATGTTGAAGTTTTTAACTTTTTTTACGATACCAATATGCTCACAGAGGTCAAATTTGACAGATGAATGTTTTCAGTTTCAACACATTGGCGATTGTTCTGATTCCTGCATTCGGTGGTTCCTCCAGCGGTTCGAAAGTTAAAATCAGGACAGACGTTTTTCAGACTATCCACGATGATTGATATTAAGCAAAATATTAACGAGAAAAACTATGACAAAGTGCTCGATGCGCTCAATTCGTTGGATATCAGGTAAAGCGCTATCAATCAGCCCGTCTGCGGATGAGTGAAACGTGATAGGAAAATCATTTCATTTTATGCTTAAATTTTATTACTTTATTACAATTTTTAGCGATGCGGATATAGATTCGTTCCGAAGGGAAGTCTCTACTTTAATAGATAGTTTCTACTCTTGCCATGATTCGGAAGACGAGTCCGCGAATCGTATTGCCATCAAGTGCTTAAACTTGCTGAAACGAGCCTGCGCTCGGGGAGAATCGTTTCAAAATGCTATCGTGGCAAGGGTTGAATTTTTGGAACGTGTTCGCGATATGCTGATGAACGAGAAAGGTACCATACCGGAAAATGTCCGCAGTAACTGTCTACAGCTACTGGCCAATCTGTGCGTACAGAACACCTGCAATCAGGAACGGATCATAACGTTTATGCACACGTTCCTGCACACCAATGTATCTTCCAACGGTGGATACGCCAACGCATCGGCAATGATTTTGTACAATGGATTCATCTACAAAACCGTCAGCCTGGATTTGCATGACATTTTGAACCGACTGTTGGAAAACGTTGAAGCTAACCGTTTGGCGCAAACTGATTTGCCCGAGTTTGTGTGCATATTTCTGGAGTATCTAATAGTTGAGAGTAACGAGATGGTGCAGGTGTTGGAGACGATGGATGTTAGGAAAAAGTTGCTGCTTTTCCGGTACCTGATCGAGTACATACGGCAGGAGGACCGTCGCATTCATCCGATCCATCCGGATGTGTTTAAGTACTTGCTGGCTGAGTTTAAAAAGAAGTCGGACATGATACTCAAGACGGACAACGTGCAGCTTGATGCACAGGACACGGAGGAAGCATTCACACTGCTAGTGTTGGTAGCGGATGCGACATGTGTAGAACCATATGGTTCTTTTATGCGCCATGACGGAGGATTATTTTTAAACATGGGATGTAAGCAAGACTACACGAACGATGATCATTGACGGTTGATGAGCGAGTTGTAAATTGTCTTGTTCCTTTTCTAGGCCTTTTGCGACAAATGCAGCTGCTGAGCAAGTCCGAGACGAAGAACATGTTTACTCCGGTGCAGAAAATAGAGGAAATATTAAAAATCAAGCAAGGCGACAGTGAGCTGGACATTGAGACGCAGATTTCGTACTCGTTGCGGTCAGCGGTGGTTAAAGCGCTGGCAAATTTGACCTACAAATCAAAGAAAAACCAAAAGCTTGCCCGTGAGATGGACATTATAGCAGCGATACTTGAATGTACCAACTTGGACGCTCGCAATCCGCGTAAGAAACGACCAAGAACCGCACATGATCTTTCACCTCGGAATTCTAATAAGGTTTTGTTCTTCACTCAACAGTCATTAAGGAATGGAGCATACTGGCTATCCACAACCTTTGTGACGATAATTTAGAAAATCAGCAATTCATTGCGGGACTGAAGAAGCTAGGCGATGCAGAGAATTCGCTGATCACGGAGTACAAATCTGGCACGATTCGAATCAGCGACCAGAGTGTCGGAAGCAAAAAGTAGTTCCACGGTAAGTTGCTACTGTTGGATCATTTATTTGCTATCTTACTCCGTTGACTAGGAACGAGCGAACAGTTTGCTAGGAAACTGTTCGTACAACAGTTGAGCATTTGGCTTACTGATAGGCTTTGGTGATGATCTGAAATAGAGGGGCGATTAATTAGTTAACAGTTTACCAATAAAATTGTAAGCGTGTTTGCAAACTACGTACATTGTTTCTGGAATGGTGGACAGCGTTACGTTGACTACATCCGATGAAATTTCAGTCGGCCGGATAGAGCCAAAGAAATCCGTTATGGGAACTTTGTACGGATCTTTCGGGTAGAGGTCCTTCCGAACGCCTACCGTGGAAATGCACGCACGTTTGGGACAAACGGATAGCTGAAAATTGATAAGCATTGTGGTACTACAGCTAACGAAGCAGAAAGAAATGGTTCCGTATCGAAACTTACGAAATCTCCCATCGTTTTCTTGCTGTTCCATTCGACACGCTCCAGAAACTCGAGCGCATTGTACGTGTAGCGATCGATAATGTACACCCCGATGGCAGGATCGATATGGTGGGACAGTGAATCCTCCCCAACCAAACTGCTCGCCACCGCCAGTATGTTTGGCGAGTAGAATTTTTCATACATCGATGCGGCCTGACATGTGTCAATCATAAAGAACAGCTCATTGTAACGTTGTTTTTGCCACATCTGCTCGATCGCATCCGCCAGCTCTTGATTGGTTATCTCTTCCGAGTCCTGAAACTTGAGGAATCCATCTCCACCATGACCAGTCAGATAGATCAACACGTTGCTACCCGAATCAGACAGTAAACGCTTCGAGCGGGCAGTACCGTTTTCGTTGCGACCGGTAAGTAAACGTACAAAGTTCTCAACCGTCACCTCGTACCCACGGTAATCGACTTCCACATCCGAACCGTAAACGTTGATGTGTTGCTTTGCGTTGTTGAAGACGGTGGCTGGACGAGGATTACGGGCATTGCATGCCATATCATCCGCTACCATGAGCAGTATCTGGCTGTCCGGTATACCAAGTCGCTTGACAGACCGATACACGGACAGGACGTTTGCGATGTGGCGATAGTTGAACCAGAACCGAGATGTGTCCACCAGCACAGCCCAGTTGTTGGTGTGCGAGCTGCTGGTCACAAACTTGGAAGGTAGCTGAAATGGTGCCATAACTAGTTAATATCGCAATATTTAAATCTTCCAATGGTAGTGTATACTTCAATTTCATTGCAGGAAGCGATTGCAATCCAACCAATGAATAAAAAACCTTTAAAAAACGGCATTTTATTCTGCCGAAAAGTGTACTATTTGCAACCGGGCGGTAACCAAAACAAAACAAAAACTTGACCAAAGCTGTCAACTGTGCTGGTTGACATTAGAGAACGAAAGAAAACTTCAAACGCGCATTGGCGGTTGACACAATTGTGCATGGATGGGAAAATTAAAGTTTTAGTTTGCTTTTAATTTAATTCTTCTACACACGCATCGAAGTTTTTTTTTACTTGAAACGAATTCAAAATAATACATTCAACATCGCAAAAATATCAATTGCAGCTCTTTTGCATCAGAAGATTGTAGCTTGCAGGGAAAAAGACAAAATTTGAAAAATAAAAATCGAGATTGGAGCGGTGTAAAGCACATTGCAATACATCCTGTGACCAGGGGGACCTCACCTTCGTAATCTCACGATGAGCAGGGACAGCAGTCGGTGGGCTTTCATTTCGTTTTGGGCTTCAGCTCAGGGATCATTTTGACCAAGACGCGGCTGCTTAGTCCATTTATAGGAAGATCCGACTCTGTTCTCAACTCTGCTCAACATCACACAACATCAGGGATGCAGCATTGAACGTTTTAAATACAATAGTTCGGTATAACATCGATAGCAGACTTTGGCCTACCATATCTAATCTCGATAACTTGAGTTTATCTGTAAACAGTCAGTCTTGCAAACGGGGGGACGATTCGGAATTGATTAGAGGCTCTTTTTAGCCATAGATCAGTTTGTTTTTACAAAACAAAACGAAAAATGAATAACTAACTAAGTACTACTTTAATGACAGAGATTGCAAAGGAATGAATTTTCATTCAAACTGTTTGCTATCATCCCTTCAAATTTAATGATTTGACGAAGAACTCGAATGAATGAAATTGATTGATCGATGCTTATGGGTGTGTGAGTAAGGCATCTTCAGAAAAACCTTTCATCTCGTTTTCGTTTGTCTATCTGTTTAGCACGACGAAGAGTAGGACAGGTAGCAAACGGCTTCAACCTTCCTAGTTGGTAAGAATTGAAGAAAAGTATCATAAGCACTATAATATTTTGTCTATTTGATATAGCATGTTGTATGTTGCATTAAACTAAAACAAATGTCTATATAAAAAGTCCCAATATCTTAAAAAGCTATCCAAAAGTAACAGTAAAAAAGTTAAACTATCATCAAACATTCAAGTTTCCCTCTCTAGGGGGTTTTCTCGATCCATGCACCGCGATGCATAAACCGTGTTTCGTTAAGTTTCGGTCCCGCACGAGTGAAGCGTACAGGGCACGTTCGGTACCATTGTTGCTGTCGCAGTTGCTTGTTTGCCGGTACGACGGTCGTTTCGTCGCTCATTGTAGCTTTTCATTCATTCATCGTACGGAGCGGACGATGGTCGTGTCTTTACGACAAACGCAGACTCCATCGCACGCGCATTTCCCGTTTGTGTTGTGTTATTATTTCTTTTCACTTGAACGCAAATTTAGTAGCAGCACAAGAACGTGTCACACGAGTGCGTATATAGTGAGAGAGGGATAAAGTGTGTATATTAAGCGCGGAATATTGAATGCATAAAATTCCAATCCCCGCCAACACTGCTGCCTACTGCTGCCTGCTGCTGCAATTTTAAATTGCGCACCCATTAATTTGAATTAGGTTTGGAACAACCGTTAGTTACGTTCGGATATAATCGTGTGAAGTTTGTGCAAGCGCGCGCGTGTGTGTGTGATTGTCGTGCGTTCACGTGAAAATTGCACCAACGCAAAGAAACAAAGCAGTGCGCCACTATTTCACTAAAATAACCGTTAGTAGGCGAGAGAAAAGAAATAGAAAAATCAAGAAAGGTAACAACAGTAACAGTGACATCAGTAGTGTGTACCTTAGTACGAGGCTGCTGTTTTTGAGGTGGTTGGTTGGCATAGATTCCGTGCCATTAGCAATGGCATTGCCTACCTCGATCGCCTCGGTCGTATTTGGTATTTTGTTGTGCGTTTTATATGGCTAAACTAAACTTTGTCGTGTGTTGTGTGACGATCATTTGAGGAGTGTCGATTTTTGTGTATGTGTGTGCGTGCAAGTTGTTGCTAATGAGAGTAATCGAATATTGCCAATTTGCCATCTTTGCTACTACTGATGGTGAGGTGTATCCGAAGCACTCTTGGTGTCTAACTTAGTGCGTCTGCTAGCATGCTACGGAATGCAACGCGTGAAGAATGGTCGCCGGTGGGTGAAGTGAAAAGTTGATCGGGGGAGAAGTAAAAAAAAAACATCATAATTGTGTAATTTGAGCGCGGAATCGTTCGTTCCTGCTCTTTCGCTCTGTCTGATTCCGGTATTAAACAACTGGCCCACCGTACAGTGAACCCTTCTTCCCAAGGAGAAGAACCTCGTGATGATGGTTTTGCATCTTATACGGTTAACTATCTCGGTGCGATAGTGTGTGGTGAATTAGCAAACTTCAAAAATGGTTTCAATTAAAAATTGCTTACCAACAAAGTGGTGAAGTGAGGTAGAAACAGCCGGATGCAAGCAGATCCTGCGGAGATGATCAAGCATAAGATGGAGAGCTGATGAGATTTGCAAGTTCTCCAGCTCTCTAGTAATCGTGGCCCATTCGTCACTTAGATTGGTAGAACGTCTAATCTACTGTGAATCCGAAAATACAAGTTGACAAGGGCGAACAACTGCAAGATGAACGAATCCATTTCGCGGTCGGAGCAACCGACCCGGGATGACGGTCTGTTCTGTCGGCTGTGCTTCCAGCGGACGACCAATCTGTGCACGCTGTTCCCTCCGACCAACAACAGTGTGAACGACGAGCTGGTTCGAAAGATATTCGAATGCACCAACATAACGGTAAGTAGGCATCGTCCTCTAGGACACAAGTAGTCTTCGAATCGCTGTTGTTGACGGCTTGGAAGTGGAATTCCTATTTCTCAAGCATAAGGAATGTACAAAAGAGCAAGAGAAAGAACGAGAGAGATAGAGGGAACAAGATTTTATTATTTCAATAATAGTTAATGTATGGCGAAGTAGAAAGACACGATCATTTGAATGGAAGGTGGTTACTTAGATTAGTCTACGATTCTCTCTTTTTCTCTCGTACTCTCGCCAGTGGTTGGCGTTTTAATGTTGTTCAGTCAGCGTGCTGAAGCTTCGTGAAGAGTGGGCCATGCCAATGCCGGTCGCATGCATATGTGTATCAGCCGCATGCTCCGCTATGTGTATATGTGTATGTGCATATGGGTGGGTTTGGATGATTTTTCTCGTTGCTTTTGCTTCTACTCCTTTCGTAATAAATACACATTGCCTGGCATAGTAATGGAGGTCGCGCAGTTAGAGTTGGTGCTGAAAAGCACCAGGATTATTGACACTGACAGCGTAGAGGAGGAGCGTAGAGGAGGAGAGGGATGTCGGAGGCAGTAGAGCTAAGCCAGAGTTGTACCAGCGAAAAAGTGAAGAATCGATAAGTGTAGAAAAGACCAAGAATGGAATAGATACAAAAGAACCTATAATGGGGCAGACGGGTGTAGTGTGTGAGTGTGCGGGGCGGCAGGAAGCGAAGAGCATTCACAATTCCATTATTATTATCGGAGCAGTGACCGCGGAGCGCCTGCCAAAGGGGGTATGTGTGTGTTTTGGGTGCGCGGGTGGAGCCCTTCTCCATCCTTCTCCGTCTCCGCGTCCTACAAACTTCCTAGCTTTGATAGAACGAGCAAAAGATAGTGCAACGATTCTTGGTTTGTGCATGTGTGTAGGAGAGAAAGAGAGCAAAACGAGTGAGAGAGAAAGATGAGTGCGCGAGTACAAAAGACGGCACGAGAATATGAATAAGGGAAATGGATAATTCAAAGTTTAATTGCCTGACTTGTTGTTTTTTCATGCCTTTCGTAAGAAGAGCAACGGTAATAATAAAAATACAACACGGAAAAAAACGCGCACACACACACAAACACAAGTTATAAAAAGCAACTTTCAAGAAAGGCAAGAAATAATAGCGTTCGTTCGTCTATAGAAGGACTGTTATAAGCCAACCGTTCCCAAGCTAGCTGCTAGAGAGCAGGGATGAACAACAATGATTTCGAAGGACATTCCGAGATCTTTAATTTAAAATAGTTTGAGTAAAGCTCTACTTTTGCCAAGGTATTTGACTAAATTATTCAGCATAGAATTTGCTTTTAAAATAATTGGATGAACATCAGTCCAAAAACTTTATCAATTGGCTAATAAGACCTCTGGAGGTTGTAGGGTAGGGTGTTATCCAAAAACACGTACCGAATTTCTTGAAAAAGTTTCATTTTCAACTGCAGCATCCTCATTACTCGAAACTAGTTTATAGTTTTTTTAAGCCATTAGTCCATAGTGCAGACTCTATACCTCATTTAGGGCACTGATAGTTCTGAAATGTTTTTGAAAGAATTACGAACATGCCCCCAAAGACCTTGTTTGGTTCGATGGTATAGCAGAAAAAAGTGTCATTCACCCGTACCGTGGCAATAGAGATGGACAGACATGGGAGTCCATTGCTTATAGCAAATGGTCCTACATGCCAACCCAAGAAATTGCTTTCGTATATACAGGGAAAATTAAGCGAAATACCCCAAAAAAAGCGAATGTTTGAGGACATCTTCTCAAACGTCGAATTTGATTGATATTCTTCTTCTTCTTGGCTTAGTGATCCTAGATTATGTCGATCATCAAATGACTTTCTAGACTTGTCTTGTCTTTCTAGACTAGACCTTGTAGTTGGATAGTCAGTCCTCACTACGGGGCATGGAACTCGAACATAGGCCCTGCCGTGTGAAGACTGGAGCCTCTGTCGGATCACCACCGGACTTGCCTGATATTTTGTTCAAAAAGTAACATAATAAATGCTTAAAGAGATAGAAACGATAGTAATTATGATACAAGTGCAAAGTTCATTTGAATTTAAAAAAATGACCCCAAAAAACTCGTCAGGTTTTGAATCATGTAAACAAATGTTGGCTTGCATGAAAATCCCCTGTCGATTGTTGGGCATACAAGCAGTTGAAAAATATCTTTTAAATAATTAAATCTGGTTGTTCACCACTGCTACCGCACTAGTATTGTAAAGTTATATACCAAAGAGATGAAGCTCTCATACCAAGCAGGATGATGAAGCGTCTAAGAAAGGAGGAAAGCAAAGAATGACTAGCTTCAAATGGTTGTAAAAAATTGTTTTCTCTAAACTGTGTTCCGTTCATTTCGTTGAACCGCTTTTCGATAGGGTAAAATTGTTTAAAAAAAAATCATAATACCAACTACCTTAGCTTCAAAACTCGTCCCAATAACCGCCGTTGCGTAGCTTTGGTTTAGCAGACTAATAAAGCGAACAACACAACAAGCACAATAGCACTCCAACTATTCGTGTTCGGCGAATGGTCAGACCTCTGCTTTGATCTGTCGTTATGGAAACCCCCCGGCCATGTTTCCGTTCCTCCAGCGTTGCTGTTTGTTTCTACCTCCGGTGCGCAACTTTTAATTCTCATCCTTTGAAAATTCCGGACAAATTTCGTTTCGTTAAATTTACGAATCAAGCCCAATCTATTTCGCCTTGCTGGTGCGCGTATTATGATGTCGACGATGATGGTTTGCCAGAGTTTCGAAATTGTTATATATTTATTCACGTTATTGCTCTCGTTTTGGAACGCGGGGAACGTTAAGATGATGGATGGAACGGAGAAGAAGAAGCCCCATCAACCCCCCCCCCTCCCCTCCCCTCCCCTGTAAGTATGATGATCTTTCTTTTCTCTATTTGACAATTGAAACCAGAGCGTCAATTGTCGTCGTAGTCGTTGCCGTTGTGCGCTGGCTTGTCCCCATTTTAACACTATGTTGTGAAAAATATCGCTATATTGTTAGTTCTGCTATTACGCTCCCCTCCCCCCCATCCCTCCCCTCTCGCAGCTATATGTCATAACTGTGAATCTTTTATGCTTTTCTCCAATTGCTTCCAACGTACAGGGCAGAGCTGTGTAGCGAGGACATGGCAGAGCTGTATGCGTCAAACTGGCACCAAAGCTGTTCGGGTGTGTTCTGTCTTTGGACTCTTTGCTTTTAAAACGTTCTACTCTCTTTATGTTGGTCCGTTAAAAAACTAAATCTTGTCTCGCGCGGTAAATTTGCTGCATTTATCTCTTCCACGTCTTTTGCACACGCTGCCGACAGCCACAGTTGGTAAGAATTGCTCCATATTCAATTGTACGGAGAGAGCAATTTTTTTTTTTGTAACTGCTATCCTTCAACCAAAATACCTTTTAACAAACTCACCACAATAACCCCTTTTGGGAAGTCATCTCGATCGCGCTTAGTGCCCACAGTGCGCACGAATGAGCATAAAAATCCATCCAATCAAGCAGCAAAATAAAGCATCACGCTATGTGCGGGTTTTTTCGAACTGCAAAACTTTTGTCCACCACTGTTTTACTGCTTTGCTCAGCGTGTCTCTCTCTCTTGGTCTCTCGGTTCTTCGCTTGTTTGGTAGTAGACGAGCGCAAATACACTCATAACGTAAATAGCCCATTTTCATGAAGTTACAAAAGTGTAATTTAGTTTCATGAGTTTTGTAAAAACCATTTGCTCCAGCTCCCTCGTTCGCCTTGAGTGTGTGTGTGTTTGTGAGTTAGTAATGATCGGGTATGGATGTATGGAGCGCGTTTTGCTTATGAATGTGGCGAACACACAGCACATTGCATTTAGTAGCCTATGTTGATGTAAAAGGGGGATGATGATGGAAGGGATAAGCGGGCTAGATATGCCGGGTTTGGGGTAGGAATAGAGAAAATGCGGTAACGAGATATGTTGTATTTCCTATCTCTCTCTTTTCTCTCCTTTGTATTAACTTATTTTTGCCCACCTCCCCACCATACGCCTGCTTACAAGCCCCCTAATCTCTTTACTTCTCCACCATTCAACACATTTGTTGCTGTCATATGCTCTGGTATGCCTTTTTTTCTTTCTTTTGCCAAGTTAAAATCTTCCGCTCTCTTTCCCGTTTATACTGTTGCCTCTCTTTCTCTCTCTCGCACACAACAGCCACACACTTGGGATTCCATGGTGTACTTTAATCGGATAAGCAAAAGAAGTGCTTTCCGTGGTTGGCATGGTTTAGAGTCATGGGGTGGTGGTGTTTGCGCGAGAACGAAACTATGAACTAAGGCGATCGTCCTTTCTCACTCTCGCCTGCTTTTCTTTTTTTGGTTGTTGGTTGATGTTGTATTGTGAAGCAAAGAAAATGTGCATTTTATAGACGATCATTAATCTTCGTACTTCTACTACTACTACTACTCCTCTGCTCTCAGCACGGCGACTCATGTATATTTCACTGTTTTCAGCTTCGTCGTGCGTTCTGCCGTTTTTTAATACTGTATGTAATGTGTTTTTGTTGTTGTGTTGTTGTATGTACTCTACTTCTATTCCGTGTGCCTGTTCTTCGTCCTCTCTTGGTATCTCGGGTTTTACATTCCATTGGCTTCTCCATATTTTTTTTCACTCTCCTCATCATCTTCTTGCTTAATTTTACGTAAATTGTACTTCGTTTCTGTGCCTTCTGGGGTTGTAGTTAAAAAAAAAGATGGTGTATGCTTTTTCCATCCGTTAATAACGATTCGTTTTTATTACTGTAGCTCGTTTCCTTTTTTATTATTATTTTACTTCATTTAAAATCCGTCACTCGCTCCGAACCAATGCCGCGCGTCATTGGTTCGAATTACAAGTGTGTGAGTTTAACCTTACGAGCAATTTAGACGCAAAATTAACAAGTCCTCCAAGTAACCAAGACTGGCATCGTTGACGACGAGTCACATTGTGCAAGATCTCATTCTTTACCCTTTATCTTGGCGTGTGCGTGTGTGTTTGGTTTTATGGTATACGCCACGCTCTCTTTAGTAGACGAAATGTAACAGATATCTAACGCACATGCCCGTATCGCAAGATCCACATGATAATGCTGCCACCACTACGCTGCTTTACACAACAAATATGGGTAGGGCAGAATAAATTGTTCAAGCTCCATTCTTCGGGCCGCCAACATTCGATCAGGACATTTGAAATGTTCCAATGTTTTATCCTCTCACATCTACTTCCCACCTAACCCTCTTCCGTCTGAATCTTCCGAGATCCCAGCTTCTTCTTCTCTCCTTCATAGCGCGCCGGATATGATCATCAATTTATTCCCAGTAGAAAATAGGAGAAAAAGGTCAAAGTATGTCAAGATTCTTTTTTGTTTTCTTTTTCTCTCTCTTTCATCGCCCGCAGAGCATGTTTCCATGGCAAGAAACAATCTGTTTCACATGCTCTTGAAGTATTCGTGCGCGTGCTCTCTCTCTTTCCGTTTAATTTTTGGCTCTCCCGCTCGCTCTCTATGCTTCTCTGTTTCGCATATTGAGCGTTTAGCAACAGCAAGTGTCGTCTGGCCGCTGTCTACTACCGCTTCCGTTGTTTTGCTTCCTGATTCCTTCCTTTTCTTTCTTGTAATTTGGAATCGCCCTCATCCTCAACATAAGGAATCTCTTCTTCCGATGTTCATTCGTGAAGAAATTTTTATTATTGAATGTGAATAATGTGAAAATGTTGTTGTTTCGTTGCTGTCACTCTGTTGCGAATGTGTTACATAATGCTGGGAAACTTGCTTTCTATGTTTGTTTTTTTTTTGTGATAATCAGATAAGAAGTTCTTTACTAGATGCTAAGAATTATTCAGGTTCGATAAACCCTGCTTATAAATCTTCTTCACAATCTTCAGTAGTTAGTTTTTTTTTATGTGTGCGTGCATGCTGCCCGAGTATGCAAGGCCAGTGATCGTTTTTTTATGATGCATAACGATACAACATCAACCCTTCAGGCTCTATTTCTTCCACAGAACTGTGCGATTTCCTATCTCTCTCTATTTTATTGTGAGAATATAAATTTTATTTCATCTTTCAATCTAATTTTTTTTTTCTGAATGTATTAAACATCCACTAGAGAATATTCTACGCCTTCTTATGCATGCCCGGGCCCTCCACATACCCCACCCATTACTCCGCTTGAAGGTGTGGATGTTGTTTTTATTTTTTATTACAACCGCGCGCACCATTGAATTGATTGAATTGATTGGCTTGTTATATTTTTCTGCCCGGTTGTTACGAAGTGTTGTGTGTAGTTTCAAATTCCATTTTTGTATATTTTTCACTCTCCGATCGCACTACCTTTCGTTCGCTTTACCGTTCTCGCTCTCTCCCTTGCCTTTGAGGACTACTCGTTCTCTCTCTGTGTGTCTCTCTCTCTCTCTCTCTCTCTCTCTCGTTCTCTCCTTCTCGTACTCGACGAGCGTTTAAGAGACTGCGCGATTATATTTGATTTGATCCAAGTGTGCGCGGTGCTACTACCCATCAACCCCCAGTCGAGTGCACCTCCTAGATACACTACTGAATAAATGCTATACAATAATGCAGGGGTTTGCAAACATTTCGGAGCAAGGGCCACAGTGTCTTGGAGCCAATCAAGCCGATAATCGATTGGTGGCTCCCAGCATACCGGCGGGAGGGTTACTGTGAACATTTTTTAGTTGGTCTGTTCAATTTTTGTTTTAGAGTTTTGCTACGTTCTTTAACTTTTCTAACTGTGTTTGTATCTTTATAGCTTATTTTTGAAAAATACTTACATCACGACAATTCAGAAAACTCGCTTATATTTTTTTGCGTATTGTAAAATCACAGAAAGAACTATGTGTACTGAAAACTAAAGACTAAACGTAAAGTTAATAGAAAATAAGTCATCGATCCTTAGTTTACAAACTTCATTACGTACTTATAAGGCGGTATTTAAGAAAGGAGCATGTAGCATCAGAGACTCAAAGCCTTTATTACTAAATGAAAAAAATAAAATAAAATCAGGCGGTACTATCGCTTTGCAGTCTTGGTCTGATGTAAAAATCTTCGAAACCGCTCACTGTTTGGCGCCATCGTTTGCCAAACTAATATCTCGGGGATTGTGGCGGCATCATCGAACATCATTCCATCTTAGATCCTGCCTACCACGCCTTCCACGTTCATGTGGACGCCCTAAAAAAACTTTATGCGCTGGTTGCGGGTCTTTCCGTTGTCGACCATCAAATTAGGAAGCTCTTCAAAGAAAAGTTATTTTAAAAATTTGAGTGGATGTTTTATGAGGGCATTTTGCTTTTGTTATAACCAATTATTTTTTATTCTTCTATGAAATTCTCCCCGTGTTCGTAGAAGATATGGTACTAAAGTGGCCAGTCGGACGATCGTATGGAATCCGATATTAAAGCAAAATATTCAGTTTCTCTGTCAAGTTCGGCAGTTTGTAATAATAGCTTATTGATGCGTTCATAAACTTATCATCAGTCAAAACGAACGTTTTCGAAGTTCTTTAATAACATTCTGGAAAAGTATTCGATTTTGATAAGTATTTGTTTTGAAATGGAATTATTTAAAAAAAACTATTTAAACTTTTGCAGTTTCAAACTACAGTTACACATTTTATGAAACAAATCTATACTTTCTGATATACTTTCTTTAGTCTTTTATTAATTTCGGCTACTTTTTAGATGATTTTTGTCTAGTTTTGTTTGCTGCAGGAATAGAGATTGTCCTATAACTTGTAAGGGCACTAGAGCGACAGGTGTTTATTCATACTACAAATGTTCACGTTTAAATTTTAATGTTTACGCTTGATTTATTTATTGCTATATTTAAATAAATACGCCAAGCTTCTAGTTAGAACTTTCTGGCTATTCAAAATGTACAGTACGAACTGTAAGTTGTACAGACTTCAACCGATTTGTTTCCAAATAACTTCAATAATCTAATGGGAAACTGGAGCTCATGAAAACCTAAGCCAGTTTTTGGTTTGGTAACTTTACTACTGTATGCTTGCTCATCTATCTGTCCGAAGCAGGCAAAAACTGTGAGATTTGTTAGTTAAAATCGTCGTACACTCCACAAATTGACATTAGTTACACAAAAGGTTTCGACCGGCACAAACAGTTTAGAAACCCCTGCTCTAAGTACATGCGCCTAGAGATCTAGCTCTCTATCTCTCTATCGGCAGCTGTCAGTGTGTGTGTTGCTGCGATGCTGCTTTGCGCTCATTTGTGTCTAGTTGAATTTTATTACTAACATTGCATAGTGCTAGTTTTACGTACCTTATTTCTGTAGCGGAATTTGCAGCGTCCCCATTTTGTGGCTGGCTGCCTGCCCCCGGTACTTACTGAATGCAAACAACTAAACAACCACCATCGCGCCGCCACCACACAATTGTGCTGTGTGGCCTGGTACATACTATTACTGTTATTGTTGCTGCTGGGTCGATAAATGGTACTTCTAAAGTTTCATTGCCTTCATCCGCCACACCACCATGCTTCTTCACCCATCTATCTCCCTCCCCAGCTCCCCCTCCCTTTCACCCATCCATCCAGATACAGCTGTGGACACACCATGTTCATGTAGACAACTTCTCGTCAATTTCTTTCCGCGTCCGTTGGGGCGAGTTGTGTTTCATTTAAACAATTTTCTCTCTCCTTCTGGTTTCGTTTTGAATTTCTCATCTCGTTTCATTAATTGTATATTCCATGCACATACATCTCGGTGAGTTTTGGAGGGTGATATGCGATCGAAAGAGAAGAAAAAAATGGATGGTGCGGAAGCGTGGAGCCGTGAGGAGGTAGAATTGATTTTCTCGCCTACTTCTTCCGACCTCCTTGGATCATTATATCTTCCTCACTTGCAATCGCTTGCTCTTTCTAACATAATGCTGCTCTTCGCACATCATCATCAACATTAAACATCAGAGGAGCATATGATCAATATCATAATTGTTGTACGGTGCAATACAATCTTGTCTTTTCGTGTGGCATATTGAACATGGTCCGCATGTGTTTGAATGTTGCGATTTAAAACTAGTAGATTTTGAGAAGTTTCAGCTTGAAGCTTGAGTGGAGGATCCGCACAAATCATATTGTCAGCGGACGATGGACAATTACATAATCCACCACACAAACGATACGATTTTTGTCGTATATTCATGCATTTCCGGCTGGTTTAAATTTCCAGCATTGGAGGATAAAAGAAACAATGAGGTGTGTGTGTGGATTAAACGGGGAGGAATCATAAAATGAAACAAGCTCGAGCACACAATTTTCCAAATCGAACGAATCCAACGAACGAGAACGCCGGCTGCCAATGTTGCCGCGCGGCCCGTGTTCAATCAATCGATTCCTGAGCACAAACCGACAGACTTCTCCCGAATGCTCGTTATTCGCTCAGTTTTATGTTTTTCTGTGTTTTCAACATTTTTTTTCCTGACACAAATGAGCATCGAAAGCATGAGAATACGTGCAATAATGGCATGAGCTAATGGTTATAATAATCATAAAACAGAGACTATCCAGAAGAGTGCACCACACTCCGAAAAGCGGGCACAACCGACAACGGATCTCGTCGGTGTCCGTGGATGAACATGCCAAGCACACAAACACACACACACACTCAACCATTCAAACGCGAAGAATGAACTGCCGACAAAGTCCCCCCCCCCATCCCCATTCCCTCTGGGCGGACTCCTCCACCGCGCAAAGGACCATCCTCCAGCCGGGAGGGTCACAGGTATGGCAAGATCCGTCAAACCTGAAGACCGCTTTTTAAAAAAGCATAAAAATCATAATAAGCGGATGATTTTTGTTGTTTTTGCTCCTTTTTGTGAAAATTGGTTGTGGTGGTGTTGGTGGTCGGGTTGGCCAGGGTTGGCAGAAGGAATATTTTAATGTTTTGCTGTTGTTGTTTTTGTTGTTGATGATGTTGTTGTTCTACTTGTACACGGCCTGGACATGTTGTTGTTTGGCGGTAAAAGAAGTGCTGCGTCGTGCGGCATTCGGCGAGCTATGTTTGTTGCTGCTTTTCGTCGGCCTCTATGGAAGCACGGAAAAACTGTTTTTTTTTTCTTCTTGAAAACGATAAAATCACACACTAAAAAAAGTTACAAAAATTGTAAAAAACGGTACACACGGGGAAAATGGGGCCATCGCTTTGGGAAAAACAACAAGCGTGAAAGAATCACAACAATAATAATACAGCGATGGCACAGAAAAGGGCTCCCCTTCCCAACGATAGGGCAGGGAGGGGAGCGGGAAGCAGGGTAGCATCAAATTTCCCTTGTCCCCTTTGTCGCCATCGGCTCGCGTCGGCCATCTATTTTCGCACGCAATGATTTCGTCACTGTACGAGATGAGAAATGATGAAATATTACTCATTTTTATTATGCACGGAAATTCGAGCGCTTCGGGCTTTTTCGTTTCCTGGGCACGCACGCAGGACACTCATTTCCCACGGCTTGAATTTTTCCGTGCCTCTCTGTGCTGCGTGCTATCGCATGTACAGTCTGTTATCTTAAGGAAAATTGTTTAACTGAGGTCTTGTGCGGTGAGCTTTTTGTTTAGATTTAGAGAGAGATTTGTATCTTTTCTCTGATGATGGTTGATGAATTTCTGCATATAGATTTTTTTGTGATTTTGATGTGGATCGTCCTTACCTCCAAGAGCGAGCTTATTATACCTACAGTAAAGGACAATAGAGTAAGGCCACGACTTTAGACGATTTTCGTAAATCCTAGTTAAAGATTTTGTAAAAATGAATATATCTTTGGGTTAATCGAGAAAGCAATCTATTTCTAACCTCTTTTTGTCATTGTGATGCAAACAATCCATTTGTCAACAATTTATTAAATTTCATATAAAAATCTCCTTTGTTCTGACCACTTGAGTACTTCTTCCATTTTAAAATTTTAGCAAAAGCTAGTTCAGCTATTATAAAATTTGAATTTTTGTGTCTCAATTTTATACTACTGTGCCCGAAAAATAAAATGACTTTGCGTTTTTTTGTTAAATGATTTTTTTTATAAGGCCACACGAAGGTCATAACCTTCGAAGTAATCCCCTTCCGATGCAATGCACCTATTCCACCTCTTCTACCACTCCTCGAAGCAGGTGGAAAACGCGGATGCTGGGATGTGCTTTAGTTCTGCCGTCGCTGCGGCTTCTATCTCCTCGATAGTGTCAAAACGACGTCCCCGAAGCGGCCGTTTTAGCTTGTTGAACAGCCAGAAGTCGGCTGGTGCCAAATGTGGCGAATACGGCGGTTGCGGAACAATATGGGTGTGCCAGTTGTTGCGAAAAACTCCCTCAAAATGATGGCCGTATGGGATGGCCATCGTGGTGCAAAAACCAGCTATTGTTTTTCCACAAATCCGGCCGCTTTCGCCGGATGAAGGTTCCGAAAGGTCTCGTATCGTCAACCGACGATTGTTGACCACCAAATCCTTGATTTGGACGACGTGAGCGTCGTCGATCGAGGTGGATGGTCTTCCCGGACGCTCTTCGTCTTCGACCTTCTCACAGCCATTCTTGAAATCACTGTACCATTTTTACACATTTTTCTTCGACTTAGATTCTTCCCCGAAGGCTTTTTGTAGCATCCGCAATATTTCCGCAGCGTTTATTTCATTGCGCAAACAAAATTTGATACAGGCGCGCTGCTCCACAAACTTGAATATGGTCAATATGGACAAAAACACTTGGCGCAGCTCCGAAAACAAATTGTCACTCATAGCCGGGTTGATGTGACTTGAAAAACATACATATTGACAGAGGAAAAATAAAAACAAGGAGCTTCTTTTGGCGCGCGAAATTTGACATCCAATGTCACCTTACTTTTCGGACACAGTAGTATTCCTTTCCGAGTTTTCATCCTAACACATTATTTCGGTGAATTCTGAACGAAAATTGTGGCAGAAAATCAAGTTATATGCGGATATGTTCTTTCACGTTATAGAATGGTTATACCTTACATTTGATTTCCTTATTCTCTGATGAGTAGCTTCAAGAGCGCCACATCCCATCCAAGGTTTCAAGAATGCAACGTTTTCTTGTCTGGGGATGCTTTGCGCGGGTTAAATCAAGTCAGACTAAAGTCAAAACAAGATTACCTGTGAGCAAGGCTATCTGATCATTATTCCTAAACCTTAATGAAATTCTGATCCCAAACTGATCGAAAATTTGATTAATTTTAGTGTTATAATGTTTGTTAGATGTAATTGATGTAATAAAAATTGATGTTAATCGAATTAGCTTAAAGCTCTAGTAGAAATCATAACAGAAAGGGCATGCCTAGCTATTCAATAAATTGTTGAATACTTTTACATCTCTTTCGCGGGGCACCGATGAGGAGGCAGCGGTCGTTACACGGGGCAAGACTAGGGTTAAAATTCCATCCGGTTCGTTCCCCGGTAGCGAGGACAAACTATTGAATTACTTGGGTTTATTTGTATGTCTTGTAAGCCATTCGATGTCCGATGTTACCTAGTAGCGGTCGTAGATCCAAGAATATGTATTTCTATCGAAGAAATCTTTTATTTTTTAAGAGTTTTGGTTTTAAATCTTGATTGGTATAAGTGTTTTTGAACGGAAGAAATAGGAAATTGAAAAACAATACAAGATCACCTTCGTTTGTTGACCACAGTAAAAAATAAAAACATAAAATAATTAAATTTGGAATAATGACGACAAAATGTTGGGGATATCATGAAAATTGTGTGACAGAATCTTAAATACTTGGAAAACCAGGATAAAATTTCTTTGCAATCTAAGTACAGGGATGTACATATCTTCACGACGTATTCCCCTGGTTATACTATTTTTTTTTCACGAAAATTCAATATTCTTTGCATGGCGAAAACTTTAAATATATAACATTCAAAATTAGCATTGGTCGGAAAAATGTGGCTGCCCTGTTGGCTGTACACAAAATCACGACAGCGATAGAGTAAAAGCATAAACCTAAACGTATTGGTGTAACAGTTGAAAATGTGTTGGTCTATCACAACCAATTTTAATATTCAAGATGCCTGTTTTATCGATGTTCCCGATGCTTCCTTTCTCTCTCTCTCCCTCCATCACGTTTTAAAATATGGAAAAGAAAAACATTAGCCAAACGAAAAGCAACATATCTTTCTTAACGATTTTATTCATTTGGCTTTTTTGTTTGTCCAACTTTTGACTCTACCTCCTCTGTTCGTCAGGATTTGTGCTGTTTTGCTGTTGGGTCAGCCTTATGAACGATAAAAACTCTTTCTGCTTTCTACAGGTGCACCTTTTTGTCTCAAAATTTTCTTGTTGTTTGAATGTTTGTTATTACAACATTCGTTTTTATATATATTTTGTGCTTGTTATAGTAACCTGAGTGGTGTGTTGTATGATTGTGCAGCTCTTCGAGACGGGGAATGAAATTGTACGCTGCGCCCGATGGTGAAACAAAGTGTCTGTAAGGTTTATTTAGTTGAAAGTTTTGTAATGCAAAAATGAAAAAAGCAGATACACACACACACACAAACAGACAAAACAAGTACAATAAATTGGCATTCCAGGCGCAAGATGTGCCATGTGGTGTGGATGGGAGGGAGGTGCTTGGTGGCCCGGCAAAGCACGGAAAGTGCGATGCGATTGTGTTGGGCAAAAAGCGTTTCCAGAGAAGAAAAGCAGCCAAACAGACACTTATTCGCGCGTATGTGTGTGATACGCGAGTTGTACATATACTACGCACAGTGAGCATAACGCCCATGAAGCACAGCAAACAGTAAAAGGAACACGAAATCGAGGAGAGGAGGGAACACGGGCTGCGCGGCTGGGAAGGACTGAGGGGGAAGAAAATGCAAATCTACATACCAGTCGCAATGCAACATCTCCATAGTCGTCGATGTGCGGCCGATGCTCGTGGCCGCGTCTTGAAGCTTGTGGCTTAAATGTCGGGAGAGAACTCGGTTGGTTGGTCTAGAATATCTTGTTTTTCACATCGATACTTGAGCTTTTTTTTTGTTTTGAAGATACATACACATCTTGATGTAACAGAGTTTCTCAACTGTATATTTAGAGGACACAAAGATCAGTGTTTGGAGTTGGTACGGGAGTGGGTACATTTAAATCGAAACAAATATCAATTGCAAATGTGGAGTTTCATCCTTGAACAAGATGGATTATCCTGCCAGCTTCACTAACGAAACACTTACACACAAATAGCACACCATCATCATTAGTTTTACGATCGATCATCAATTCAGTCGAGAGAGAGAGAGAGAGAGAGAGAGAGAGAGAGAGAGAGAGAGAGAGAGAGAGAGAGAGAGAAGGATCCCATTTCCAACATTGATTGGGAAACCCTGTTTGGTATAAAAGTTCCTTCGAGTAGACACAATTGGACGTGACTTAGCATTTTGCATCAGCAATCGTAGTAGGTTATGGTGTGTCGGGTAGCCATTCTAACGACGTCGCTAGCTCTTCGCTAGCTGGTAAAACTACGCAAGAAATGTGTGTAATCTTGATGTTTTTGTGTCTTAGTTCTATCATAATTGTTTTCAATTCTTTTACTCGTCTTTGTCGAGTGAGTGAGAGATCTTGAAAGTTTCTTCGCTGGGTAGGGCAAAGAGTTGGCCAACCGGGGGCAATATGGCGACCGGGCTGTGTAATGCGAAGTGAAAAAAAGCTAGAGTGGTTTGTAGAAAGAACGCGATTAATATAACGAACAATTTTAGTTGAACAATTCTAAAGTTTTACTCAAACTCCTAACACGCAAATACGCAAAACCACAAAACAGCTAGAAACAGTTGCCAATCACAAAGTCATTGAAAATTCAACATTTATGTCGCAAACTCAATACGATTGACCTTGTGTGTCATTGTGTTGCTATGCAAAATGGAGTCTACTGTGTCGTCAGCGAATTACAGACTAAACTGGTCTGGTTTACACTTAATTTGAGTGTGCTTCTTAGTCTATGCATGTTCCAAATAGTTTTAAATTTTTGTGCGAGGTTTTGGAATTTTTGGACAATTAAATGACGTCAATCGTTGCATTGAACCAGCTGGACATCTCAGTTTACACTACCAAAAGCTGACCTTTTAAAAGCCGTGTTAGTTGGCATCAGCTGAACCTGTTATTGTTTATTATACCTTTTTTCTGTTTCTTTTTGGACACTGCAATATAAAAACCACACACACTATAAAACAGTAAACTTATTATATTATTCAATTAAATTACTTACTGCAATTATATTGTTTTTGCTGTTTGGGCGCTGGTTGGTGCTTCACTCATTTGAATACTAATTTAATTCACAATCTGATGACATTCGTAGAAATTGCCGTTTAGACAGTCCCATGGTTCCAATCGTGATTTAACATTGAGCATTGATTAGTAATTCTAGTTTCTTATCGTTAGCGACAAAGATACTCGTGAAGTCCTCAGTATTTAAAGGTGAATGACCTTGAAGAGCTAAATAGACTTGCTAACAAATGCAAAACAAATGAAGAACTATACAGATTTTGATTGTTGTTTAGTCGTGATGTTTTTGGAAAACATTTCGGAATAATTAAAAACGGATTTAAGACCAAATTTTGTTGTTATTCTTAGATCGCTCAGAGGATGGACGATGTGTTTACGCAAGTTTAAAGAGTTTTTATTTTGCAATTTTTACAAACTCTCCCAAGAACTCCCGCCTTGATCAACTCCAAAACTGTTCCCATACATTATCTCAAACCGGATGTCCGCAACGTTCCCACAGTTCTGTTTTGAAGCATGTGACGCTACAATTTTATCAAAATTGCACACACCAAAAAATAGGTGCTTCGATTCCTGTACTATGCTGTAATGTAGTAGTCGATTATTCTGTTTATCGATTTATGTCATTGTCCTCTCCACTCTACTTCCCTACTACCCCACTGCCTACGGTACTGCCGCGGAACAATAATGCCATCGCATTGCTCGGTTGCTCGGCACGTAAATTAGTTTTTTATATGTATATTTAACTTATCTTGTTAGCTATTGTGCTGTAAAAAAAAAACAAACACACACACACTAAAAGCTTCATCATCGTTACGTCCGATGTGCCCGAGGTCATTCGAAGGGGTGTTTTTCCAATATTATTTTCTAAATCAAAAAACCGACGTCGTCGTCGATGGCGCGACGAGCCTGTCCGTCGATAAAATGTTGTTAAACACACACACACACACACACGTGCGCGTACATATAACTTTTTTTTTACCCATACATTCCCACACAGCACAATGATCGATGTTTTATGTCGGAGAAACAGATTTAAAAGATTGTTATATTGTTCCTTTTGTGTGTCTTCGAGTTCGCTCTCTTTCTCTCCCATGTTACTTCTCAATATTTCTCTCTTTCCTGCTGGGCAGACATATTTTATATTAAACCGCGTCCCCCCCTAGCAACATGCCCATCCCCTGCGTGGCATGCTCGGATGCAAGAAAATATGAGAAACGTAAAACGAACATTCGATGCTTGGTTTTACGTTGCACAATTAGTGTAATTAGATGAGCCAGAAGGAAAAGAATAGGAAAATGGGCAAGCGAACACAAAGAAGAAAAGCACAAGCACACACATACACAAACACACAAATCATTCATTTGCATTAGATAGAGCGAAAATGTAATAATGTACTGTGGATTGAAGATATGATGTGTTTTGCAATAGCAGGAAGAAACATAAGCGAGAGAGAGAGAGAGTTAGTCAACCGTGCACCACCGACACCGGTGCAGGCAATGCCGCCGTTACACCTTTCGAATGGAATATGAAACCTTGCAATTGTAACTGTACAACTGCATGATATGCGTTTCGAAGGTTTCGAAAACGTATAAAGTTCTAGTTACGCACAATGTTACTTGCTAGTTCCGGAAACCCCATATCTACATATCTCCTCATCAGGAGTTTGTTTGGCGCGGGACATGTAGGGTGAACCTACCGGACAATTTTAAAATCAATATATCAATATTTAAATAAAGAATTCCTCGTTACGCAATTGGAATTTCGATCCACATTATTTCCCGCAAGTCGTCCACACCATGCGCCTGTCCCGTCAAATGACAAACAGGTTCACTTATCGGCAAACACAAACCCGGTTCCGTTCCAGTATTTTATGTATGACGCTGCCAGTTTTCAAATATTTTGTACTTTTTCTCCAACCATTCTTTTTTGGTATTATTGTTCCATCCATCACCCGCGTGTGTGTGTGTGTGTTGTCGCTGATAGACGACTCCGATGATGGCTGGCCCAAGTTAAGCAATGCCTCACCCCACTACTCTTTAGACGGGATTCCCTTATCTTTTTCCTTTACTATTTCGGGACTGGAAACTCTCCAATATCATTCGGTCGTGGCAACACAGACGTCCCACCACCATGTTCATGTTCTTACTCCAACGCTCCAGAGCTCCTTTCTAAGGTTGACAATCTGTAATAGGCGAGCAGTTCAAGCTTTTGTCGCCCTTTAGTTTGTTGGTCTACCATATCTTGCGCAAATTGTGTATAGTATCAATCAATGCTGTATAGTTGACGATAACAGAGCTCACAGAGTGCTTGTTCCCAGAACCTTGGATTCGATTGGTCCACAAGCGATTTTGTCGTGTTTGTCATCGATTAACAATTGCGTTTATTGATGATCATATTTGCGGCTAAATGTTTCGAGCGATCCGTTTTTATGCAAGTGTATTAACTAAAGCTATTAAAAATGACGTTCCTTATTTTATACGTTCAAAAAGTATGTTTTTTTTTCTGGATCCACCCAACTGTCGATCTTCTTCAGGATTTCATCCTCTATGCACATATAACTTTCAATAGCATGATCAATTTAGGGACGGCACGGTGGTCTAGGCGACAACGGGGCCAGTTTTCACACGACAGGACCTGCGTACAAATTCCCATCCGGACCCGTCCCCCCGTATGAGGACTTCTGACTATCCACGTACGTGGTATTATTGGGCAAGTCTTTTAAGCCATTCGATGTCCGGCGTGACCTAAAAGTAAGAAGGTCGCTAAGCCAAGAAGAAGAAGAGAAACATGTTCAAAATAACGAAGGACGTAACTGATTGAAGATTTGTACGTAATCGTTATGAATTTTATTCCTCGTGAGCGCAGAAGTTAAAGATCGTGAAACATATCCTAGCTAACAACTTTAACTACTCTGAATTTTAACCTTTCCTCTAGCTTCTCAAGAAATACTCTTCAAATCCTGTAAAAACTGATTAGAAAAACCGAACCTTAACCGTCCGGTGACGTGGGTCTATGAGAAATTGGCGTTTATGTCACAATTATTTAAAATTAATGATTTTGTAACGAGTTTTTGTAAAAATACCATGCTAATGGTTGAGTGCGTCGACGATCTCGCAGACCTCGAATTGACCATTGAATCCCTCGAATTCACAACAACATGTATTTTGTTGTGAAGAACCATCTAGAAGGATCTTATGCAATCATCCTCTAGTCATGACGGAGAATAGGAGCTAGTCTTCAAGGTCGGGAAAGAGTTGAATAAAAAATGAACAATAAATTTTACGTTCCATTAGTTAGTTGTATTTAGGATTACATCTGAATTTAGTTTCTTGGGCAATGTATTGTAGGTGTATTTTCATTGCCATCTCAAATTAGTCAAATGTATTAATGCATTATTTAAGATCAAACATTGTACCTTCAAAGCTCACTCTTGTTCTCAAAGACTTAAGTATGTGTTTTTGTTACGTGTTACGATGTGATCAAGAGTTTGCAAATGATCTTACGAAATGCCATGAAAGTTAGAATGGATGACTCGATGGATGATTCTTGAAAGCAGATGGTAACAAACACCTCTAATAAAAAATTTGCCCTTCTATTTTCTCTTTTTTGCAGCTAAGCCTGCGCGAAGATCGTGATGCACACATATGCGCCAACTGTATCATCCGCATCGAGTCCTTCTACAAGTACAAAACCCAGTGCATGGAAAACGATCGGATACTACGCAGGAAGCGTGTCTGTTTCTTTGCCGGGTTGGGCCTAGCAGCCGATCCAGGTGACAACGATCGTTCGTACAATAAACGGCGCCGTTTGTCAACGAATGGAGACGGTGGTGAAGGTGCAACGGATGAGCACGAGGACGAGGAGTTAACAACGGTGGACCGTAAACGATACCGGGTGGACGGAACTGTTTCGGAAGATTTAAAGAAGCTGCAAAATGGCACTGCTTCGGAAGAAGGTGACGATGCGGATGCGAATGGTGATGTCTATGAGGAAGCAAATCAGAGCAAACATCTTGCTGGTTCGTATCAAATTAAGCAGGAAACTCCCGAAGCGGACGATGAGGATGATGACCGCAAACCGCCACCGCAGCCGTACGACCAAGACGATGACGAAGAAGAGGAGTACTTCAATCCGAACCAATTCCTAGCTCAGGAGACTAAGATCGATGAAGAAGCGGTGGGAAATGAGGCTGGCAATGATGGTAGTTCCGATGGCGATGCATTTGTGCGCAATGGTACTCCTGAGGAGGATGGGTCGACGATCGTGCACCCTCCTTATGAGCGTGGTTGGAAAACGATAGAATTTGCACCGCAGCCAGGTTCGTCCGGGTTGAAAACATTGAAAATTACGGACTATTCTAACATCACCGGTAAGCGTGGACGACCGCAGCGGTTTATGGCAGAAATGCTATCGATGGCGGCGGGAAGCAATAACGTGCTGCCTTACCAGCATAGTGAAGCCGTCTATCAGCAGTTGCAGCGGCTGAATGGATTGGCATGTGGAAGACTACAGCCCGATGAAGTTGCCAGGTTGCCGCAGCTTGTGCCAGCACCATCTAACTCCGTGACGAGTAGCACCGCACGCAGCTTGGGTGGAGTGATCGAACCTACGAAAAAGGTGCAAAAGTTCCTGGACGATGGATTGCGCGAGTTGATCTACAATGCAGGAGCTCCAAATCCTCACTACTCTAGGGTATGCATCAAAAGGTTCCCAATAAAATTTCGATCGTCCGCTAATGTTTTATCTATCTCTCCTGTCCCACTTTTAGGATGGTGGATCAACGGATTTCAAAGTCGTAAAGGCACGGTTCAACTCGTACAACATCATATTTGACGACAATCGATTTCTGCGTCGCAACAAATCCGTCAGCGGACTACCGAAGTGGTACTGGGCCTGCAGCGTAACTGGCTGTCCGGTGAAGATATGCAGCTACGCCGGACGATTGTTTAAAACGAACGAACTGTCTCATACGCACGCACCAACGGAACCGGACGCCGATAGCAAGTACGAAACTATTCAACCCGATCCGATCGAAGCGGAACAGTTGCAGCGGCAACTCTTGCTGCAGCAACAGCAACAGCACCAGATGCAGCAGCAGCGTCTTTTACGGCAACAGCAGCAGCAACAACTACTACGCCAACGTCAGGTAGAACTTACACAGCGTCGAGTTGCGGCAGCAGCAGCACTAATGGCGGCCGCTGCTGCAAACGCGTCGGAGCAGGATCACGCTAAGCAGCAGGCGGACAGCAGCAACAGTTGCTTGGAAGAATTGATTGTTTCACGCAAACACTACGAACTTCGGCTGGCAAACGATGGTACGGAGATGCTTCTGTATGCTGGACACACTCACGGGCTGATTATGACCCGGAAGGATGGTGTACGGGTGTATCGCTGTACGAGTATCGTTGGTGGGTCGGAAGATATTGCTGGTCGACCATGTACGGACACGGTGTTCCTTCGAACCGACGGGCGCATAGCGAAGGTATGCAAGGAAGAAAATGTTGACTACGAGATGCCACTTTCGTCGGACGGACTTTCGGACCGCTATCGAGCGGCTGCAACTGAAGAGGACGATAAACGTCGCCGTCCGCAGAAGATTATCGTGTACGAGGGCTATCGTTACAAGTACTGCCATGCCCGGCCCGAGGGTAGCTTCTACTGGCGGTGTGTACTGCGCCACGATAAGGACTGCCTGGCGTCCATTCAAACGAAGCGTAATCTCGAGTTTTTGAACGTTAACGATCAACCGCACAATCACGACCCGCCGGATCCGTCCGAACCGCACGAGAATGCGATGCTGTGCGAGATCCGACTTCCGGCCAAGGGTGAACCAACGGAAGGATCGACCGATTTTAAGCTGGTCAAGAGTGGACAAAAGCGAGAGTTCTTGATTTACAAGGGTTATCGGTACTACTTTCAGTACGAGTCGAAGAACGGTCGCCGATCGTACCGGTGTACGATGTTTAAGAACTGTCCGGCGGGTGCTTTTTTGCTTCCGAACAGTACGATCCAGGAGGCGAAAAACTTTATCCACACGCATCCACCGGTCGAGGATATGGATAAGTACATCACAAAGGATAGTCTGATAACGAGCCCAATCAAACATCCTTCGGATGCTGCTAGTGGCGCTGCTAAGCGAACATTGGATGAATCGGAAGAATGGAAGAACGCCCTGGCAGCAGGTGGCACAGGCAATGGTGCGGGTCTTGAACCACTGAGCAAAGATCCTGAGGTGGCCCGCCGGAACGGGTACCGAATCATCAAGAACTACAAAAACAAAGAGATCATGATCTATCTCGGTTGGCGTTACTTTGAGGACTACAAGAAGAAGAGCGGTGGACAGGTGTGGCGTTGTTCGTCCCATCGGTTGTGTCGCGGTTCGGTCCACCTGTTCCCTGATGGATCAATCAACTTTGCCAAGCTGGTCGATCACAATCATTCACCACCGAAGAAGATTATTAGCCATTCGTCGGTTGATGGTGGGTTTATGAAGGGAGGAGTTCTTGATGGTTCTGCCGGCGAGGCTCAGCGGTCTTTAGTGGCCGATGGAAATGGTGGTGATGAGTCAGTGCTAGGTGGTGGAGCAACGTACCATCGCTACATCACGCACCAAGGACATCGGTTTCGTTTTGCAACACGCAAGCGTGAAGGAACCATTTACTGGCGATGTGCGATGCGTTTGGAGACAAAATGTCCGGTTTCGTTTCACACGAAAGAGGACACGTACGAGCTGGTTAGTACGAGGAATCATGAACACAACCATCCTATACCGGCAGTGTGGCCGGAGGTGGCTGGTGGACAAATTAATGAAGAACTGCCGAAAGTTCGCATGCCAGCAGAGGAGATTGGGACGACCGATTTCATCTTGACGAAAAATTCCAAAGGACGCGATTTGGTACTGTATCGGAATGGGCGCTTTTATCTGGACTATTCGCGGAAAGATGGCAAGATTGTGTTTCGCTGTTCGGCGGTATCAGGTTGCCGAGCGACAGTACTTTTGCTGCCAAACAAGACGCTGCAGGTAGCGCAGGACTTTAGTCACAATCATCCGACGTCCGTCGATGGTTGTTGGGATGATGCGGAATCGACGGCGGTGGTGGAAAAACAGTCGGCTGCTGCAATGCCAGAACTGATCGAGCTGAAGTCTGACGAAGAGGATGAGGATGATCCGATCCAACCTTCGAGAGTCGAATCGATGCTTCCAAAGATTATCCTTTATGATGGATTTCAGTATCGCTTCATTTCACGCCATCCGACCGAGCAAAGTGCCTTCTTCCGGTGCTTTAACTTTGACGCCAAGAAGAACCAATGTCACGCCTCGCTCTATACCGACCTGAATGGGGTCATCATACAGACCAATCGACAACCACACAATCACGAGCAGGGCGATTATCTGATGGGACCGGACAAGTACCACCAGCCGCAGCAGCAGCATCAGGAACAGCAGCGACAAAACACGCGTGATCTGATCGGTACGCACGATTACAAGATCGTGAAGAATTGGAAAAATCGTGACGTGCTAGTGTTTCAAAACTGTCGCTACTTTTTGCATTATGTGCGCAAAGATGGACGTAAAGTTTGGCGCTGTTCAGCGATTCGTAGCTGTCACGCAGCGGTCTATCTGAATGCGGACGGAACGGTCGACCAGTTCCGCGGGCAGCACGTGCACGAGATTCGTCCGGAAGGTGAGCCAAGGCGACGAAGGCGTCGGAAAAAGTCTGAATTAATGTTTCCGTACGGCGTCGGATCGGCGGCGGGTGGCATGTTTAACAATCCGGCAGGGATACTGGCTGCGGAAATGATGACCCGCGGCATTGGTGGTGGTGTCAGTATTAATGGAGCTGCAGCTTCATTGAATGGGTCGCTGATCAATGGTGGTGGAAGCAATTTAGGATCGAATGAGTGGATCGATTACAGCGATTATGGTATACAGATGAGCGGTTCCTCGAATGATACTGCGGGCGAAAGTGCAGTAGTAGCAGCAGTAGCAGCAGCAGCGGCAACAGGTCGTACGAATAACGAGAACGGAACTCATTCACTTTGGGATCAGTTCCAGCCTGGGCAGAGTGGTGGTGGAAATGAAGGGGAAGGGTTTGACCTTGCCTACCATTCGGTGTTTGGTAGCCAGGAAAGCTTTAACACGTATGCCGTCCATGCACTTGCACAACATCACCTTCAGCAACAGCAGCAGCTGCAACAGCGATCAGCGGCTCGCCTTCAGCAACAGTTGCATCAACAGTTACTACTGAATGGTGGAGGACAGCAAGATCGTGCCTCCACTCAACAGCAACAGGACAACAGTAGCAGCGATCTGGAAGAGTATGATCTGTCCGGCGATCCTGCCAGCGGTGACGAACATCCGATGATCGACATCACACCGGAGGTAAAGATTGAAGGTGAGGATCTCTGATCTTTTGGCCCAGGTGGCCGCTCGTTTATTCGTCTTGCGATTACTCGTTGCAAGCATTAGCAAAAGAAAACAATCTACAAACAAAGCGTATACGGGGTAGGTAGAGAATTGAGGAGGAATAATTTCTAATGACTTTTGGTCATTTTGTTATGTATGTGTTAGATAGCTAGTATGAACCTTTCGTTCATGGTTTTTTGCTTCTTCATTCCTTGAGCGATACCAGTCAAAATTAGTTCTAATTCTTGTTAGAGCGCAAAGTGGTGAAGTAAGCAATGATCTTCTAGGAAGAAATTTTTAGCAGTTTCTAGGATTAGGAAATCTAAATTGTTTTTTTTTTTACAAGAATAGTCATCATTTAGTATGGGGAATGTTTCTTGAAAAAATCAACGCGTGTGTTGACAGTTAACAGACAAAACAAAATAAGAAAAAAAAGGCACGTGAATCGAGGATCGACCCCCCCCCCCCCCCGGATTGACGGTTCGATATGCTAATTCTAGATTTAGTCTCGAACCATCAAAGGTTATTCATCTCCCGCTCCGTTGGGCAACATGCTGATCAGAGGACTAGCTAGACAAAATATGCGACGATGGAATAGATGTCTAGACAGCCATCCGACAAACTTCACACGGGCAAGGCCTTGAACAAAAACTTGCTTCCGAAAGAAAAACCTGTTTTAGTTAGGAAGTTTGGAAACAACAACAGCCCAGCACGCTAAACGTCTTCGAGCCCCCGTCTGCTCTTATTTTCAGCATATAATATTACGGAGCTCAACTCTGTGTCATTCACAGAGAGAAAGAAAAAAAAAACACCGTGTCCTCGAAAAAAAAACTCGCTTCTTGACTCATAACAGCAAGTTCGTCCCGCCCATTCCTTTTATTAAGAATAACAAAGATGGTTGTTGTTTATGCGAACTTTGTTTTATGTTTTCAATTGGCCTTAGTATAGAATAGAACTTGATAGAAATATTAAAATTAGTCAAACGGATGAAGGAAAATGTAGAAGAAATGGAAAAGTAAAACATAAGATCACGGAACAAGTTCTCCGTGCATTGTGTGAGAGTATATTTCAAGCAATAAAATAAAAAGACAAGAAACAATATAAAAAGCGAAGAACAACACACAGCAGAAAGGAAAAGAAAAGAACAAAATTGTTTTTATAATGCCAGTGCCAGACTATTAGACACGGGCACAAATGAGCTATAAATTTCCACTTCTCGATACACGATCGTGGAGTTATAAGAACCATTTTTTTTTTGTGGTAGAAAAATAAACTTTTTTGATTCCATTGTTTAGAGATAAAGCGAGAGAGCGAGAGAGATTGTTAAATTATGTTTAATGCGAACTTTTGAATCAGAATTGGGTGTATTAGAAATGGTTTGGAAAATGGTCGCTTCCGTTTTAGTGAATAATGAGGCTTTACATATACACGAGAGGAGCAGCCGCTGTAAGGCGAATTAAACTGCTGTTAGTATTATAAATTAGAGAACAAAAAAATCGTTTTTAAAGATTTGTTTTTTTTTTCCTTTTGTCAATCGTTAAAATAATGTTAAACGCAGTCTGAACGATGAGAGCACAAGCAGAGATAGGAAAAGCAGTATATAGATAAAAGTAACATTTAAACATTAGTTGTGTAGTAGTGTGGAGAAGATGTTATAGAAGATATGTTGTAAACCGTAAATAGCGAGTATAAAAACACTCCCCAACAACAAAGCAAAAGCATTGACTTGTGTAAGCAATGGAGGATGATGGAAGCACAATTGTTGCTTGGAGCAATGGGACTCAAAATGAGGAAAATGGCGACTAAAGTTATTATACACAACTCTTCCAATAAATAGACACGTAGAAACCTAGCAAAAATACATACTCAAAACGGAACAAATGTATTGTATACTCAAACAAACTCATCACCACGCACTGATAAAGCGGAAGCAGGTAAACTGCTTACGAGAAATACAATAGTACACCACACTCGATAGTATGGTAGTGGATATTTGTACGTTCGGGGAACGCACAACAACACAGAACATAGAACTTAACAATAAGCAACAAAAGAGAGATACAATATACTGAGAAAAATGAAAACAGAGCGATAGAAAGAGGAAACCTCAACAAAACAATAGTATAAATAGGTAACGAAATACACCAACACCTAGATACGGATATGTGCGACCGGTTGCTTCCACGCAATGGTGAATGTGAAGGTGGTGGTAGTAGGAAGGTTTTTTTTGTTGTTACTGTCGTTGTCACATTGGTATAACAACGTAGTAATTACTTCCAAAACATCGTAAATGCACTCACTAAATACAATACGATAGCATATACACACAGCAATAGTATTCTTAATAGGAAGATAAACAAATAACAGCCCTCGGAGTAATGCAATAAAGTACACAGCAACAAATCAGCAGCAAAATCACACTGAACCGTGAAAGAGAAATACTAATAAAAAAGCGTATTTATTATTAAACTGTGCGTGGTTGGCTTATTTTTGTGTGATATTTTGAAAGAATAGAAAATACTAGAAATAGAACAGCTTTTCATATCCAGTTCATATCAGTCTTTCTCGAGTCCTGTTCCAATAAAGGATTTGCATCGGCAAGGACACCCTGTAAAAGCGAACATTCTCATATAAGCGGATTATTGGAGGGTTACTACACTGAAGCGTTTGCCATATTTTATCGGGAGGATCACATTTGAGTACTAGAGACCTTAACTTAGTAGCTACAGTGCGGAGCCAATGCCTATGTTCCAGGATGTTTAAAATTTATTCCTCTTATTTTTGCAGTAATCCCAAGGCAGGTAGTTTGAAAATTTTTGGCGCAGACTCACGGTGCTTTCAATCCTTAAATTAACGCCGAAAGATCTCTTGGATCTACATTTCCTCCATGATTCCTCCATGATGAAATGTTGTAGTGTTTTGGCGGGTGACGATTGTTAAAAAACTCTTTTGAGATGTTGTATCATGTTACATGTTTTTGCGAAGTTTTTGGACATTATAACGCAAAAAAACGGATCCAATTTGAATTTGAATGTATTATTTATACACATATTGTCTTGTTTACGTTCAGCCGGTCCACGTCACAGCCGATCAACAGGTTGTCGTTGAAGGTGTCACACTGCTTCTGATATAACTGCAGCCAACAGAGGCGGCAGGAAAACGGCACAAGTTTTACAAATTTTCGGAATGAAGTTTCGAAAAAGACCTTTTTGAGGAGCAATAAGAGTGTAATAAGCCCCTTAAAAATAAGAACATTTAATGTTGAATACATTCTAGCGTTTCTTTTTGTAACATTTTATTTCATTCAAAGTTTTCTTATATATTCTACGTGAAATAACAACCGTTCAGTACTAAACCAAACCACTAAACTAAAACTCTCTACAAGCTAACTAAAAATCAAAAGTTCATCACAAACATGATGATAAAAGTTTTCTTACGCACTAATTTGCTAAATTTTAAATGGAACTTGAAATTTAAAAATTAAATGCATCAATCGACAGCAATCAAAACAGTTGAAATGCATTAAACTCGTTTGGCTCTCGATGTTTTGTTCGTAACTATTATGAAGTTACAAGAAAGATGGATACTATTTAACTACAGTCAAATGTTGGTATGTCACCGAGAAGAAATTCCTTTTTAAGTAGAATCACCATACTTTCTTCACGGTGAACAATAATCTAGAGGTAATGGTTGTTGTGATAGTATGGTAATTTTATCGTGCAAAATCGTGATTTTTCTGCAAAAGCTACTGCTATTGGTGCCATATGATGGCCTTCTACACATTTTCTTGTATTTATATCTAAAAGGGAAAGTCCGATCCCTAGATGAGCATCGAACTATGGCCTTTCGGTGTGTAAAAAAACCGAATGTCGAAGTGCGAGACCTTAGGGTAGCTTGAAACGATGACTAGGATGACATGCTAAAAAAGTCTTTTTGCTTTAAAATTTTCGTAGATTTGAAAATCCCAAATCAATATTCCTACTATATATACTATTTACTCTAGAGCTAGTGTAGGATTGCCAAAATTTTGTCAGCAATTCTATATAAAATTCTTTAAAAATGTAAACCTAACGCTGGTACGTGTAAATTAAATCCTTCCAACGCAAATAAAGAAAAGATATTGGAGGCATTGAACAAATATTTATAAATGTAGGTTCCTTGCACCAGAAGACAATACATTCTAATCCCAAGGGAAGATAAATCATTACTGAAACATTGGCAGCTATCAGCATCATCTACTCCTGAAATCTTCTGTCTGCTTCCAGTGTATCAAACTATATATATCTCAAGTCATATTTCACGGTATTTGGTATGGGATGGTTCTCAAAATGGGACAGAGTTTTGATGAGAAATACTTTGGAAGGATGTTAGAACACAGCTCTGTTCTCTGGCTGATCTGATCTCAGTTCATTCCTAGACAGAAGAATAAATTTCAAAATTGGTTCATGAATGCCTGAGAGATATCTTGTAACTTTACCATATACCAAACCATGTGCAAGTACTTTCTCTCTCACTACTTCTAATTAATGTTCTAATCGTAACTTGGTAGCAGCGAACTCATCTATGCAATACTTAGCGAATAAGATTTGGTGTCGGAAAATATACTGCTCGTGAAGTGTTTTCGTTAAACTTACCCCATAATGCTTCAGTTCAGTTCCGTGGTAGCCTCCGCCGGTGATTGATTTCCCTGTTCCGGCTCGTTAAGACGTGTGCTCTGCAAAGTATAGTGGACACATTGTAAGGCTGACTCACGCACTCCCGCATGAACGATTCGACACTTACCTCTCGATGAAGTTTTTCCATCTCTTCCTTTGTTTTGCGCTTGAAAAAGCCAGCCCGATACATGCCGTACGAGATCGCCACAAGCAGCAACAGTCCACCGAGTGCCGACACAATGTACACCCAGATCGGTGTACTACCGTCCGAGTAACGATACACCACGGTGAAGGGGTTGCTACGTACCTGCCGGAATGTAGCGCCATCCGGATCACCTTCCTTGTGTACGTCTGCTAGCATCATCAGAGCAAAGATGTCTTCTCGCTCAAGAAACGCTTCACTGACAGCGTCCAGATTGAGCTGGAACTGTAGCGTTATGATGATCGGTACATTGGTCGGACGAAAGATGTCCACAGCGATATTAAGCCGGGCACACTCGATGAGGGCGTCCTCCTGGGCACAGTTAAAGAACAGTGTCCGATTTCCGGGCAGCGCCTGTACGGTGGCATCGTTCACTTTTGATAGGCTTCGACGTACGCGAGAATGTCCTGAGAGTTGTCCCGTGTAACGGTTGTAGGTTGGTACTGACGATCGACTGCCAAGATCCCGACGTCTACGACGATGCATACCCATCGAACTTGAATCATAACCGTGGGGTTGATTTTCACCAACAAAGTCACCCATTACAGCACTGCCAGCACCAGATAGAAGAACAAAATCGCTCGGCAATCGATGCATATCTTCGACGTCAACGGTCGGCGGAACGATATGATCGTGCTCGATCGGATTCGGCAACAGTATCGTGTCGTTCTGCGTCCATGTATAGTCAAGCGTTTTGTAGTTGTAATAACCCGACACGACGATGCTATTAAAGCTGATGATCTTGTACGATTGTCCCGAGCTTGGTTTGTGGTACACCAGTGGAACATCCAGCGTGAAACCTAGCCGTCGGAAAGTGCTAGGACCGTTACTGTGAACCTGAATCTCGTACGTTACATTATGGAGACCGCTTTGCTGTTCCAGAAACACTTCCGAGGTGGACGTTTTCCTAACGAGAAATAGGACACGTTAGCGTAAAGATAGACCACTCCAAACCATTTGTTAGACTTACCCGATAATCTCTATATCGCTAAACTCCTGCAGCGTAAGCACCTGCTCCAGGAAATTGTCTTCCTGTGCGGATTCTTCGCTAGTACTTAGCGCTTCCGCCTTAATCTCCGCACTGCTCCCTTCCAGCTTGGTCATATCGAGGATCAGTGTGTACCGTGCGGTGTAGGATGCCTTCAGCGGCAGTCCGTTGTTAAGATCGCACAGCACATTAACACCATCCGTTGTGATCGTTTGCTGACACTCGGACGTTAGCTTAGCCAGCGTTAGACGAGCGGGCGTAAGCGTTACGTTCAGCTGTGGCAAATATGCATTCTCACCCGCATTGTACACCTCAAACTCGAGGGACGCTTTCTTCGAGCTACCGAGCACATACACCGGCGTTATGTCTAGCCAGCGGGCAGCGAGACGTAGATCCGAAACGCACACCTCACCCTGACAGCCCGTCTTGAAGGAAATCTTTTGTATTAATCGATTCGGAACGGTCGGATCGAGCAGAGCACACTCGGCACAGAACGCAGCATCCGTTTCGGTTGGTAGCGATCGTACCAGTTCGTAGGAAAGTTCCACCATCACGGGCTTATAGATGCTGGCGGCGGTAGCCTTCAGGCGGACATCGATTCGACGACACTCGCTCGTCCCGCTAACGCTGATCGTTTCCGTACGTTTATTCCCACCAACACCGGGAAGCGTTACACGGCCAACCTGCCCATCGACGGTCAGCTCGTACTTGAGCAGCACGTCGAAGGGTTGTCCTGCGGCAAACACTGCACTCGTACAGATGGACAGATCGAACGTTGTGTCTTCTAGTGTGAGTTCGCGTTTGGAGGAGGTAACTTCCGCCTCAATGCGTACCACCGGATACGTCCGGTAAACGTACACCTTTTCGTCATTCGGAGAACCAATGGCGAGGTCTTTGTAACCGTTGGCATCGATATCACTACCACGCGAAAGTGCAAAGCCAAACATCGGCTGTGGTGAGAGAAGCTCATTCGGGGGTGGTGTTAGCTTTTGACTCGGTTTCGATTGAAGTCCATCGGGCGAGCCGAGAAAGATGTACACAGCGCCATTACCCTCAAAAGGAGCTCCGACAGCAATGTCTGAAAGTGGACGAAATCTTTATAAAATGTTGTCCAGAAAAAAGAGACAGATGTATCGTTTCTGGCTTACCATTATATCCATCCATGTTAATGTCCCCGATTCGTCCCAGACTTGTACCGAACCGTCCGGCAACATCCTGACTGCCGGCCAGCTTCCCTTGCAACTGAAAGTTCAGTTCGCCCTCGTTCCAAAACACGTACACAACCCCATTATCATGATCACCCGATCGACTGTGCATCGGGGCCGCGATCGCGAGATCCGCAAACCCGTCGCCATTAAAATCTTCCGCCAACAGTGCGTATCCGAAGTACTCTCCCTGCTGCTGTCCGGGAAAGCTGTACAGCACCTTAATCTGTGTCTCCAGGAACGAGTCCGCATTGATGATGTCGAAGATGAACACCTCCCCGACCTGTCCCTTCGATTGTGGAGCACTTGCTACGTACAGGATCTTACGATCACCGCGGAAATCTCCCGATCCAACCGCGTACCCAAAGTACGAATCGTCTTTCACCGTACTAAAGTAAGGATTCGGTACATCACTAATGTACTGAATGATTTGACGCCTGTGGCGATTGGTTGGGCGTTGCTGAGCGGACCATCCGTCACGTCGACTGAGGCCTCCCATATCTTCGTTGAAGCGTCTCCGATAGCGCACCACAGTACCACGCCAGTTGAAGACTCCCGGTGCACCGATCAAGATCTCTTCCCCGTCGTCCGTCACGTGGACACTTATACCCTGCTCCCCGTACATGTAATTGTAGTACTGGCCGTGTGCGTCTTTGTGTAGCTGTTTATCTAACAATCGAGAGAGACCCATTTTTACTAATCCATACCGAGGAAGAACTACCGACACAACACTTACCTTTCGCACGCAATGGTATAATCTTGCGAATGTCCTTCGGTTCCTCGTCCTGCTCGGTACCGTCCGTCACGTAGCATATACCATGCAGCAGATAATAATCGACCAGTTCGCTGATCGTTTTCGGTGCACATACCACAAACCGATCCCCGTCCGATCCGTGCCCATCCATGGCGGCTCCCAGCATCTGGAAGTCCTTCTTTTCCGAGTTGTACGCAAAGTCCGACTGTTCTGCTTTGGTGTTGCCTATCCGGTCGAAGTAGTATGGCGCACATTCTACTCCGTCCGCCGTAAAGGGACAGCGGTAGATGGCGCCCGTTTCGTTCACCTTGCGCTGGGCAGCCAAATCCGATTGAGCTCTCGGGGCACCGACAATGACGCTGTGTGGGATGGGAAGTATTTATTATAAGATTTGTTTTTTTGTTGTGAGATTCAGCTTCACAAGGACTTAGAAATAACGGATAGATGGGAGCTTTGTCTTAGGATCCTTTATATAAGGTAAAGATAACATAGAAAAATGGTAAAAAGTCAAAGAAACTAACATTCGAATAACGAGAGATCTTCGAAATAAGTTCCAAAAATCGATTCAATAAGGATGTAAGTTTACTTAAACAGATAAAAATACCTTATAGATTTACAATACAATTACTTTAAATCAAGTACAAAAATTACACCATAAGTGGATTCGTCCTCTACAAAAAAAGTACTCCAAATACAAGAACAAATAACGAACCCTTTGCTCGTCGTCGTAATTATTATGCAAATAGACGACATCGAACATGACTAACCCGGTTAAGAAATTTTGTGTATCAGTTACGTTAAGGGATTCCACAAGGAGTGCCATTAACGGCTGTGTCCAAAAAGTGACCAATCATAAGGTCAGAAACTGAAACGCGTACTAAACCTAATAAGGTTGTCTGAATTAGCGTGACAGCTCTAACTCTCCGCGGATGCATTTGCGGAACGAAAACCAACCAACTGAAGCTTCAAATAATGCGGTGAACCTATTCCCTCCGGATCATGGGGAGCCCTTTTTGGCATGATTCACCGAGTGGGGCGAAAAAATATGATAAAGCAGGCGGTTGCCGGTTGCATGATGAAGTGGAGTTTAGCGATTTTTGTTTTGTAAATGTCTTGAGAGTACAGGCCTGATGTGATAACTCTATTAATTTCGTTAAAGGTGAGGCTTGAGCTTGAGAAGATGATACAAAAATAAAATACACACTCTTCTTTAAGGAGTAGTATGCGCATTTGAATTTCTTTTTATAAAAAATCCAAAGTTATTCTTTTTCTGAAGAAACGCTACATTTCTTCTAACGAAGAAATGTTTGTAAAATAAAATTACATCTCGAACGGATCGTGGCGTCAGTTTGATCGAACTCAAAAGTGAAGTTTTAATTTTAGAGGCTTGATACTGTTTGGGTTTGACACTCCTGGATTGTACGATCACGTTCCAGTATCGACACGATCGTTTACTTTTGCTATTTCAAGATAAATAAAACTTCCCGTTTAACCAATGTTTTATAAATGTTGATCTTTCACAATAGTATTTTTTTATTGCAAATACATCAAATTACATGGTTTGCATGTGATCGCATCTATTGAAATGATTCTTCTTCTGCATTGTGACAGAAAGTAAATAGGTCTGTCCGAATTCATTTTTCCATGGGCATTTTGTCTTTGGTTGTCTCTCATCGCTTGACATTAAAATTCCGAATTTATTCCAACCAAAATTGTCATGTCTAATAGTGTTGCAAAAGTCACGGTCTTTAGGAAATTACAAGCTGTACAAATCAATACAAAACTATCAAATATTTTTATCATTACAATTGATGTTCTTATATTTGCCTCGTGATCTCATAAAGCGTGAAAAATGTAACAAACATGAGGAATGGCTCATGAGGAAAGGCAGCTACGACCAAAGCAGTTAAACCTTTCTACGTGATGCTTCTGTTGGAAGCCCCTTGGAGGCCCCTAGACGAAATGGAAGTTGGAACCATTTCTTGTTTTTCGTAAGAATGGACTGGCCGTATTGCTTGAGTTATGAATACCACTGCAGAGAGGTTAGTCAGTCCTCGCTACGGGGGAACGGTCTGGATGGGATATGAACTCCGGCCCTGCCGTTTAAAGACCGGCACCGATTTCGCCTACACAACCGAGCCGCTCCGCGGAAACTTTTCTATTATAATTTAAATTACAAACATTGAGGACCCTGTCTGACAAAAATATTCGACGGGAGGGAGAGAGGATTCCAATTAATAATGTTACGGTCCTTTCGCTTTGGATATCGCCTCTTATCGACAAGGCAGTCCTAGGCAGTCGCCTGCTTCGTCCAGTGAGACTAGATCACTGTTGGTTATTCAAACGATATTATAAAGCAGATTTTCAATGTCAGAAATTGTAATTGATCCGGGCATTTGTTAATTACTTACACTTTTAGGAATACACTTTTATATAAGTAGCACGCAATACCGGCAAGAAGATGCCGCAAACTGCAATCAATGAGGCCGCAGAAGCGCTTCAAAACATACTGATATAAATCTTTACATCGGTCTTAACAATAATTCCAGCCTTTGTGTATTAAAGTGTAAGTTAAAGAGGAGACTATCAAGTCAATAAAGACGAGCAGTTGCAGGCACAGAGATCTTCAATAGAAGCCCAATCCTCAGATGATCATAAAGCAAGCTACCAACGTTGGTGCGGAGTAGTTTTTTTCGATTTTTGTTGGCTTTAACCATTTCTTTTTTAAGCACATGACTCCCACAATAATTTCTTATGACACCCAAAGAAGAAAGCCGTTTAAAATGTGTCCGTGCAACAACACACAAACACCCCTTTTCCTTGACCGTGATAGCTTGCAAAACATCCCATTAAGGGACACGCAACAATTACCGATTACGGACGCGCGTTTGTGTACTTGAGACCAACAAAGACATCGCACACCTTCCGTAATTGAATCGCAAGAGTCTTTCGCCCCTCGTCTCCATCAGACAGGAATGGCTGCTTGTGTTGACTTCAACACAATTTCTTTTCGTTCCCGCGATACTTACCCGCCTGGACGCAGATTCAGCGAGTAGCCAAAGTACGAACTTCGAACTTTTTCCATATGTAGCTGCAGTGCGGGCTCCCGGAACACGTAGTTCGGTACCGGAGAAAGGTTGAATGTTTCACCGCCAAGGGCAAGCAGCGTTACGATCACGAGCTGGAGGGACGACTTCATTGTTTTGGAGGCACTTCTTGCTCTTCTTCACACTTACGATTATGCACAGACACACACAAACACACACACACACACAAAGCTTTAAGATGTTTGAATTGTGCTAAATGATGATGACTTTTGGTGATGATTTTTCCGGAGCGTTAAGTTTGGTCCACGACAATAATGAGGACGATGATGATGCTCCAACCGAAGGGGGACTGGGTTGGTTTGTTTAAGCTGTTTAGCATGCACACCCGTTTCGCATCATCACTATAAAGAAGGAAACCAAAAAAAAAAAAACGTTTAATGAACTCACTTCCACTGGGCATTCCTTCCAAGCGTCCAGCAGGGTTCCAGATTTAGTGCGCGAGGTTTTTTGGGGAAGAAAACTCCAAACCAAAATAACGCGTTTGACAATCCGTCACAGTAATTCGTTTTTGAATGGCTTCATTTCGTCGCCCTAATTGAACTATCACGCCACCTTTGTCCGAGGGTTGCAATGGGTTAAAAAAAGACCCGGCATGCCGGAGTGCGGTAGGTGAATCACGCAAGCGTGTGACGCTTGGGACATTGGCTAGGACAGTGGAGAGCAGATCGATCGCGCAGGCAGTGAAGGGGTGATCGATTCACAGCTTCCGTGTGCGCGTCCGATCGTTTCGGAAATTACGGAATGAGTCATGCAAAACTCTCGCCGACTGCTCACCGCTAAGGTATTCGCGGTCAAGCTGGGCGAAGCGCGAAGCGAACTTTAAACAAAAACAATACTCCCGGATGCTTTTGGCCGCAAAAAGACGCACGTTTTACATTGGGGACGGTTTCTTGCTCACCGAAACCCGCTAAAGAAAACAAAAAAATTGAAGTGGAACCAAGTGTCTTGTCGATTTCACCAGCTCCGAGGCACTGAAGGCTAAATACGTGACGAATGTCAATTTCTTCTGCACCTGACGTCATGTTTATCTGTATCTGCTTGGTGGCTGCTGTTTGTGGAAACTGATTTAACTTTAGTAACTCACTTGGCACACTAAACACAGGCACTGCGCGGTAACGTAACGCCCAGGAACCACACCTCGTTCCGGTTGCACTTAATCAAATGTTGGAGAAATGAGTCAAAATTCACTTGCAGTTTGAAAAAAACCACCACGGGAACACACGATAAGCGAACCACTCCGACACCGACAACGGATAACGCAAACAACTTGGGCGATAGCGGCCAACAAAGCTGCTGATATGATACGATGATGATAGGAACACGTAAAAAAGAGGGAGGGGGTATATACAGGCACAGGCTGGTTGCCTGTGTCACCACACACCAAACTGGAAAGGAGATATTTGCGTCCGCACTCGTCGAGATCGCCAATCCATTTGACCAAACAACTAAGCGCTTCGTGTGAGCCATCGGCAGCAGTTCGCTAGTGCCTCCCCTTGGCACCACGACAACTGTGACAAGAGCGGACGTCAGACCACGTGTCTGCCCAGGTTTTGGGGTGGGATTTGTGTGACGTCATACCCGAGACATGGTTTTTTGCACGCTAGCATTGAAGCAGGAACTCATAGGTGAGCGTACAGCATGCATTGAGCCACAACGGAGAAGAAGGATCTTTCCATTCGGAAAGGGGCCGGTTTGGGTTCGGTAGACACATGTTGCACAGCGAGCGATGCATTCCACAGGTGACTCACTGCCGGTTATTGGAACGATCGATGCTGTCACGCGACACGGGTGTGCTGATGTTGGGAGGGTTTTGGGTTTGGGATTTCTCTTTCCTTTCTTTATGGTTTGTTTTGATGTCGAGGTATAACATATAAGCAGAAAAAAAGTGATCTTCGATTTTAAATATTTGATTGATTGTCTTGTAGAGAATGCTGCCGATTTGCGTTGCTTAAAGTTAAGAGATTAAGGCTCATAAGTAGTTTCATATAAGCTTTCCAAATCTTCCAAAAGCGGCTCTGTTAAGGGCTTTTTTATTTAGCGCAAACTTGTCTTTCAATCAACCTTATCTACCAACGGAGCTCGCAGTCCAAGAGTTGTTTCCGATGTAGCTTTAGCTACCAAGAGAACTAAAGAAGAGAGTAAAGAAGCTTCATCATGAGGTCCTCTACTACTAGAGATCTCGCACAAAGGATGTGGTTTGATATAAAAACACCTTGTCCTCTGAAGGGGCTCGTCCATCAAAAAAATGAAAGTCCTCTATCAAGAGGACTTCAATGTAAAGTCAAAAGAAACTTCATCTACGAAGAAGCCTGAGAGGCGAAAGTTTCGAACTCAAAGCTTCTATTATATAGAAAAATAAAAATAAATATGAAGGAACCTCAGCATCTGAGGTTCATCTACCAAAAGAACTTGTATTACAGGAGGGTTCGTCATCCAAGAGCACACCACTACCCAATGAAGCTTGTAGCTCGTGTTGCAAATCAGAGTAGAGTCTACAAGTACAAGTGTAGTGTAAGTGTAGTGACGGCTTTAGCTTTTCGAAGACCCTAAACAGAGTGGAAATAGCGATGTAATCGCCAAAAACAAAATTGCCTTAATATCCACCTACTAAGGATTTTTTTCAATACAAATTTGGCTTACTAATGCCTTAGTTGGCTGATTGACAAAGGGGGTATTTATTGAGAGTTGATTATTGGTTCATATACAAGACAAAACTCGTATCTTCTTCTTCTTGGCTTAACGACCCTCTAAGGTTATGCCGGCCATCGAAATGGCTTACTAGACTGCTGATACCACGTAGATGGTTAGTTAGTTCTCACTACTGGGGGACGGTCCGGATGGGATTTGAACCCCGTTCCCGCCGTATGAAGACCGCCGCCGTTGTCGCTTACACCCCCAGGGCGCCCCTAGTATAGAAAACTCGTATATCGACTGTAAAAACTGCTTGGCGAGGAGCCAAGGATAATTAATGAAATGATACATGGAGGAAATTTGCATTGTTAAAGTAAACCAGTACCAGTAAACATTGGTGAATGCATGCTCTCCTGTTACTACCTGTCGATCCTGGCAGGAAATTAGTACAAAAATGATGAAATTTCGTAATTATACGCAAATACAACTTTAAAAAGAACTTAAAATAATTTTCTTTCTGTCATGAATATATATTTTTGCGTGAAGATTTCGTAGTCCTTTCAATTTTACTTAATGAAATTGTCATTTTTGTTCTTTCTTTAAAGTTCTTGTACAAAGATCTCCGCAGGGTGTTTTTTTTGCGACAACGTTTATAATTATTCTAAGTTATGAATATAACTTAACATAAAGATACGAATACTTGTTTTGGGACAGTAACTCCATTTTCCATGGGAATACTGGGGTTTTTGCACCAAAACTGGGGAGTGTGTTGGGGTGTTTGACATAAAGGTTTGCGGCCCAAAGGCGCATTCAATGTTAGGTCATTCATTCAGATTGGACCAAAACTGAGTGAGTTATCGCTGCTTTTGCACGGAAATGCTGGTTTTTTCCTCCATAACTGGGTGAAGGGGCGGAGGGATCGGGTTGAGGTGTTCTACAAAAAGGTGTGCGGCTCAAAGATCCATCCAACGGTATGCCGCTTTTCAAGATCGGACCAGGAATGGCCGAGTTATCGGTGATTTTCAACTGGAATGTTTTGGTTTTTCCGCAATAACTGGGCGGGGAGTGGTGGAATCGGGTTGAGGTGTTCTACAAAAAGGTGCGCGGCTTAAAGACCCAACGGTGTGTCGGACGCCCGAATCGGACCAGGAACAACCGAGTTATCGTCGATTTTCCACGGGAATGTTTTGGTTTTTCCGCAATAACTTGGCGGGGAGTGGTGAGATCGGGATACAGTTTTCTACAAAAAGGTGTGCGGCTTAAAGACCAATCCGACGGTATGCCTTATGCCAAGATCAGACCAGGAAAGGCCGAGTTATCGCTGATTTTCCACGGGAATGTTTTGGTTTTATCCGGAATAACTTGGCGGGGAGGGGTGGAGGGATCGGGTTGAGGTGTTCTACAAAAAGGTGCGCGGCTTAAAAACGCATCCAACGGTATGCTGGACGCCAAGATCGAACCAGGAATGACCGAGTTATCGTCGATTTTCCATGGGAATGTTTTGGGTTTTCCGCATTAACTTGGCGGGGAGTGGAGGGATCGGGTTGAGGTGTTCTACAAAAAAGTGCGCGGCTTAAAGACCAATCCGACGGTATGCCTTATGCCAAGATCGGACCAGGAAAAGCCGAGTTATCGCCGATTTTCCACGGGAATGTTTTGGTATTTCCGGAATAACTGGGCGGGGAGTGGAGGGATCGGGTTACCGTTTTCTACAAAAAGGTGCGCGGCTTAAAGACCAATCCGACGGTATGTCTTATGCCAAGATCGGACCAGGAAAGGCCAAGTTAACGCCGATTTTCCACGGGAATGTTGCTGGTGGAATTTCCCGGGAGTTTGTGGAAAATCCCCTTGAGTCCCCTTCGATATTAAAAATCACGTTGTGGAGGGCTTTCCAAACGATATTTAAAGAAAGAAACAAAATTGTGAATAAAACTCTTAAAATAGAAAGACAAACTTAAAATGGATCGGAAAAATATTTGTCATGACGGAAAGAAATTATTTTCCAACCGGTTTTAAAATTTCCATTTGCTACCTCCGCGGATTCATGCTTTCCTGTTACTCCTGGTCGAATTTTGCCGCATAAAAATTTCCGGATTTTTGCCACAAAATTCTGACCATGAGTAACAAGAGAGCATGAATTCGAAGAGGCAGCTCGTGCCGCCTGGAAATTTCCAAAGTTAGTTTTAAATTTGGGTTGGAAATTTTAAGTTTGGAATTCAACTTTAAATTTTGCCTCGGGATTTTAAAACTGATTTTGGAAATTTTCGGCTGGCACGAGCTACCTCCACGTAAGCATGCTCTCCTGTTACTTGGTGGCAGATTTTCGGCCAAAACCGGATCATTTCCGATGCGGCAAAATCCGACCAGGAGTAACAGGAGAGCATGAATCCGAGGAGGTAGCAAATAGAAATTTTAAAAACCCGGTTGGAAAATAATTTCTTTCCGTCATGACAAATATTTTTCCGATCCATTTTAAGTTTGTCTTTCAATTTTAAGAGTTTTATTCACAATTTTGTTTCTTTCTTTAAATATTGATTAAAAAGACCTCCACTATGTGCTTTTTGAATATTCAAGGCAATTAAGGGGGATTTTCGAGAAACTCCCGGAAAATTCCACCAGCAGCATTCCCGTGGAAAATCGGTGATAACTAGATCACTCCATGACCGATCGCTATTAAAAGCATACCGTTGGATGCGTCTTTGGCCTGCGGACCTTTTTGTAGAACACCTCAAACCGATCCCTCCACCCCCTGCCAAGTTATTGCGGAAAAACCAAAACATTCCCGTGGAAAATCAACGATAACTCGGCCATGCCTGGTCCGATCGTGGCATAAGGCATACCGTCGGATGGGTCTTTGAGCCGTGCACCTTTTTGTAGAAAACTGTAACCCGATCCCTCCACTCCCCGCCAAGTTATTCCGGAAAACCCAAAACATTCCCGTGGAAAATCAACGATAACTCGGTCATTCCTGCTCCGATCTTGGCGTCTGGCATACCGTTGGATGCGTCTTTGACCGCGCACCTTTTTGTTGAGCACTTCAAATCGATCCCTCCACCCCCTTCCAAGTTATTGCGGAAAAACCAAAACATTCCCGGGGAAAATCAACGATAACTCGGCCATTCCTGGTCCGATCGTGGCACAAGGCATACCGTTGGATGGATCTTTGAGCCGCACACCTTTTTGTAGAACACCTCAACCCGATTCCACCGCCGCTTCACGCAGCTATGGAGGAAAAACCCAGCATTTCCGTGCAAAAGCAGCGATAACTCACTCAGTTTTGATCCAATCTGGATGAATGACCTAACATTGAATGCGCCTTTGGGCCGCACACCTTTATGTCAAACAACCCAATACGCTCCCCAGTTTTGGTGCAAAAACCCCAGTATTCCCATGGAGCAATGGAGTTACTGTCTCAAAACAAGTATTCGTATCTTTATGTTAAGTTATATTCATAACTTAGAATAATTATAAACGTTGTCGCAAAAAAAAACACCCTGTGGAGATCTTTGTACAAGAACTTTAAAGAAGGAACAAAAATGAGAATTTCATTAAGTAAAATTGAAAGGACTACGAAATCTTCACGCAAAAATATATATTCATGACAGAAAGAAAATTATTTTAAGTTCTTTTTAAAGTTGTATTTGCTGCCCCCTCGCCTGTTATGCTCTCCAGTTACCTGGTATCAAATTTTACCGCTTCGAAATTTTCTCATTTCCGTTCCAATTTCCTACCAGGATCGACCGGTAGTAACAGGAGAGCATGTTTTTGAGGAGGTAGCTGGTAGTGTTCGAAAAAATTTAAAATTCAAATTTAAATTTCAAACTGTTTTGAAACTTTTCAAAAGCTTTCATAACGACCCCTTTTTGCGCCTACCGTTATGCAATCCGCTATATATTTATTGAAAGCTTTAGCAAGCTATAATTGCTAAGCATTTTTTGCGCCACAGAGTATGCAATTTGCAAAGCAGCTAGGCGGTGTTTTTTCTACCAGCTGAACAAATTTCGATGTTTTCTGGCAAAGTGCTACCTCCTGCACTAGTATGTTCTCCCGTTACTCGAAATTGAATTTTGGTGCAAATTTGGTGCCCTGCTTTCCGATTCAAACACGAGATCGGAATATTTTCTCATCGGAGGAGGAAATTTTCTTTTGCAGCAAATCGAAATGCAAATTGAAATGAAAGATTTCTTTCTTTTTCGATAATAAATCCAATTCGGAATGAAATTTTTCTTTCTTTGTTTATGGCTTTGCTTAATCACTTTACTTTTATTTAGTTTAAGTTTTACGGCTCGGCGCTGTATTCTCATTCCTTCTTGTGCTAATTTTGTACATCTTTTTCGAGGTATTTCCTCGTTGTTTTTCCTGCCGCAATCTTAAGTCAAATGGGATTCACTAGCCGGCGAATATCCCTACGGCCACCTACTCCACCACCCGTAGGTTCACGTAACGAACGTATTTCTCGTTTAACTAATCTGAAACAAATCTCTGTACCAAAAAAGTCCAGATTAGGCACGATTCCAAAAAAGAAGGATTTACCCTAATCTGCATTTAATTTTATGAGCAAAAAAAACACAAATTTGATCACCATTAAGCTCCACTTGATCGTTAGTGTAGAGGGAAAGCTTAAAGTTCGGCTCTAAACTGGTACATTTGCTAAAATCTCTCATTTTATTAGCTTGTGATCGTGCCATGGTTTGTGACTGACTGACAGAACAAGCAATGACTGCAGCCGGGACATTACTATTGCTCCTCGCCGTTGTGAAATGTATCCCAGCAGTACGTCTCAAGTGCGACGATCGCGTTTGTATCGTGTACAATCTTCGATCGAGTCTGGATTCGTTCGTGTATCGATATATTTCCAAAAAAAACCGACACATTGGTACACAAACATCTGCAGGTGGAGCATGCTGATCGAGCCTTTCTGGAAGACATCCAGTCGGTGTCACCCATCGAGTCGGTGGTTATAACGGATTCCGACCGGTTAGTGAGGATAAGCATCGCGGGCCGTTTCAATGCATCGTCACTAACCATTACACATACCAGCTTGACTTGCGTTGATGTGGAGGAAGAAAACCACCAACTACAGCAACTGCTGATCTTAAACAGCAAGCTAACCAGTGTGCCGAAAACGATCGATCAGCTACAGAGTTTGGTAACGCTACGAATTAAGAACTGTCTCCTCGTGGAGCTAGATTTAACACACTTTTGTCTAATGCCAAAGCTTTACTATTTGGACGTAAGAAACAACCGTATTTCGACCGTCATTCGAACTCCAGCTAAGAATGATCGTTGCGATGCGCACGTGGTGTACATCTATCTAGTGCAAAATAAGCTGTCAAGCGTAAATATGACCATGTTCGATGACTTCGCTCGGTTGCGCTATTTGGATCTGTGTAACAATCTGCTACAATCACTTACCGGGTCCTTCGTTGCGCCTGTGCTGGAAGATCTTAGACTGGCAAACAATAATCTAACAACACTAAGCTTCTGCCACTGGTATGTCCCGCAGTTAAGCCGGATAATCATCAACAAGAATGCACTCATTAACGTTCCGGAATGTTTGGCAAATGTTGCAAATGCCTCGGACCTGGTTTTGTGTAGTAACAAAATATCCACTGTAAAGCTGGACAGTTTTGCTATGATGGACAAATTGCTCTATCTGGATGTGTGCTGGAATCGGCTAACGTCGGTGATACTGAACAGTACCAATTATCCCAGCTCGTTAGCAACGATTAATTTGAGCTACAATAGACTCACGCAGCTCGATTTATCGTGGGTACCGTTGCGCAATTTGCTCCTTATGGTAAATCACAATTTTATTTCACGATTTGATGTTAGCAAAGTGTCCTGTAATGTCACTAGATGCATCATGACCGGGAATCCGATCGACTGTTCCTGGAGCGATGTACCCGATGATCCTGGAGCGAGTTTTACCGGTCGAGCGTCTGTACAGTGCGTGCAGAATGGGGATTAGATTTTTATGGTTTATGGTGTCTTTTTTTTAAATACAAAAACATTAACAGATAAAATATAATAAATATAATAAATCAGTGAATAAAGAGAGCTTTTCTGCTTGAAACTTCTTCACAATTCGCCTCATACGTACATTTGTAGGGCATACACGTTGAAATAAAATATTTATCCCTTATCCTTCACAGCTGTTTCCGTGGTGTAGTGGTTATCACATCCGCCTAACACGCGGAAGGCCCCCGGTTCGATCCCGGGCGGAAACAGAAAAACTTTTTTTCGTGTTTGATTTTTCACTTTTCTTTCCTTTCCAAATAATACCGAGAATTAAGAAGTAATACCGAGCCTTCATTATATTAACAATACATCTTCAGCTTTTATTATGCTTTTTTCCGTTTTGCGACAGTTTTCCCACCCCGCCACAACAGCAGAGCACACACAACACAAGAACACGCATATGTTTTGTGTGCGTGCGTGTGTGTGCGTGCGCAGGCTGTTACTTCTTCTTCTTCTTATGCTTCACTTTCTTCTTTACGTACACAACTTCCTCACTATCATCCGCGTATGATTTCTTTTCTCTGGCTGCATCATCGGGTTTTTTTTCTACATTTTGCTACGATTTCTTATCACTTCTCTTTCTCCGTGTTTACGCGCAGGAAATACACGTTCATTGTTTTTCTTTGTTTTTTTATCTTTTTCCTTTTTTTTCTCCGGTTCCGGTTTTTTCTCTATCCGGTAGCACATTTTCCCTTCCCTTCTCGTTGGCATATTGTTGTTTTTCCCCCATTTTCCCCATTGCCCCCCCCCCCCACACCCTCCTAGTATGTTCAAACGTTTTTTTTCTCTCTTGTGTTTTTATCCACCTTCTAATGTGTTAAAATATCCACGATCGTTCGTTTTTTCATTTTCGCACCCCGAACGCACCGCTTTTTTCCTTCATTACGCGGTTTAACATTCATAGTGTGGGTCTTCCTGTTTTTTTTTTAATCTTTTGATTAGTTTCTTTTAGTTCATCCTGTATTTTCTGGCCTAATTTGTGGGATGGGAATTAGTTTTTTTTAACGCACCCCTTCTGTTTTGTTTGTTTTCAACGAGATGATCAATAAAATCATACACCTGTTTACATTTTGATGCACTGTTTTGGGAGGGGTTGTGACACGGAGAGAAGGAGTGGTGGCGAAGGACGAACGGGATTTTCAAGGAGGTTTAAGCCCTTATCGAACGTACACGGTGAGACAACAGTATGAGAATGAGAAGGTGATGTGAGAAAATGGCTCTGACAACGATGGAGCAGACATACTATGACACGCGCGCGAGATGGTTGTATAGAGAAGATGAAGAGAGAGAGAGAGAGAGAGAGAGAGAGAGAGAGAGAGAGAGAGAGAGAGAGATACAAACGTACAAACAATAAACACTTTGAGATTTTGATTTTATACATGTACACAGTTGTCCCTTCGTAGACGGTGACGGCTGTGAGTGGCCTATGAGTTTGCTATGACTATGACATCTTCGACTTCGAATTACCCTATTGACCGGGAAACTTATTGCCTTATGATAACGACAACATGGAGATGATGATTATGATTACGTTTGTTGAAAAATTAGTACGGAGGCGTTTCCTTTTCGTTACAAACGTTGCAATAGGAGGCTGAAACTGGTTTTAGTTGTTGTGATTTTTGTGTTTTTTTTTTCTTCTTTGTAGTGGTGATTAGTGGTAAACTTGTGGGTAATAATAGTACAACGGATTGTATGTTTCCTTTTTCTTTCTGGTTTCTCTCCAACTAGTGTCTATCATGCTGCATACACACGGTTCCTTTAGCTCAGTTCGTCCTTACACTATCGTAACAGTATACACCCACAGACACACAAATCTCTTTCTTTCTCTATCTCTCCCTCTCTCTCTCTCTCTGTTTCTCTCTAGTCGCTGGTAGTGTTTCTCCGTGTATCAATCACGCCTGTTAAGGACTCATTATCAAATACATTTGCTTAAACTAACCTAAACACAAGAGAACAAAGTATAATATAATTTCTTTTCGCCTAAGTTAGTCATTTGATTCTCATCTCTTCTTTATTTATACCGTAGTACCTGTCGGTAGGTACTACTACGACTCTACCACTACTACTCTATTACTGCTACACCGTGTTTTTTGTTTCTCTTTTATCTACTCTAATTTTCTCCCTTTTTCGTACCTTCTGTCTGCCTGCCCGTGCATGCAAATTACCTTCAAACTTTGTCCACGGTAATAGTACGTTGTTTTTTTTTTATGCTGTAGCTCTTTTGTAAAGTAATATTTATACCACCAATCTCTATAGGTTTTCAGTTTATATCTGTATATATACTTTTGTGTGTGTTTTTTTTTACTTTTACTTTTAATAACTACAACCACATTTTGCCTTTTTGCTTTTGTTTTTCGCTTTTTTCGTTTTCTTTCTTTAATGCCATCCTTTTTTTTGCTGTCTGTTGCCCATGTTGCCCAGATGTAAAACTTTTTTTTTTTCAAAAGCAAATTCAAAAGGAATAATTTCTCACTCAGCTCTTTCCCTCCTTTTTTGCGTGTGCTTCATTCTTCTTCCATTTGCACTAAAACAACAACAAAGAAAAAAAAATAAACAAAAGAAAATGTCTACAGGTGAAATTAAAAGTGTATTTTAACACAACATCTTTTCTTGAAGCGGTAAGATGGAAACGGAAATGTAAAACGGATCATGAATAACATACTACACATGTACAGAAAAAAGTAACAAACTGGTGCAAGATTAAAGCGGAAAATTATCCGTTTCAGGGGAAAACAAATTAAAACACGAGTACGATATGTGTATGTGTCTGTAGGTGCAGAATTGCGGCAATAAATGGACTACGTACGTATTTTTACCCCGTTTTAAACTGTGTTCTCTCCTTCGTGTGCCTTACATCGAGAGCGAAATACAAAATATCACCATTCGTACAGCGCCATCTATTGCTCGGTGCCTCTAGTGTCAGTAGGGTTCATTCGTGAACTTTCGCCGCACACGCGCTTAACGTTCATTTCGGATTGTTGGCGATATTCAATTTGAAAAGTGCGCGCCTTGTTGTGAGCTACACGTGTGTGTCAGTTTGGTCAGTCAAATGAGATTTGCTACGTCCTTGGTAGGGTTGTGTTCCTCCTGCCTTCCTTCCTTTCTATCCTCTCCTCTCCTCTCCACCTCCCCTTCCCACTCTTCTATCTAATATATCCCTTAAAAATGGTTGCATATTTCGATGATCACCCCGAGGATGCGGTTTCCACCATATTTGTATCAGGGGGGAGTGTTGTGTAGGTGTAGTTTCCGCGGGAAGAGAAAACCACATTCAAATAAGGCAGTCATTGGAAACGGAGGTGTAAAACTCAAAAGCGGGGATCAAACGGAACCGATGATGAATTATAAGTATTACATTATTAATTATTATAATAAAAAAAAAACATAACACTAATTATATCTCGATTGCTATTACACACTATTACTTGCTACTAATAACATTTACCGAAATTCGCTGCTTTCCTAATAATACAAAAGCGTGTAAACACACGATGTGCACACTGCAACCGTGCCTTGGCTGTGACGTGACGTTTTTTTAAGGTTTAGAGTACTCCCCCTTCTGGTGGTTGATATCTGCCGAGCTAATCGATGAATCTTCGGGAAAAGGGGTTATTATTGCAACTGTGTCCAGAGAGGCAATAGCAGCAGCAGCAGTAGCTGCTTGAGAAACTTTCGGGAACCTATTTGGGGTGGCCTATTTTCTATTATCTGTATCTGTGCAGCCTAGAATTGTGTCAATGCCTAAAACAAACTACGCACGTACTCACACTACTATCAGCACTCACACACACAGGACACTCCATAGGAGATGAAAAACATGCATAAACACAGCATTTTCGCAAGCGTATTTATCATGCTCACGGGAAATCCGACCAATCAAACAACCACAAGAACAACTATACACTGCTATTGAGCCATTTCCGTGACGTTTAATCCCTGCTTCTCTAATCGTATTACGCGCGCGTCTCTCGATGCATCGACGATCATCAGCACACGGACGTCATACATAGCAGGACCAGCCTCCTCCACACATCTTCACACCGATGATTCATCGTTCGTCCTGCAACCACTAACCAACCACCAAACCTGTGCCGTCGTCGTCCGGAGGCGTTACTCTTAGCCATTATTGTACACACAGTCCACGGCCGTGTTGCAGCAGCATGCGTGCATCACACGCCTCTCTCGTCTTCGTCGTCGTCGCCGTGATGGTGGTTACAGTATACAACAACTCGTGGAACAACATCTACTGGAACCGCCTTTGCTCTTCTGTCGCTGGTCTACAATGGAAAAATAAAGGGAATTGATTAGTGGTGGACAAGTTTTTTTTTTTTTTTAACAGAAACATCAAGTATCTGAGCACTCCTCCTCTTCTCTTACCCTGTGAGTTTGGCTCGGGTAAATTATCACGCGGTACCAAATGCATCACCGTGGTTTTGCCTAATGGTAGCCCCAGCGCTCCTAACGTTACGTTGCAGTGTAGAAAGCGTCCCTGGTAGATTAGTCTTAAGATTTCTGCCTTTGCTACCGCTTCCGCTTCCCAGTCTGTGGAGTGAATACAAAACAAAAACAAAATAAATTAAATACATAGCATTAGCAATAGCGTTAAATTAGTTTTCGTACATCGTTGTTTATAGATGCGGTGATAAAAAAAGGAAAGCAACGGTAACACGACAGCTGTGTACTGTTTCGTAGATACTGTACGCGTTTGAAACTCGCCCTCCTCAACTGGTTCCATGGTGTAATGGTTAGCACTTTGGACTCTGAATCCAACGATCCGAGTTCAAATCTCGGTGGAACCTGCTCGACCGAAACTTTTTTGTTGAATCTGCACCGATTCCTTTTCCCACATAATTTTTTACTCTAAAAATTGTTTTGCTAATTGAAACATTTATATAGCATAACATGGCACAAACAATGCAATATTCTCTCATGAAACAGTACCACAGTAACAGTAACAGGTCCGAACACAACACAAAATAGCATAATGTTTTGATTATTACATCAGGTGTAACCCAACCTATGATTGCATTTATCCATAGATGAAAGACAACAACTAATTCCGAATGTTGACCACCAAACGTCCTTCCTTACTTACGCCTCCTACTCTCCGCCCCCTCTACACTCATATAGTTCATTTTGATTGTAATTAATGTAGGCAATTAATCACGACAGCGTTCCTCGACCTGTTTTAGTAATGTTCGACCCTCCACGAAATGTTGTTGGCTTCTCGTGTTCGACCTGATGTCCTCCGCAACACACTAGCCGAGGGATGTATTCGTGCGTTCAATTGGGTCAAGTAATTTCGCACAGGATTCGCATGTTGTTGCGAGCCTGAAGTTAGTAGTGTGTGATCGTACATAGTGTGGGCTGTTAAGACTGAAGCTTGTTGAGCCTTTTCCCTGGGTTAAGAAGAAAAGGAAATGTTGGATGAAAAGGGAGGCATAACCCTACACGGAACAAACATCCTGCTAGGCGCGCAGGCCAGCATTTCAACAACATGCTATGAGATATAAAAAATGTAGCTTAAATGTTTCAAACACAGGGCACCAGTTCTTCTTGATTGCAGTTTTTACATCAAGATGCATCCTTCTCCCTGTTCTGGCACAACAATCTCGAATGTTTCTGGCCTGTCGTTTCCAATTTCCTGAACTAGTTTATTTATCATTCTTGACCAGCAGCTGGATAGTCAGCGGTGGTGAGTTTACAGTTAAAACAAGCCTTTGTTCATGCCGAAGGCTTTCAATTTTCCTAAATAGTCCTTACGTATGTGGTAACAACATAAGCCTAACTTCGGATGAGAAATTAACTACAAAAGATAACTGTAAGAATTAAATGTTGTTAAAAGCATGCTACAAAAATATTGCTGCGATACCATTTCACGGCAATTAGCAAGAGCCTCAGTCCTGGTTGTTGTTAAAATCGTATTTATTTTTGCTCTCTCAGGACCTTTACAATCAATCAGTTGGAGAATGATTGGATAAGGTCCTCTGGCATTTACAGGAGTCCTACAGGAACGAACCCATCTACAGGTGGATCCATAAAAAGGGTCGTATGATCCATCACTAGTACTGACCTTTGCTCGATCCGAGTTTCACAAGTTTCAGACAACAAATCTTCATTTCCTCAACTATTTTGGAACGTACTGTTGTTCCAAATCTACAAATAACGTTGTAATATTTATGCTGTTCAAAAAGACGTAATACGGAAGACCATAGACACGAAAGATCAATGTCAGATCTTCCATTTGCAAGGCTGTTGCATACTGGAACCAAACTGCTAGCTTGTGTAAACTGTTTTGAACAACATCTCACACCAATTGATGCCTACCCAGGCACACAACACTACTCAGGAAACAACAAAATTAATGCTCGCCTTACGAAATTTCATCCTTCCCCGTGGGAGGAAACAACACGTGTAAAGAAAAATGTACCAAAAATATCATGCAATTGTGGTCGTACTCTTGAAGTAACCACCCTTACGACAATTTTAGCAGTTACATTCCTTAACAACATTAATGGAAAGAAGGCAGGGCTGGACACGATTGCATTTGACACATCTTCTTCGGAAAAGAAGGCAAAAACACACTTCTTCTCGTCACCCCACACAAACACACACACACACACCCCCCGCACCGGACACGTGCAGTGGAAGAAGGAAGTAGAAGAAAATGGAGCAAATAAATTCAACATAAAGTGGCACCTTGAGAGTTGGTATCTGGAAAGGACTTGGAGTGGCGCTTAAGAGAGTTACTAAGCTTAAAGAGGATGTTACCTTGCGCACTGAGTTGCAGATAAAAAACCAAGAATCGAAGAAAAATGTTTGTCCGCTCTGCTCTGTACATGTATAAATAATTTACTATGCCAATCGTTAATTTTTAATGCTTATCGTAACCGTAATCGTATCGTGATTCCGAGTATAATAAAAGCTTTACATGCATTGACCAAGAACAACCACTGAGCGAGTTGAAACAAACACTGTGGATAATTTTGATTACTTGTACAATGTATAATGAAAGCAGTATTATACTCCTATTTCAAGGTTTTATTACTCGTCTTTCAATGTAAAACTTTAACGTCTACACACAACAGAAGCAAAATGGTATTTAGTTGAAAAATAGTTGATAACATTTATACGCGGCGCAAGCGCATGTTTGCAACGCCACAAAACTTTTCTTCCAGCAGCATACATACAATCGTCCGGTGGAACTATCCCCCGGTACATTCCGTCCCGCGTCCAGTGTGGCCATATCTCAATTACAACTGCTCTTTTCCAGCCACAAAGCAACGTAAGTGATTTGGTGGCTACCGTTATTTAACGCGACTCTCGGACAAGCGTGTCCGAGCCCCGAAACACACAGTCATGGACACATATACGTACAGTGGAAACAGCAGCCGGAAAATGCATTATGGCATCCTCCTTTAACTTTTGCTCGGTAGGTAGTGAGAGCATTTCCCCAAACCATAGATTTGTCTTCATTAGTGTCAAATGGAAAATTCGCATCCAGAAGTTCTCTGGGGAGGTATCGGTGTGTAATGCCCGCACAATGGAATTGACACGGCGGTGGGATGGGAACACCTGAAGCCAAAACCATCGTCGAAACACGGTTTGGCATCGATTGCATTATTTGTAAACCTCGGACGTCGGGAGGAGTGATACGATGAAATCTTCGATTTCTGGTTTCTGGCGGTTTCGATATGGTTGCGTTAATGATGATGTACGGAATGTATGTATGTTAGCGTTTGTAGCAAAACAAGTATATTGGGTTGACAAGAATTCGCGTTGTACAAAGCTGTCGATCAATTGATTAGTATTCATTTGAACGTTTCATCCGCTGCGGTGCGTTACAACATATAAAGTCGCTTTTGTTTTCCTCCAGTTTTATCGTTGAACGATATTTACTGAGAAAATGCAAAGAAAGTTCATTGTTCTTATAACATAAAAATCAATCTTAAGCAATCACAACTTACCATCGGGCCAATTTTCAAACACTGTGAGTGCTATGTCTCCGGCCGAGTCCGTTTGACTGAAGAGGAATTCTTTCGTCTTGCCACTGACGAGTATTAGCCGCAGGTTTATCTAGATTAGAATATTACACGTCAAGTAGGGAAAATGAAAAGAGAACACAAAAATGTAGATATTAGACCACGGATCATGCATGTAGCTGTAATGACTTATTCCATACGCCGACTCCAAACATAAATCCTATTTATCATACAATAATTAAACATTTATTTCATTTTACTACGAATTTTACATAATTGCACCATATGCAGCGGAAACATGGTGTATAACTTATAAACTAATGAAACAAAACATTTAAAACATAGTAAGTTACCTAACAATTCAATCATATAAATGTGATAACGTAAAAGGGCTGAAAACCGAAAAAAACAACACACAGCAGGAACAGCTGAGAAATGCGAAAAACAATATCTGATCATACATAAATAAACTGTAATAAAACGCGGTCGTGCGCGCCGCGTGTAAGCATCGGACTGCCGCCGACCACATCGATGATTCCAAGGTGGTGGCACACGTCAGAACGCATAAGAACTGAAATAAACTCACATCACAACGCGAGTGAATCTGACTGACAGACAACACAGCTGCGCTACCCAGTGCTGCATATCCACACACTACACGTGGTCTCGATTTCGATTATCGCTTTGTTTTTGTTGTTTGTTCCTGGGCAAACCTACACTTGAAGGGCGAACTATTTTTTTTTCTTTACGACTTCTTTCACCCGCAACACCACATCCTTCCCCTGTTTTTCTCCTTCAACCAAGGGAGTTGATTCTCACTTGGAAGTATCGGATTCCCGCCCGCGCTTCAGTGGCAAGAAAGTCGATGAAATTGGGAGGATGGTATTTGGGGGGATTTTCTTACAAAACCCCGGCACCATCCCGTTAAACTGAAGCACAATGTGCCTCGGCTGCCGGGAGCAGCAGAATCATCCGGATGCGAAAAAATTGGTTAATCTTGGAAAACCGATACCGCTGTCAGTTCGGGAGGAGTTTTCGCAAGAATGCTACCATGCTACACTCTGATGGAGCAACAGCGGGCACAAAAGGGTTTGAAATGCTTTCTTTCCGTACTGGTACTGGGCGGAGAGTATGGGGTCTGGGTTACCGGAATGGACCAGATGACGCAATGCATTGGTTTCATAGTTTTAACATTCCGGAAGCATCAAAGCAGAGCACGAAACTATGCAATATACACACACAACACAGACCCAGTGTGAGATGGCACACAATGCGCACCATGAACGTTTACGACCATTCGGCTCGAGAATATTAAACATGTGATGTTCTGTTAGGAATTTTCCTTTCAAAAATAAAGCCCAGTTTCCTTCCTTTTCAAGACTTTCACAGCTAGATTCAAGCAGAACATAACAAATTGGGGCACTTGCCAACTTGTGAAGCAGTATAACAGACTGAAGACTCCCTTACGGAACAAATTCTCTATAAGTCATACAAAACAACAGAACCTAATGAAGTAAACGATTACTTAAGGGAAGTCCAAGACTCTAACATTAATAATCTGGAGAGAGTAAAGTAACTAACGACGACCCATACCGTACGTAAGTGATTTCCTGCTGCCTCATACAAAAGGATACCCTCAAGGAAAGCAATCATCAAATCATCAAACAGCGAAGAGCTCTTGCACCGAAGCGTACTTGTGCCTGTTCAGCAATTTAAAACCTCTCCAGAAATACGCTTAACATGCAAAAACAAACAGAAAAAAGTCTTTCTAAACGTTTGCCCTGAAAGGGCATCATCGCCACACGTGCTATTAGGTGCAGCCTTACAAAAATTTGTGCTGATTGCATCAAAAGTGATACTCAAACGAAGTACGCACATGCAACAGAGAGAGAGCATGAATATCATCCAGTACGTTCTAAAGCACTAGAAGCGCCATGACCCTAAGGTCAAGACGAGAAAATCCTCCAGCGTCGTCTCTCGCTTTCTTCGCATCGCCAAATTGCATTGAACAAAGCAAGACAAACGCCGGAAAATGAGAACATATTCAAACGCGCGTTCTTGAGACAACTTCTTTTCTTCATACTGCTGATGGATGATGAAGCACCATCATCATCATACCATGCCGCTACGTCCTCGGAGAAAGGACACACGGTGAATGGCTGCCAACGCGAGGCAATCGATGACTTGCTATAGACATCGCGTCCTTGACCGTGAGAAACTTGTGAAATTGGCTCGTACGCTAGGGGGAAACTGAAACTGTTTCCACTCGTTTGGCACTTCTATTTCACTGCCTCTATACTGTGCCGAGAAGGTCAGACGATCATGAGTTATTAAGAGTGTTCCAGTTTTTTTAAACTCCTAATGGAAAGAACATTAATCAACAAGCAAAATAAAATTACAGAACTTAAATTTCAATGAACAAAATCAAATAGGAAGAAAAAAACGTTTCTTGTGTATTGCACATGGTGGTGGCTTTATTTAGAAACACCCAAACTTACCTGCCAGGAGACCACAGTTTTGGCGTCATCGTCTCCATATTTATTTTTAGATCGTTCAGCATTATCGATCGATCGAGGAACGAAATGCAAAACGAAAGCATGAAGGAGCTACTAAATGGCTCCTGCTCGCAGGACATGCTCTACACGTCATCTGCGGTACATTGCGGCGCGATCAAAAATCAGCGCGCGAATCGGCCAACTTTGTATGCTCCAGCCACACTCAGCAAAAACCGAGGATATCCACGGGAAGTACAATGTCGATTTGAAGTACCGAGAAGCAAAGATAACGGTTAGCAAAGCAGCGGTATGGACGGTTTCCGCAAACTCAAGCGAGCTAAGGGGCAAGGTCTGGGGGCACCACTAATGGGGTTGGCAAGTTCCAGAAGCGACAATTCAGTGTGTCATCGAGTGACAACATCGTAGCACCTCGTTTTCGCAGAGGATTCAATACGCATCCGAGGGCAAGCGTGGATACATAAATATACCACGAGCAAGGTGAAACAATCGAGAGAAACTACTGCGAGGATCCAGCGTTTGATAAACCTTGTTGAAAGAGGGACACATAAAACGAATTATCTGCCTTTTGCATAACAAAACGCCTAAAGTTATGCAAATAGCATCTCAAAAAGTACACTATTGCAAATTTCTTTGCAAACACGTTTATGTCCCTTTTCAGAAGGATATCTCCTGGATGAGCTCCGCCGTGGAAGCTTTCGGTGGATAACGTTCGTGACGTGTGACATATGACCGGTAGTATATAACGTTCGTGACAAGCAATGTGTGACAGGTGACAACAATCGTGGTGCAAAGAGTACGCGACAATGCACCCAATGACAGTACGCGGCACTTTACACACTTCCTTCGGGGCTGTGATCGGATGTCGACCAACCGATTCACCTTCTTCATACCTTTTCCTCGCCCTAACTACGGGCTTAAACGCTGACATAGCGGCCGCTGAGATGCTTTTCGGGTTGGTGGGACGCAGCAGTGGCACCAGATATCCAGCCGTGCTCGGAACCATCGCCGGAAAGTGGCCTATACCGTTGAACGCGAACGGTTGCAGACAGGACAGCTTGAAACCGAAGTTAGCAGCCGCAACGGCTGCCGAGCTAGTTACTACGGTGGAGGTGGCCGCTGCATGACTAGAAACCATGGCTGCTGCTGCTGCGGCAGCCGCTGCCGCTGCAGCCGCCGTTGATGCTACCGCTGCCGAAGGACTTCCACCGGACGATGTTGATACAGCTGCCGGAACGACCATTACCGGAGTTGCTACCGGCGATGCAACGCTTCCCGGCGTACCGATAGGAGCGGGTGTCGATGGTGGCAGGCCTGCACGAATTGCTGACGTCGACGCCGACGAACCGCCAACACTGGAACTGTTGCTCGATAGCAGATGGGGAATGTGAGCAAAGGGGCTTGTGCTGTTGCTGCAGCTGTCACTGTTGTAGCTTGCGTCGATCGGTTGCAGATCGGAGTACTCCTTTTTCGGCACTACAATACCACCGCCCAGTACGGGGAGTATCTGCCGAGGTTCGGCGTGCGTTGGTGTCGGCATTATCACCAAAGGGGTTGGCTTCTCTAGCGAGGAGGGTGGAGATGCGCGAGTCGTCGCGGACACTGTGGATCCTCCAGTTCCACCACCACTGCTAGAAACTGCTGTCGATTGTGCGGCGGAAGATGCAGGCGTACCGCCACCGCTGTACTTGCGAGCCGTCGATAGAATGTATCGCTTACGCGTACCTCCATTAAACATCGCCTTCACGTCTTCCCAGGCGTGTATGATCTTCTCCGCCGGGCTGCCCTGGAGCTTCAGGTGGCGCCGCCATGAGTTGAAGTTTGCCGCATCCGGCTGCACGTACTTATCGTGCGGGCTGAGCCGATGCGAATGGAAGATGAATTTGTTCGGCGAGAAGAACAGGCTGCAGTACGCGCACTTGATGCACTTGGCCCGGGACGAGTTGTACCGTGCGGGCGAGAATGAACCGGTGCAGCCCCACGCACACTCGTGGTACACGCTGAAGGCAAACCCTTCCGGCAGCGCCGGTTGCGAGCATTCGCCGAAAAATGATTTGCACAAACGTTCCGCTTCGCGACGTGTGATCATACCGCAGCGCCGTGACGAGGCGGGCATTGCACCGGCCCGCCGAAGAATTTCGAGCTGTACCGGGGTGCACTGGATGCAGGTGATCCCGAGCGCCACGCGGCGGTTGTGAATTTCGTTGTAGCTAAAGTCTTTCAGCAGCGTGCTGGAAATCTGTGCCAGACAAAGCCGCTCCTGGTTCTCGACGAACAGGGAAATGATGGGTTGTCCATAGATGTACACCGTACGAATCTGTGCGGAAGTATGAGCACGTGTAAGGGTGGGTGAGAGATTGATGCAATATTAAAAATGAAACACTGGAAACCTTTTGCTTTAAATAGTCTCGTTTATTACAATGATTTAAGCACTCTTCACAGGTTGGATAGAGTTACCTTGGCTCATCAGATTAGATTGCAACTAAATAATAATACTATCTTTACACTTTTGTTCATGTCGTTATGGTGAAGAGGCTTTCAGAAACAATGCAATTCTAAACACACAAACCCATTTAGTCCGTTTATTAACATGGCTCACAGTAATTGTAGCAAAACTCGTCAGCAGATAGCAAAACGGAACAAAGGAGAATTAAAACAGGAACCTTACAAGTGCCGGTGCAGTAGCAACAGTACTTAGCTGCTTCCTGTGCAGTATGATACGCGTCTTTTGCAACAGTAAAGACCGTGTAATGTAATACTCTCCAAACGATCAACTGGTAACAAACAGGCAGATATCCCGTACGAACGACTAAGGAAACGGAGACACGTAGCGCTGTTGCTGGTCGGAGTCATTACTTTTCGCTCGTTTCACTGCACAAAAACCGTAAAAAAGGGAGCGCTCCAACGTTAGTCATCGGTTGCAACACAACCACTAAACACAATAATAACGAATTATTTATTGACCGTACTGCCGGCCGAGGTTGGGATTTGTGCTTTGGGTCATTGTTGTACATCAAACCGGGGGAAGAATGCCTTCTGCATTGGCAAGCAATCTGAATGACATCCGCGAGGATAGAGTTTCGACCACTTGGTAACTGGGACCACTGCAATGGGTATGGTAGATTTGTAACACGCACATCGAAAGCAGTTAAGGGCCGCGTTTATGCAATCCCAAAATCAAAATACCCATGGCGCAACTGTGATCGCCATCGCCGTCTGGTGGCAGAAGACGCGTGCACTGTCTTGAGAGTACATCAAATCAAGAAGGGGTCGCGGCTAATCGGTTTTAATTAATCCCGTGGGAAAGCGCCATCGACCGATGGAGTGTGTTTGATGGTGACATTTTCCCTTGCCTAACGTTGATTTAGCACTGGCCTCTGAAGTTCGTTAAGCAATTGTTGTATCAGCTTTTTGAATATCGGTTGAATTGCGAGCAATCACTTTACTGGAGACTTTACATGCTGCTGTTGTTGTGTCTGCAGGGTTCACTGTAGTTCACACTTAATTAAAATCGCAACACATTAGTGATGTCACACTACTTCTCCTATCCGAAAAGGCGTTCCCACTGTATCAGGGCGTTTGTGGCATGTGAAGGTGATTATTCGAACCTGCCACAATTGAACATCATCAGCGCCGTGCACGGGACAGTGCACATATTCCGTTTGCAGCAGATGCAGTCGGTTGATATCTGATGACCCGGCAGCACTTGTCCAGCAGGAACATTTGTCACAACTAAAACGGAGTCAATGAATGCAGCAGTCTCAATCGTTTGACGGTTCTCTCACACATCGCGAGTTCATTCCATTAACCCTATTATAAGTGCCTTGGTCCCGGAAACCGTATCGTATGGTTATGGGGTTTGTGTCTTCACGCGCAATGTTCAATTCTGCAAAAGATTATTAGCTACGGACGGGAGGACCCATCAGCTAAACGACTGTTGGCAAATTCCCAGTGAATAAGCACGAACATTGACGGCCCGCTTCTTCCATTGATAACGCCACCCAACTATGGCCGGGGGAGTGTGTGTGTTTGTGCGTTTGTCCATGGTCAATTTAACAATCCACCAACATGCCATTGAACCGGATTAGTGTTTCTTCGTCGTCGCATCTTCACAAGCCAGCAAACAAAGGTTGCATGAACGTTTCTTCAACCAAAACGTCACCAAAAAAAAACGATTGGGTTGGGGGCCACAGAGAAGAGACACACAGCACAAGACCCGATTTCTATCGGCTTCCTATTCCGAACCGTTTAGAGCTTAGTGGTTGGACGACTGTTAGTTTCTACCACGAGATTATGGTTTCTTGTCATGGCTTTGGCCGTACTGTGGTCGGCCCCCCGTCACTAATCCATTTTTATGCCACTGTATCGAAATAACTGTAATTAAACATTTTCTTCGTCGATCTCCGATCCGATCCGATCAGCTTGCCGGGCATTGTATTTTGCGCTGTAGTAATTCGTTTACCCTACACCACACCTCACACCGTCCGAATGGTTCCATCGCGCCTCCGTGGAACCATTTCACAATGCACTGTCCGCTGCGGATTTGTAACGGAAAAATGCCAACGTTGGATTAAATCAGTGCCATCATATCCATTGCGTTCATCACATTATTCGGCCACTTTTTTCCAATAGTTTTCCGCTATTTTTATGCATTTCTGGCCGTCCTGCTTCGTACCGTGTTGTCTTCTTTGAATGTTTTCGAAGTTTGCTTCTGGTGGAATGTTTTCTTCTGTCACAGATCGATAATTTTCTGATTATTTCATGCACACCTTGCAGCCAGTTGTTGGTTTTCGCAACACATTACACTTTGTTTATTACGTCGTCGCCCCCTGCAGGTGTTATTTAACCCATGTTCCGTTTTTCTTTTGTTAAAGAACACCGAGCGATAATAAACTGCTTGGCTGGAATTTTTTAATTTTTTTTGCCCCAACTGAAGAACAACCCCTACGAACTCTTCTAACCCGCAAAAGTTCTTTCTTCTTGCCCATAAAATGAAACAAAACCACTCAAAAGAATAACTAAACATAAAGTGCATATAACAATTCACCGTGCAGCTGTTTGATCGGTCAGACTCGGAACTTTCTTTCCCTCCTTGAAGGATCATCCCTTGCCCGGTGGGACTTGGGACCTTGGATGAACTTTTGCGAATTACTCAATTTACCATAACGGGTTACCACTTCCTGTCTGCGTCTGGTACACTCACCTGAAAGTAGAAAGAAAAAACACATAAAAGCATAAGAAAACCACACACACACACACACACTACCATTAACAGCTACAGTATGTGAGAAAGAGTGAAAAAGTCGAAAATTGAATCCGTTGTCGCAGAAGAAACCTGAAATTCAAGACACGTGCACATTTTTCTCGGTATTTCCCGGTTTGTGCATTGCATTGCAATATGGCACACAAGACCGCAACCGTACGGCAGGTTGTCGTCGTTTTGCTGAGCGATGGTCATGGACATTTTGCTGAGCTTGGGCACTTTTGCATTTCAGACGTGCAAAAGATAAACCAACATAGAGGGATGGTCGTTTCCGGTTATCCCAACGTTTCCCCTATTAATTGGTATGGCGCGTTAGGTTTTATTTTTGCACATTTGTTATTTTCATACAGAACATGTGATGAATGGTTGAAAACGTAAAATGTAAGAGCGATTCGTGTTATATAATTGTTGGAAAATAAATCTATCTCAATAAATAAATCTCATAGTAAGATGGAGTGTCTTTGGTAGTCCTCAATTTGCCAGTTTTGGAAGTATCGATTGATGGTACTGCAATTAATCAATTGATCAGAGAAAAAGCCTAAGTTAAAGTAGTTTCTCTTCGTTTAAATTTTAATTCATAATATAGATTTACACATAACTTATAAAAAGTTTTAAAAAAACATTTGAAAGATAAAAAAGTAGACTCCAAAAATAGACTTATGTTCAAGATTTATCATTTGATCAATCTGTATCCTAATAATCCAACCAACTGTGCTTCAGTTTTTGTATTATACTTCTGTTATTTAAAGACAAAATAATACAGTAATCTGTTAATTTAGAGCAATTGTGCCCATAACAGACGAGAAAACAATAAACGAATTTTTCTTACGGTGTGAGACAATGAGGCATTGTTTAACAAACGCTAAAAAACGTTTTAGAATATGATGTTTTAACTTTTTTTCTCATTATTATAGAAAGATGACAGTTTCAGGCCCAACAGACGATGGATCTTTAGGTTCAGTAGAAACAAAATCGACGAAAATCGAATCTAATCTTTTGGAGGCTGGGACATGGAAGAAGCATAATGGAACACTAAATTCGCGGCCTGATGGTAAGGTGACTACGGCACCTGTCTTCATATGACAGGACCAGGATTCAAATCCCTTCCAGATCGTTTCCCCGCAGTGAGGACTTGACTATCCAACTACAAGGTATCAGTCAGTCTAGTCTTGTCTAACCATTAGAAGACCGACATGATCTAGTAGATCATTAAGCCGAGAAAAAGAAGAATACTTAATTCGCCTGGCCATGCTAATATGATAATCACTCAGAATTAGCAGGTGACGGTGCTGGGGGCGGAAAAAAATCTTGATAAAAAATGCATCAATAAAAAAGAGCTTCCACCTGACCTCCGCAGGGACTATTAGAATGGTATGAGTAATGCTCCATCGAGGGAATTTATCGCATCAATCTGCAGTCAAGACGAAGTAGCAACTGACTGCAACTGGGCATAGAACGAGTTGAAACAAACATTTAATCATTGCTCGTAAGACAATTATTGCTAAGGTCTCAACAGCCATATTGTCCAAAAATTCAAGAATTCAAGAGAAGTAATATTGTTGTAGAATTTATTTTCCAAGATATAGGTTTTATCCACTCCACTTGTACGTGTTTGCTTGGGTGCTTATGATTAACCGTTCATCCCAAAACGAGGTCTTTTTAGTGAAACATCTTTCACGCATCTTATCACATTTCAAATATCCTACTGGAGTTGTCCGCTGCTCATCGGTGGATGAATGTTCCATAACTACACTTTGTCAGATTCGATGAAGAAACGATTTAGTGGACAATACTGGTACTCGTGACACTACACTGCTGTGTCAAGATTTTTTTTATCATGTTCATACTATCTATCCTTCAAACAAGCTCGGCTAAATGTTGGAAACACATTTCAGCGTTTCTCGCTCGCTGCAGAGGCACACATCCTCTGCACGATAAAAATGACAATGACCTGACAAATGTCTACTGTTGATGTTAATTCACCCCCACCACCATCTCCGCGTTGTTCCCGGTACAAATCCCGATGAAGTTTGGCCTCATAGACGAACACAACACACGAGTTCTCTCGCCCTGTGTATGATAATTTTGCAAAACACATTTTCCACTCCACGGGAGGTGAAAAGCGAACCTCGAACACACATAGCCTCCACTATCGGGGTACCGCATTATGATGGGGTGATGGTTGCTGCAGCTGCAGCCACTCCTCGGCTCATGTGGTAACGATAATTAACGAGTGGCCAAAACAGACTGGGTGTCTCGCCTGGTCGCTGGGATATGAAACAAACCTACATGATACGATTCGTCTACTCGTATTGAAGAAATATACTGCTTTGTAGCCCACGCCCGCAATGTCATGTTGGATTGTGAACCCGACGAGCTTCAGCAGCGACGACGACATACAAAAAAACTGCACTTCACTGACAAGCATGTGACACACTTCAGTGCAATGCGAATGAAAATTCCACTTGTCTCCCTTGATGGGAAATTTGTTATGTGTGTGTGTGTGTGTGTGTGGGTACCAAGTCACACACACACCCGCAAACATCCGGGTGAAACATCTCGACGTTTAGAAACATCTACGTCCGTTCCGTCGCCACGATGCGCTGGCACGATGGGACCAGTGAAATCGTTACTGGAGCATGGCAAAAAAATAATAGCATACATTCAAAGGTTGCAATAGTTGCCGTCTGCTCTTGGCCCGTTGGAAACCTCCCCCCCCCCCCCCCCTATGACGCCTAGGCCTAGGCAGCTTCGGTCGGATGACCTACAAAAACTAGCAGCTCGCTTCACTTTTCAAATGCATCATGCTCTGCTTGGATGCAACGAAACGAACACTACTACGGCTACTAATTCTACTACTGGCAGTAAGGTATTGGCAGTTCAAGGAAGAAGCAGTTAAAAATTGCATCAGCTGGTATCAGCAAGTTCCCTTTTTTCCTTTTTTTTTTGTACGTTCTATCATCATTCTGCTCATTTTCCTTCGAGTGCACTACGTGCGCTATGGGGTGGACCGATTTTTTTTTTTGCTTTCATTTTCCCTACTCATGAAACTATCGACATACACTCGTGAAACTACCCACGCAAAACCAGTGCATCGATAAATGTTTCCTCGCTTCAGAGGGCTAGAGAGTGTGTGTTGGTGCATTGGTGCACCGTATAGAAACGGCACACGGATCGAAGAATTATCATCGGATGCATCTAGTACAACGAGCACACACCGTTTAGGCTGGCTCCGCTGTGTGTCACCAGCACGAGATGGCACTCACGTAGGCGCACGGTTTGGCATCAGATTTTTTTCTTTCCCTTTGCTTCCTGCAGCAAAATAATGGCCGACCTGGTTGGAACATCTGGCCGTGGGCAGGAGGAATCTTCCCTTTTCTGCCCTTTGCACTACAAGAAGCAAAATTCTGCACAGAAAGGGATGAACAGTGTGGAAATTGTAACCAGATAACGACAGGTGCCTTGCAGGGCTCCTACACTGATGATGATGACCCTTTCGCGAGCAGGCAGTGGTGCGGTATTACGTTTTTTAAAAATTTGAATGAGCACACAAGCAAACTGCACGAAGATGATTATGTACACTTTATGGGACTGCTTTGCAAAGCTGCCTGTATTTCCTTTTAATCATTTTAGAGTAGGCAAAAGGATTCAACGACCAACCGACGAACCGCACATACGACGATCTCGTGCGAGTTGGAACACACGGAGTCTCTAGTGACACACATTTGCACTAGAGAGCAGTTTGATACTTTACCGTGTGAGTTTGTTGCCTGTTGCCAGGATGGAAATACATTGGAACAAGCAAGTGCGAATGCAACCTCGCCACCCAGGCTGCCAGGCTGAATCATGGTGCGGCGTGACGATTTGTGAGCTATATTTAGACGTCTTAATGAATAAATAAATAGCCGCTGTGTTGATCTATTTTTTCGCTCATTCTAACGCTTGATTTATGCCCTTTTTTGTGAATTTGAAGGTTTCTTTTTTAGCGAGCGCGCTTTAAATAAAAGCTGCGAAAAAATTACTACAAATTGTTCGCTAAAATGCTTAAAAAAAATTAAGTTCTTATTCCTTTACCACTTACGTGAACAAACGCGCCAAAAACGGGGAATATGAGCTGTTAAAAATTGCAATTATACTTAACCGCACTACCCACCACACCCCCAATCATCCCTTTTCGAAACTCGTTGGCTATACGCTAACGGCACGAAACAATACCAATTACAATTATGCTAAAAGCATACCCAGCCACAACAACATACAACGGACCGACGGGAGGTGGTGGAACAAATGAACGTTTCCGCACCAGTAGTGATCCAGAAATATTGAATTTTAATACCCACGGACCCATTAACTTGCCCGGCTAAATGCTGCGGGAACCATCCTCCCAGCAGCAGCAGCAGCAGTCGTCCCTAAAGTGTGAGCGAGAAAAATCCTCCGAAGGTTCCATTTCTTTTTTTATCTACGTCGAAATCTTAAAATGTCGATGTTGAAGTGGTATACAGTCATAAGCAGAGCATTAGGATTTTTTTGCTGATGGTTTGCTTCGCTGAAGAAAACTCTTTTACCTCTTTAGTTGGCTTCTGCTTTAGGGCGTGAAAGACTTTTCAGCACAGCGCAATCATCCCATGGTTCGTTATTAATTATTTAAAGGCACAAAACTTATCCACTTCAGTACTTGGCGCTTGAAAAACAAAAGGGGGCGACATGTCGAAGAATGTTTAAATGATGGAATTTAATTTTCTACCAACCAATTCAATTACCACATAATATTAATTAAACATAAATTGAATGTAACCAGCACTTTGCGTAGGGAAATATATGTCTGCGGAAAGTCAACACTTGGTGGAAGAGTTTTCCGACAATTCTGTGTCAGAATTATCGTATAAGAAACAATAGGGAGGAAAAAGTAATTACGCCACCTTTGAAGATGTTGTTTTTTTCTAATTCTGAACAAACATTAGAGGATGTTGTAATTTAATTTACTCTCTTAGGTGCAGGAAGACATGATTTGTAAACGTAGGGCTGTGAAGAGACTTGTTGTAGACGAAAATATGTAGTAGGGTGCTCAAGTACACACTACATCATGTGCATAGGTCCGGATAGGATTTGATCTCCCATACGGACATGATCATGAAGATTAAACTACAATTTAACTGGAGGAGTAACCATTTATCAGTTTTTAAAATATTTTTTTTACATTTATTTTAAATGTTTTTTTTTTCTCGAAAACGATTTTTAATCTCCTCAAAATTATGGTTTTCCCTAAACTTATTAGGTTCATAAATATGCCTACGATAAAAGGCATTGTGCTCGGTACGCTGGAACTATGGACCATGGAGCCATTTGTTCGGTTTGATAGATTACCATGAAATTTAATTAGTGCACACTTTCATCACATACACCAGGACCATAAATTGAACGTTCCCCTATCGGCATACCTCTCCATTATCAGCTTTTAACTGCATGCATGTTATGGTATATGGACCGAAGAAGTGGGTGAGAATTGAAGGGTTTTTGCAACCACAACAAAAAAAAAGCGAAAGGAGAGGCAACTTTTCTCTTTCATCTAGCCATGAAAGCTTAGAGCAGCCTACGGGTGGCCCCTGCTGGCCCAGACGAATTCTCCTTCCCTAGATTAATAAAAGAGTGTGCAAAATAGTAACTGTTTCGAGATTTTTTTTTTTTTGCATTCGATACTGGATAAAGTACCAACAAAATTGGTCCATGTTTCCATGTAAATAGGTATGAAAATTAAATTTATATTGGATGACAGTGACGACGATTTGAGTGTTTGTAGCCCGTTTATTGTATGTAGCTGTCAAAAGCAATGGCAGAAACATGAAATCCATTAACATACTACAATCCTCCCGGACTAATGGAGATCAGGTGCATCATGTAGTGCACATGTAAGATAAAAATGCAGTTATCGTTTCGTTACACGAGAAACCTAAACGATGTTTGACATTTAAATTGACAGCACTAATAGGCTTCTGGATGTACCTCGAGGGAATCGTATCCAAATTAAGGCTTTTAAATAACCATATTTAACATGTGGAGATTTTAATAGTTGATACTTTGCAACATCCTCTTTATTTAATACGTATAAACATCAGATTGCAGTGGCGCTTTACAACACCTAATCGTACCCGTTAATCACTTTAAGATGTGCCTATTTTCATGAGGATGATATCATGCAAATTCCTATCCTCAAATAACTTCAATAAATGTATGACAACGTAATCAGACTTATAAACTACCATCCAGTGAAGATCAAACATTCATCGTCTCGTTTGACTGGAGCGGGATTAAAATATTGCACTTCAAGGCGGAGAACCCTTAACCCTATGTCGTACGATTAGGGTATGAAATCTGAAGTAACTGTACTACATAGTCAAACCCAAAACAAGTGCAACCAATACCATGACTCGCTTCACATCTTGGCATGAAATTGAAGAAGGATACGACAAAACTGATTACCGCTCCCTTTCGACATATGCAGACACTTAGCACTCCGGTATGCCGATATATCTGGTTCGATGAAAATCTCTTCAGACTGTTTGTCTGCGGGTTTGGCTAAGAGATTTGCATAACTTACATAGGATGTTGCTTTGCAGACAGGCAGGGATGTGTAATCGTCTCCTTGCCGTAGCCTTCCATCAGAAGAGGAAAATCTTTAAGGATCCTTCCTTTGTTTGACACTGATGTCTAACAGTGCCTCCCGAGAAAGTAGGACAGAAGAGAAGGAAGATACTATCGTTGACCCGACACGACGCAGAAAGGTTATGCCGGTGTGTGGTACGCGTACGATACACATCCGCTCATCTTACGTGGTATCGGTCAGCAGCAAATTCAGTCACGTTGCACTTCTTCTCGGGCATTAGCTTTGCACGGGCTTGACGTCAGGGTTAAGGAAAAGCGTGTAGCATGGAAGTATGTTTATGAAATGGTCACGTTTTTACTGATAAAAATAAAGACCGGAGCCAGAGTTCGAACAAAAACTTGGCGTGGTGCCTGGTGAAGCCCGCTGCCAATATAGCGATAAAAAGGCTGCAATTGGATTTTTCCCTACCGACACAGGCACGCACCCCCATGTTAGCTGTTGGCAGGTGAAGAGAGCGGTGCAGGTACCTCTGCTCGAATCGTAACAAAACGGTAGATCCATGCGTCACCAACATGATGCGCACCTTACGTCAGGTGTAGCTGGACCTACGGCCGATACAAGTATACAAGGAGGTAAAAGAATTCCCGACAAGGTGGAAAACGTGTGTGCGATTCGAGTAGTAATTCCTGAGCAAGAGTTGATGGTTCAATTTACCGGACACGTGCGTTTGAATTCCTCTTCGCATCCCTTGGACAACGCTTCAATAGGACAACATTTCGTTGTAGAACAGCAGAGCTTAACGAAAGCGTACAAAGCGTTAAGGCAATTTGGGGGAGGGGTGCATGCTTTGAATATAAAATGCAAAAGGCTTCACCACGGACGAGCGACATTCGATTATGCATCAATGTCGTCCATGTACCCCAACAATACATAGCCGCTGTGGCATGCTTTCTTTTTGAAAGGCTTTCGATCGGTGCACACACTCTGGCGGTGACACAACGTCAAGGTCAAAGGGCATTTCTGGGGGTACACACACACACACACTCCGATACGAGTGACACGGCGCCGTGGCATATGACCTTCAGGCGTTGCGCGTCATTATGAACTGCAAGCAAAACCCTTTCATCCATCAATGTTTTAGAGCTGTTGCCACAAACACACACACACACAATCGACCCTTTCTGCTGCTGCTGCTACTGCTGCTACTGTAGCCGATTATCATCTCCTCACTTCTGAACTTTAGTTGCGCAAGGCCGCACCAGCTGGGTGGGTGCTGCGCGAATGTCATTTCGTTATGCAAATGGTGGCGCGCTGATGGTTGACGCAGTACGCGCGCGATCTGCATTGTGGATGCATCATAGCGTTCGATACAGTTTTTTTTCTTCTTCGTCTGTGACTCCGTAGCAAATTTTCTCACTTTGCTATTTAATGTCGTTGCATCACACACAGCGCTAATTGCACGAAAAACAAATAACATGTTTGATGATGCAACCAAGCAATTTTCAGTACCTTATCCTGCATTCAAAGAGCTATATGGCTGTAGTGGGATAAATTTAACATGTTTTTAATATGATTCTGGACTAAGTATGTATATCTGTACCGGAACGTTGTTTTTCCTAATTTTTAATTTAGTTACAAGTTCTGTTGTCGTGGTAATACCGCACTAATTTGAGTATAGAAGCTGAAGCATATCTAAGCATCTATGCTTGAATATATACGGGGAAACCCAGCCCTTTATGAGTGATATGGCTAATTTGAGTTGAGTGGGATAGCTAGGGGATTCACCATGTTAGGGGGACAAGTTGTTCTTTCTGTCTTGGCATCCTAAGTGACTTTAGACAACTAGGATGCGTTAGCTTTTCGTCGAGAAAAGGGGAAGAGGCCTTGCAAGCCCCCTATGAAATACTACAAATTTCAAATCACAGATATTTTAAAACATGTAGCAGGTTGGATAGCTACCTAAAGTATCTCAACGACTGGAAAATACTGTTTAACAGTAGTAAAACGCATGCTATTGTTCTACCATATCGAAAGCGCACTTTGGCTACAATTCAACGAGAAATAAGACCTGTACTAATCACCAATAACCCTGTTTCCTGGACCCCTACGGTACGTTATCTTGGCGTTACCTTAGACAACCACCTTACCTTTAAAGCACATGTTGAAAACATTAAATCCAAAACATGCGGCCTTCTCCTTAGCCTATATCCTCTCATCAAGCGACGGTCCTCCCTTAGAAAAGATGCATTAATCCTGTACAAACAAGTAATACTGCCTGCAATCATATATGGATCTAACATATGGGGCTCTTGCTCTAGCAGGAGTATGCTTGTTGTACAGAGGATCCTTTTGGTGAATTTTCTCTAAATCCAAAAGATTCCAAACAAAACCACAGTGTAAACACTTACGAGAAGGAAACTTGAGTACTTGAGTACTTGTTCAAATTGAGCTAAAATATATAAATTGAATTATTGTCAAATAAACCCTATTTTTGTTCTTAACAAAAATGGCAGGTTGTTTAAACTCTTTAAGTACTAAGAATTTTAAGGAATAATTTTTTTACATTTTTTACATTTACATTTAAATTTACGAAAACCAAGTCAAACTGCCGAAAGAGAGAGAAAGAGTAAAAAGAAGGAAATACTCAAGTACGGTGTTAGTACGGCGTGTATACAATCACCTATCACGAAATGAAGCAATGAAGAAATTCACTCCCAAAAATGATCCCACACTGCTTACGCATTTCCAGCGCAATTCCGGTGTGAAATGGAGGAGAATATTTTTGATGGTAGAACCCTCAAACACACGCGTCAACACAAGTTTGCACCTGACGTTGCGTTGCTGTATGTCTCTATTCGCCGACCAGGCTATCGATGATGATTCGTTGAATACGAAAACGTAATGATAAGCAGCAGTAGTACCAGCGGTAGACAGTGAAATAAATGCTTTTACATTTCAAAGCACCGCGAAGGGAAGTGTGTCGCGATGGGGGCAAAAGCCATCAAGTCGGTGCCACGGGGTCTCAATGGACAGTGGACACGCAATGGGCGATGGATTCATGCACACTCCCAGGCACCAAGCCAGTCACACTGAGTGTAGCTACTGCAAAGGTAAATAACCTCTAGAAAAGACCGAAGTAAAGCAACGTCATGACTGCGAAGTCAACAGGAACAACGACAGAAAAAAAGACGGAAACTCCATGGGAAAGCTGAACGGAATGGAACTGTCGCCAAACACACACACACACACACACACACACACACACACACACACACACACACACACACACACACACACACCGAAGAGTAGAGGAAAAGAGAGTTGCCCTCACAAACCAACGGCCACATCCTAAACCCGCGAAAGAGTCAAAATGCAATTTACACACAAATTGATAACAATCAAGAGTGGCATAAGCGTCACGCACGCGAGCGAGAAACGTCATTCTGTTTGGTTCTCCATCGATCGTACCATCGCACCGTGGAAGACTAATGGTAGGAGGCACGGCGTAACACACTTCTGTACTACTATGCCTGGCGTGAAAGGTTCTGTAAATTGTGTACAGTAGTTAACACACGGATCGTTGACTAACACCCTCCATCATCTCGGCGCGATCGGCGCACACAAGAAATAAAGAAAGGCACAAGCTGAGTTTTCTCCTTGCCCGAGGGGAAGGTACCAACAACGCGCAACCCCATGTCAATATAGTATATTCGCCGACGAAACGGTTTTTGCCTCTGACGGTACACCTCCTGCTGTGCGTGCAAACGACAGCATCGGAGCTGGTGGTATTTGCTACACACCGATCATACGGCTTGTGAACTCATCAACCCACCCACACTCCATCACGGACACCTCCACGGCAACGACTCGGAGCTGCTGCCGACAATAATCTAAGATTGTCACACAGGAACCATCCCATCGTCGTGACTTACTTCTCTTTGTTCGCAGTCGATGCTGCCTGGCACACTCACCCGGGGGGGCAACGATCATGATGAATCTTGCATCAGGCTAATGATTGTTTAAAGTGTAAAAACCTCAACGAAGAGGGGCGATGACTCAGAGGAAAACGCATGAAGGCGGTAAAAGCGTACAAGCCTAGTGGGGGTGACAAATGTAACACTCGTTGTCCTCGTGAGTTTCTTTATCAGTTCAAACAGCTGATCAAGGTACAAGTGTAAAAGCAAAGGGTAAAGACAAGTCGTTCGTTGCTATCTTTCCATCCAATTGGTTGGATCAAATACGTTTTACAAAGTAAAATACATCAGAAACCCAAGTTGCGATATAATTATGTAATAAACTTTCAGAATTTCCACGAACCAACGTACTGCAAATTCTGAACTATGTTCATGATCAATATTTTCATATCTTCTTCTTCTTATTGTCTTAACGACCTTTAAAGGCAGCCGGCCATCGAAATGGCTTTCTAAATTGCCGATAACAAGTAGTTGGTTAGACAGGCCTCAATACGGGGGGACGGTCCGGATGGGATTTGAACCCCGGTCCTGTCGTTTGAAGATCGGCGCCGCTGTCGCCTACACCACTGGGCCGCCCTAATATTTTCAATTGTTACTGACATTTGTTGTAGTTTCTCTGCTCTTTTCTATTTTAAGAAACATTTCTTGAAAGTCTCTGAGAAATCCTGTATTTATCCTGTATTATAAAATAATAATCATACCTCAGTATATGATTTTATCTTCTATTTTTCTTGAATCCTTCTCATTTTTACCCTGTATTTTCTTACAAAGCTCTCCTAAGCAGAACGACTTACTATTTCTGATGTAAATAAACTAGCCATATGCGTTTTGAACTCAAAACTCCTCCATTCTTCCCAAACGCACTACCTACTTCATCCAACGTTATGTGTCTTGTTTCCGCTGCCTTTGTGAATATGGTGCCCGATTGTCAAACCGATGTCATATAGACAGATTTTAGAGCAGCCTTCGATAGCATACCGCTTGACCTTCTGATGTCCAAACTTGGAAAGCTTGGTTTGGATCATATCTTTATGGCAGATCGTATCGTAAGTTAAAGTGTTGTCCTGTTTTTCCGACTCCTTTGGTCCTTCTGGGGTTCCATAAGGGAGTATCCTTAACCCACTCCTATTTTTATTATTTTATTTTTATTTTATTTTATTTTTTGCGTTATTTCGTTTGGGAGATCTTCTAAGAACCATCACAACTACACCCTTTATGACACCGCCATAGGTCGAGTAAGTTCCGTGAAAGACTTGGGAGTGTGGCTGGACGAGACTCTCTCTTTTAACGTACATGTTGATCATGTTGTGGCCAAGTCCAACAAAGCTCTGCGTCTGATTGTTAGACTGTCCTCAGAACTTAGAGACCCCTTATGCCTGAAGGCTTTGTGTTGTTGCTGGGTCCTATCCACCTTGGACTTCGCCGTCGTTGTCTGGTCTCCGCCAGGCTCAACTGCAATGGCCAGGCTGGAGAAGGTGTAGCGAAAATTCACCCGAGTAGTTGTTCGTCGCTTCCTTGCAGGTTATCAACTGACCCCTTCATCCTATCACGTTCGCTGTTGGCTTCTTGGGCTGGACCCTATAGAAGCCCGACACTCCCACCTCCGATCATGCTTTATCGCAAGTCTCCTCTGCAATGATCTGGATGTTCCTTCTCTTCTGTCAGCCATCGCCCTATATGCCCCATCCCGCCATACGCGATACGGTTCAAACGAACCTTTTTTAAGAGCGCTATCGGCCTTCAACAACGCGTATCACCTGTTCGACTACAATGTCGCTGTGTTTCATTTTCGTTCTCGTCTACGTGACTCCTCTTCCTTGCATCCTAGTTAGTGTCGTGTGCAATTTTTTCAATCCCCCCATTGTCTTCCTCACCATCCTTAGTTATTAGGACAATTTTTGTGTAGCCCATGAGGCAGACAAAATATCAACCTAAAAAAATAAATAAATAAATTAATAAATAAATAAATATATAAAACTGATGTAACTTTAGAGCATTACCAACTACATTATTTGGTAATCTATGACTCCATAACACAATAACTTCACGGCACAAAAATTGGCCTACCCGTATCAAATTATCCATACTTGAATACACAAATAAATGGTGATTGTTATGCCCCAAGTTACTGCTAAATCAATACCAGCATGAAGGGACAAAACCTTGCAAAAAAGTTACCCAAAAGACCCCAAATAACCAATGGGGTATTGATTATATTGTTAATCTGTCGATTCCTCTTCCAACGGAAACGGTTCACAGGTTTCTCACGTATTCGAATTAACGATGGGCCAACAAAGAAAAAAAAGAAGAACCTAGCAAAAGGGTGTTTTACGACCTGCTCCGGTGTTCAGAACCGTACACGTGGTACAATCATCATAACCACACCAACAATGGAACGTGAAGAAAAATAATAAAACAAAAACCACAACACTTTGTTGCATTACAGGAACTCTGCTGCTTGATGATATATGGGGTATATCTTACGATTGGAACAGCGGACGCACTTCCATATCGGGTGATTTATGACGATGATGTCGATGAGGATGGGAGGCCAATAAAATCAAGCTGGTTGGCATTTTCTTCAGCATTACTGACCAATCCGTAGGTTCGTTGGCCAATCAGTGAACCAGTAGCAGGGCAGAGTAGCGGTATTCCGACTACTACCAGGTGCGGAGACATGAAACAAAGACTGGCAAAGACAAAGCGAGAGCATCCCACGTGGAAGAATTTTTGTTGCTTCTTTATGGAATTACCAGTAACGTCAAGGCTTGGTTACAGCTACTGGGAAAATCTATCTTTTCAAATTTTTCTCCACCAAGGAGCCATGATAAGGTAGAATGTGATTCCAGTTGCTACTAGCACATGGCCGTTACCATCGTTTTCATCGTAGTTAAGCAACGCAGTGAACCTTTTCCGTATCGACGACATGCGCAAAAATGCTACCGTCCAAATATGGCCGGTCCAACGATCACCAGCCGACTGGAGGGCCTGGATATTCACTCGGATGGATGGTTGCGATGCACAGCTAATCATATGTCGCTATGGTCGTCGCTTTTCCGCTGGTACGCGTCCGAATGGGTCACCGACGAGCGTTGCAACAGCCGTTCAATACCGGTGTGACCGATACCGACAGAAAATGTCCCCCTACTTGATGACGTACACGGCTAGCGTCGGAGTCGGTCAATAATTAGCGCTTATTTCGTTCGTCTCGCCAGCAACGGCAGCGAATCGCGTTTCCGACGCAGCCGTTTCGTCATCGAGCTGGGGCTGATTTTCTGCGCAACAGTAACCGAGAGTGTGTGTGGTTGAATGGGTCTGCGCTCAGGAAGGAACAGGTTTTTACGAAAAAAAAAAACGCCAATAGATCGGACCCACAACACAGCGCACAGCACATGTCAGCCCCTTGTGAAAGGTTGGGAAAACAGAGTGAGCAGAGCGCGCTAACGTGTTCGGTGGCTTTACCCAACCTAATGTTACCGTGAGGTAACGCTCCAAACGAATCAATCGCACAGGGAGTCATAAAAGCAAATGTGGCGCACAAATTGAACAGATTGCCAGAGAGACCATAAAGTACCGATCGAAAATGCTCCGAAATATGAAAATAAGTGTACAATTTACATGGAGCAATTTCCTTTTCGCAGATAGTTTGCAGCTTGCTGTAAGCCTAACACACGCTTATATTTTATATTGAGAAATGGCTTCACAAGACCTTGTTCGACATCTCAACGAACGCACACAAATACACACCCCGGCGGTGCAAAATTTGCATTGATGGCCCACTGAATGCACGCATAGATTCCTCTGCGACCATCGTGAAAACCGGTGCTACGCATCGCAAACTTTACTGCCATAAGAGAAGTTCCCGCGGGCCTACGACGTTGCACCCCGACTGTTCAACTGTTTAACAGAAAAGGGAAAACCTGCCACCATTGCGGTCTCGCGCTGGGGAGAAAGTTTTCCGCCTTCATCAAAGCCTGCCCCCGCCCGTCATTAGAGCGGATCCCGCAGGACTGTCAACGGATCTCGCTCGCTCCTAAGACGAAACCACCAAGAAGCGGCGAGCGCGGCCGTACTACTGTGTGTCATCTGGCGGGTGGTTTTACTGCGTTGGCTGTGAGCTGTGAAAGTGAACCTCCGACAGACTCGAACTCAAACCGGAGAAAAGTTTCAATTATGTACACACAGCAGCTACGTGGCCGCGATGTGAAGGAACTAGGAAATGGTCCATTTCTAGGCAAGTGACGGAGGCAAGAAGATGAAGGTACCAGGCCACCAGCTTACGCGATGCGGAAGAGAAACACAGCGAGCGTAGAAACCTCAGTAATGGTGGATTCAATCTCAACCACACACTCGCACACCAATCGCTATCGTTCGTTGACTGGGCTCGTGGGGATATTGTATGGTTTGGTACCTTCTTCTGAGGTCTTGGATCTCGTAGGGTTTTGCAGTAGTCACCTTTCAGCGCACTTAAGAGCGGTTTTGCTTACCTGAAAAAGAATGGAGAAAAATAAAAGTAAGCAAGTTAGTTTCATATTCGTCGGCAAGTTAAGTGAATTCAATTAGTTCAGATTTAGGAACAAGTTCAAATTTGAATCAAGAAAGCCGCCATTTTCCATGTGAAATGTTACAATAAAAAGATCTGTTTTATAAGCATTTTTCAACAACAAATAAGCGAACCACAACAACGCATTACAATGTTAGGTAATGCTTCCGATTAATCAATCTAATTGCCAACAGAGATTACAGGAACTTTTTTATGATCTTTCAATAGTTCGTACAAATGCAAAGATCCGGTGATCGAATACGATTGAACTGATAAGCACCAATCCGACAGAAGCAATCACTCTGACTGCCATTTTAATCCGGTTTAAAGCGCAAGGGCAGCAGTTTAAAAAATATATATACACACACACACAAAGCCCACCACTGGGTCGCCCCAAACCACACAACAACGATCCGCCGAAGGTTCACCGTGGCGGCTTATCGGAAACGGTATCAACTAACGGAGCGCAAACGTAAACAAGCGCGTACAACAGCAACAACCGGAGCAGGTCAGTGGGAAATGTGAGGTGCAAAAAAGCACAGTAAAAGAGAAGTGGCCCTCCTTTGGCTGATGGCCGCAATTTTTGCACGTACATGGGAACGACGCTCGATGGTATATTATCGAAGGAGATGAAGTGCTCGTACAGTTGGCTTTGCATCACACCCGGCGCAGCTCTGTCGCTAGAAAAGGAATCAAACAAACGGAACAGCAAAACCTGTGCCCTTCGCTACTTCAGTGCGCTGGTGCGTGTGTAGAGGAGCTCTATGAGAGTAAAAACTTGTTCCCATCTGCACCGTTGCATGGTGTTGACAGAAATGGAGGCGTAAAGTAGGTCCCAGTCCCAGTTTGGCGTGGAGGGGGGGGGGGGGGGGCGAGTATCCGTGGAGTCTAGTAAATTCAAGCAAAGAAAAGCAAGAAAATTCATTCGCAAACTCGTGCGGCTTTGTAAGTCATGGGAAACGTTTCCGATTGCCTTCATTCTGAGCTGATTACCACCGCCGTCCGGGGTATAACCCTGTGCAGAATCGCTGCGAAACACAGCTACAAATGTTGTGACAGACAGACAGTCAGGCTGCAAAATACATGAAGCCAGAGCGAAAAACAAAGCCCAACCGGAACGTTGGGCCAGAGCTATCTTTTTTTTTCCTTCGTTAAACATTCATGCACGGTCCATGGCGCCTTTTAACGAAGCGAAGGTTTTGTCGCATTCATTATGAAGATTATTATCATTAGCCGTGGTGTGCCTGCTGCGTGTTGCTGCCGATCCCGAACCCAAAGAACCACCAGAGTCCTTCCTTTCCTTCTCTACCAACCGGCGATCGAAGAGCGGCTGGCTGCCCTGACATCGGTGAATCGGTGCCACAACACACACACACACAATTCCATCACTCAAACCTCCGATCCAAAATCCGCCTCCGCGTAGTAGTAAAATGGAGGTTTTCTCTTGAGCAATCACAGTTCTCCAACCCCCCTCCCCCCGCCCCGCGCATGTCGGGAGGGTGGAAAAATCCGCTGAAGCAGCAGCAACCACCCATCATACCCAGTAGCAGCCGATTACCGAAACGCGGCAAGGCGAAAGCGAAAGGAACGGGGCGAAGCGTGCGCGGGCACAAGCAAGAGGAGCAAAGTAAAGGAAAATCAAAAACTAAAAGAAAAAAAAACACAACAAAGTTAACACCGGAAAAGATGAAAACGGCGCCCGATCAGACGGTGTTGTGCAGCAAAACGAAACCGCTGCTGTCAGCTGCCGCGACGACTCGCGGCGCAACACAGAATGGGTGAATCGAGTGTGGGTGGAGGGGGTGGAGGAAAAAAAACTGCGCAACGCCACGCAAAACAATGACCCCTTTTGTGAGCATGTGTGTGTGTGTGTGTGTGTGGGTGCTGTTTGTGCCACCAGTACTTCCTTCTATTCAGTCTGCAAACCCCAAAAGGCCTTCCCCAACCACCAGCCGTGGGCAATTGGGAGTGATTTCGCCCTGGAGTAGTGGAGTACGTGGATGGTGTGTAGCAGGTCAGGTGAAGACGCTGTAATCGTCTCTTGACTGGGCGATCTTATTATATGTTAATTACTCTCTACACACACACACACCTCTTGCCGAGGAGAGGCAACTCGCAACACTGGCGTCACGCATCCGTGTAGTGACTTCTGTTTTCTTGGAGCCGAACTGTTTGAGATAATTTTTTCTGCTTTGTTTTTGGCCGTAACTTTACGGCAACCAACACACTTCCTGTTGTCAAATGGTGGTGGTTGGTTGGTCGGTCGGTGGTGATGTCTCAAGTAATGTTTACTCGTAACGAAACGTACTTGACTCGAACGAAGAGGAGTGGTGACGGTTGTTGTTTTGGGGGTTTTTATGTTCCACGATCCACCCAATTCACAGATAACGCGAGGTGAATCTTGAAGTGCGAGTGTGTGTGTGTGGGTCGTGAAATCATGATTGACAAGTAAGAGCAAAAACAGAATCCACCGTTCTAGGCATTTCTTCCAATCGTGATCAATTTTGCATGATCTATCAATTTTCAAACCCTTCTTTTTGTTCTCGCAGGGAGACTCTTGCCATTATGTTTATATAACATCAAATTACTATTTTTTTTTCGAGCAAGATCCTACTATTTTAAGCTTTAATAAATTGCCATCGATCGAGAAATCATTCTAAAATGGTGTCATTCGCGACAGTTGCCCTCGTCTGACTCATGCAACATTAACCAAATAAGCTTTAGATGCCTTTTTTGTTTTACTGTTTTGTTAATACACATGCTCATGGAGTTATATTTTGCGCTAGGAATGCAATTAACTTCCACCCACACGACAGTTTGGCTCCAAGGCAAAACCTTTGCTAACTTGCTAAAATTAATTACCAATAAGCTTCGTTAAATGGCTGATCGTTTGTAGGAAGAACTGTTTTGCGATTTCTACAAATTGGATAGAGCTGCGAACCCGGAAAAAAGTGTGCAAGCACGAGAGCAGCAGATCATCAGCGAACCAGTTTCAGGGCTAACGTTAATGGTTTATGGCTGAAGACTTTACACGAAGTGATCAAATAGTTCTGTCAGGTGTTAAACGATCAGTCCAACAAATAAGCTCCATAAGCTAATCTTATCATGATGTAGCTGCTTGCCTGTCAAGAGTTTTTTCAAAGCAAATTAGAAAATATAAGATACCGTTTTATAGATTTTAGATAAAGAGACATGGCAAGAGGAATTTTACAATTCACATGGCTTGAGATAATTCAAAAAAGTAAAACTATTTAAAATTTCCTACCATCATTTGCTGGATGGAGAAGGATAGACAACTTGAAACAAAAATGAGTCTTGGCTATAATGGAAAACGGGTGTGAGAATCTGCTACATTTTAAGCTCGTGGCCTCAATGCTCGTTAAGTTGTCAGTACCAATTTTCCTTAGACTTTAGAAGCAATCGAGGATGAATAAGCTTTGGATCCATAGAAGTGGAAGAACAAGAATGGTGGACCTGTTAGAATGGATCCACTATTGTCTAGCGATTTGGAAGTCTCAAACTACGTAGTGCTTGTCATAATAATGACACCGAACAACCCAGGCTGTGACAACTTTTTCCAGGGTAAGGGTTGTAAGGTTTTTTTTTAGACTAAAATCGAGTAGATGATGAATCATGTAGATGTAGGTTGGCTAGGGCAATATTGAGCGTTGTAATTATTTATCTTAGAGAATTATAAGCTAGGAATCTGAACACCTTGGACACAGTTTTCGCGCACACGTAGCGATAAAGCGCATAAAGCACACCGCGCTATACGAATTTGTTTCAACGGTAGATTGTAGGCCAGTGTAGCAGTCCCCACAATGCTGTTTGGTGGTAATCGAACAACAGAAACTCAGCGATTCATGTGACGGTGTAAGCAAGCAATCTTGAGATTGTTTACATTCGCATTTTACACTTGAAAATCCAAACAAACAGACGCGTCTTAAACCTTAGAATCGTAGAATTCCAATGAATCGAACGAATACACAAGATGGGTGGAAAATAACCGTCAAGTACATTCTCTCTTTTTGCAAAGCTCCCCCCAAAAGCTTTTTGAAGGCTGTTCCCAAGAGGTGATCCTCAAGACGAAGAAAAAAAAAGCACGCGGTATACACACATGTGCGGACCAACGCGTCTGTTTTGCTCAATGTCGTTCCTTAAACACCGGATAAAGTTTCGAGAAAAGATCACGCAACGAGTGACACTATCGGTGCCACGAGGCATGCGTTCACGTACAAATTAATGGAGAGCACATGGAGAGCAGCAACAGCAGCTGACTGTTTGTTTTGTTTGGTAGATTAACAAGTTACCTTGCGTCAGCGAACGGTACTAATGCTGCCCGTGTGAATGGACCAAAATCCGGTGGTTGAGATTGAACGTTGGATCTTTGTTTCTTTTCAGTTTTTGCTGGTCACGCACCTGAAGGCCAGAGTCACCCAGTGTAAAGACTTTGTGTTTAAAAGGATGATTGAAAGTGAAATGGTTTCCTGTGCAAAGCTGTGAGGCAATTCAATTAGAAACAAGGACGTGATTCACCAAAGGTATATGAGGCAGAGAAATGGAAAGTGATATCGACCGCTAAACGTACATCATCAGCATTATAATAACCTAAAAGTACCTCACACTTATCATTTTTATGGAAAAAAAACGACATATCCGAAATTATTCTGCACGAATTCTAAAATCCTTGCGCATGATACATTGCTGCTTGGGGAAGGACGATAGTTTTAAATTCCTTTTACCACGGCCCCACACATCTGACATCCATCAGGCTATTGTGTAGGGAAAATTGCGTGTGCAAGGTGAGAATGAAAAGTCAACATTTTCTTTGTTCCCTACGCTCGCCCGCTTCGGCATCGCGGCTGTGAATCCTTTTGACTCGATTCACACCAACCAAAGACTGGAGTGTGTCGTTCGCAAAATTGTGCATTTCCAGCAAAACACTCATAACAGTTTTCCATCGGACCGTAACGATCTGACGTCCTTACATATTGCTTTCACCAGCATCGACCCCATTTTCGTCTGCTGCTAGTGTCCCACAGCAACCATTACCCAGCGCCCGATAGCCAGAATATGCTTTTAAAACCTGTTTTGAAAGCTTCCCCACTTTGACAATGTGCCATTTCGTTCCGGTTGTAGAATAAATCATAGATATGCCACGGGGAAAATTGGTCAGCCTCCCGTCTCTCGTCTCAACAATTTTTCTCTCACACATCATTTTTCCTAGCCATTTTCTGCGTAAGCTTTTATACCGGGAGGCCCAACACCTTGCCATCACCATCAAGAGAAGTGGTAGAGGGCACTGGCCAAATCGAGCAGTAGTTATCGTTCTCCCGGTTTGCAGCACAACACAAACGGCCGATGGTGGTTGGGCAAAATAATAAATTAATGGATTGTTGTTGTTTCGGGCAGGTTCGGAATGCGATTCCCACCACCATCGCGTATAAATGGGTGATTTGATATCGATCTCCAAACTCGTGGCCACGCGTTGTAGTCGATCCGTGGAGAAATTTGTACGTGTACGTGCGCGGCTCAAATTTATCTCCTATTTTTGTTCCTGCTGGAGCAAAAAAATCCAGAAATTGAGGGCACGTGCGTGCATTTTTGGAAACAGCGTGAACCTTACGGAATTTTGGTCCGTCGATTAAAAGCAACAGAACATTTTCACGCTGTTTTACAGTTTGCCTGTATATCGGTTAAATAATTGTCAGCGTGTTTTATTCGGCCCAAAATGCGTGTGGTATTTAGTTTTAATTGCAGAAAGATTTCAGACACATTGCAGATGATATATTAAAAGAGTTCAAGTTCATTCGATCGATTAGTTCCAGTAAGTGGGAAGGAAAACGTCAAGGCTCAGCCTACCTTCACACGGCAGGCCCGGTGGTACAAATCTTTGCTTTTATCAGCTAAGCTAACAAATCACTGGGCCTGATTGTTAGGCTATCATCCGAAATCCGTGACCCCCTCTGTCTGAAGTCCCTCTACTGTTGTTGGGTTCGATCTTCCCTGGAATACGCAGCTGCGTTCTGGGCTCTTCCAGGCTTAACCGCGATGGCCAGAGTGTTCAACGCAAATTTACGCGTGTCCTCTGTCGCCTTCTTGGGCTTGAGCCCACGGAAGAAAGACTTTTCTTTATCGATGATAGCTTCATTGCAGGGCTCCTGTTAAATCGACTAAATGTACCGTCGCTCCTGTCCACTATCCTCCTTTACGCCCCTTCTCGTAGCCTTCGCGATAGGCCTCCTCTATACCCCCCCCTCCCCCATCCCGCCACACTCTCTAGGGCTCGAACGACCCCTTTATCAGGGCCCTATCGACCCTCAACAACCACCTGTTTGACTAAAATGTTTCTCTGTCTCGCTTTCGTGACATTTCTTTCCATTCTTCACAATCCTTCCTAGCACCCTGTACCTCTTCTTCCGATTACGTGAAGAATACTTTTTTGTTAAGTGATTGTTGGCGGACAATTGACCATAAATAAATAAATCCCATCCGGACCGTTTTCCCCGTAGTAACGAAAAACTATCCTTCTATGCGGCATCAATAAGTCTAGTATACCATCCGATCGCCTGATTGACGTAGTAAGTAATCAAGTTAATAAGAACATAAAATTCTTGAGGACTCAGAAAATTCCATATAAAATTTAAAAAAATGGTTCCAAATAACAGAGATACAAATGCAGATCTCGTGCTCTAGTTTCCCATAGAAATGCTACCAGTGGCAAGTAAACTGACCCACTTTAAAGTTATTTGTTTTTCATGTATCTCCCCTCTCTCTCAGCCGTTCTAAACAGCACGTGAACCTTTACGTGAACAGGAGGCTTTATGCTCACCAAAGCGTTTCTTAAATCCTTCGATTGCCACCTGGCCAATGCTATTCATTACGTTGTTTCTCATAAATTATTCTATAAGGATTAAACACCGTGCTGAACAGGAAGGACTCGTGGATATGTACTGTACTCTCTCTTGTTATGAGACAACTTTAATTAAGCAAAAAGTGTGTTAACATTTAACGAAATGTTTTTATGTAATTTATGTAATTATATCGATTCCATAATTAACCTAACATTGGGAAGCATTGACCTGCCTGCGGGATACACCAATTTTGCATCTTTATTTGTGATGAGTATCGAACATGCTGTAGGATTCTTTCGAATCTCACAGGCGTCAGAGGCAAGGGAACGGACTCTCCTTTCTACTGTTCAATATAGCCTTGGAAGGTGCCATACGAAGCGCGGGGCTAGACAACGATATCCGTGGCACGATTCACTATCGTTCACTTCAATTTCTTGGCTTGGCGGATGACATTGATATCGTTGGCAAGACGACAGTGAAGGCGTGTGAGGCGTACACCCGACTGACACGTGAAGCAACAAGAATTGGATTGATGATCAATGCGACGAAGACGAAATACCTGCTTGCCGGAGGCTCTGATCGTGTTAGAGCCTGAGTGGGAAGCAGCGTGTTAGTCGACGGTGACGGTAGTAGAGGAGTTCTGCTATCTTGGGACTGTTGTAACATCGGATAACGATGTCAGCAGCGAAATCCGGAGACGCATTGTTCAGGGGAATCGTGCGTACTACGGCCTTCACCGTCTGCTGAGATCCAGAGGTCTTCGAGACCGCACGAAATGTGAGATATATCGCACACTGATACGCCCGGTGGTCCTATATGGCCACGAGTCTTGGACCATCCGAGCGGAAGATGCAAACGCTCTTGGCGTGTTTTAGCGTCGCATCCTCCGGACCATCTTTGGCGGTGTGTTAGGGCATGGAGTGTGGAGAACAAGGATGAACCACGAGCTTGCTGAGCTATACGGAGAACCGGACATCCTGACGGTACCAAAGACCGGCAGGATAGGATGGCTGGAGATCTATTGTTGACCGGGCCATTTCACGACGACGTGCTCTTTAAAAGAGCAGGCCAACATGAGTGAGTGAGTGAGTCAGATTTGTGACAAATTCTTTATCTATTCAGCTTGCAGTATAACGTGTTCGAATGGGTAAGTTATCACCATGCAAAATAAGCATTTGGATATTTAGAACTCGTTATGCCATTGGGAGAATTTCCAGGCCTCTTTAGCTATGCTTTATGTTTAGATTGTGAGGACACAAATGCAATTTCCTTAGACAAATGCTTGGAACTGTGCACTACCATCCAAACAACAGAGACTCATCGATAAATTAAAATTGATTATTGATTGGAAATTATGAAATGCGCTTCCAGAGATGTTTATTTATTAATCAACTACACCTCTGCGCTCTACTTCCGTTTCGTCAGCGATTTGTGCCTAGATTCTGGCTAGATATCTGCGATCCATATACTGGAAACATAAACTAATACGCCTGATAAATTAAACCATTCGTTTTTCTCCCATTTAACGCCGTCCGTCACCAACAAAACTTACACTCCAGATGTCTTGCAATGCACACCTTTAGGAGGTCAATCGGCTTCAATCGGTCAATCGGTTTTTTCAGGCTACAACAGCGCTAAATGAACCAGGCCAATTTGAACTGAACCAGGAACAGCGCGAGCAAACATCGCAAATGCGCAATTCGGACATGCTTCTTCCCCTGGAACAACTCTGGATTCATCCCGTTAACCCATCGCCAACCACAATAGATTGTTCAGCTGGGTGGTTTTGGTCAGCTGACCGATCACACTGCTTCCCACTCGTTTTACTTCCATCGCAGTGCCAGTATAATTTTAAGTCGCTTTCAGTTGCCTTCTCCTGTTCGTGAAGATAGTGATAGACTTTTGGAATGCATCAAAGCAGTTGATAACCTTAATGGGCATGTAGGTGTATCGAGTGGCTTCGTTTTCTTACCCGTTGTTAATGCAATTCGTAAACAAAAAATCGGTACAACATTTCTTCAATTTACTTTAACGATTTGCGGTAAAATTTATTTTTTTAGATTAATTTAATATTGATTTATTTAGCAAACACGACCAGGCCGTTCGGGCGGACTAAAGCGAAGGCAATTATTTAGCTTCAGGAGCATTACTTTTTATGTATAAAGCGTTAAGCACAAAAGCAACATTTATCACGTAACTAGAGTAGCTTGCTTGACCTTCGACTGATGCTTACAATTTAAATTAAATTCGATCCGTTGCAGTGCAGTCGGGTGTGTATGCATGACATGCATTTCCGTTTTCGCTGCGATGCACACGAGGACATCGTCCATTTGCATCGTACCGTGGCGTAAGCAACAAATTTAGCTTCAACGCATCATCAGCGCCCATGCATGCGTGTTTCCTCGGACAGACAGATATATAAGATGTTCCAAAGTCTCACACGCACACCCGGGTACGATAGTTTCCTCCCCTCTGTTCGCACGGTACGGCCGGAGAACTTCACATCTTAACGATACTCACAACCTTTAAACGGGGCCGGTCGAAAGAATCGATCTAATTGTGAATGAGGCCGGTCTGCAGCGAACAAGAGCATCGCACGTACCCCCGCGTTCTACACCATTCGACACCAAAGCAAGAAGATGTTCGATTCGACACTTTTCCATTACGAACGATGATGGCCACGAACTCGATTTCACCATGGTTGTTTCGAAGAAACGGCTTATCGAAGGTCATCACCAATCAGCTACATCGAAAAAGGATGAAACCAATGGTGCAACAACTTGCTTCCAAAAGACCAGACCAGATTTTCAAACGGAACTGCAAAAATCATACAACCGCTCAAGGTGAAAGGTGACTTTCGAAAGAAACAGCGCACGAACACAACACGCCATGGGAAAAAGTGGTTGAATGTGGAGCAGAAGGCATCGGCAAGCACATAAACACCTTTTAAAAGCATGAAAAGAGACGGAGCGCCCGGTCGAAGGTCGAAGCATAATTAAACATTAAGCATTGAACTCACCCTGGGATGGATGGATGTTTTAAAAATCAGATATTTTTATGAAACAAATTTGAACAGATGATACAATTATGGTGCATTGAAGGTGTTTGTAAATGTGTCTACAATAATTAAAAAAGTAATTCATCTAAAAATGAACCTTACTTCAGTTCTTCTAACTCAAAGAATTGAATTTTGCTGTGCAAAAGAAATTTTGCACCAAATTTGCTTTCGTTTTCCGGTCAACTCGCAAGAACCTGTCATGAAAATAAATGCTCGCACCCTTTGCATCTCTTTAGAATTGTTGGATAAGGTCCTCAGATACAGGTTTATCAGATATGTTCTATTCGAAAGTCCTGAGGTCAGGTAGGAGGCTCTTGATCGATTTGCACAAGTTCCGTTAGCTGCTTTTGCCCAATAAATGTCATTTGGGCGGATGCATCCAAGACATGGATTACGAATTTTACAAAATGTCCTGGATAAGTTTCACCATTTAAATGGATGCCTTCTTGCTCCCAAGCTTCGCTACGATAAAGTCAAAAGACAATAAAGCCCCAGTTTTCATAATCTTTATTACAACTCCAGACTTTTGACAGTTTTTTTTAAATCTTCATGTTATTTGTACATCGACACGTGGGCTGTGCTACATATATTTCTGGCCTAGGCCACAAGAAGTGTTGCCAGATGCAATTTTGATATTTTTATTCAAAAGTTTGACATTTTGGAACATATTCACACTTAAAACCTTCTGACGTACGACCATCATTTGTGATGTTTACATTGACTTGAACAAATCAGTTTTGCAAAAAAAATGGAATTGATACGTGACCACCATCCTACAGCTCTGTTAAAAACTGGAATAATGAATTTAATCGTGGCTCGCTCAATGACGATTTTCGAGAAGTTCGTGTGCCTGAGAACATTGATGCCGTACGAGATCTAATTGTACAAGATCGTCATGTGACATACCGTGAGAAAGAGGCATCTATGGGCATTTCTTCCACCAGCATAAACACTATTTTGCGCAAACACCTGGCCATAAAAAAGTTTGTTATCGTTCGATCACGTACAAGTTGACAACCGCAAAAAAAAAAAATTCGTGTCGATTTTTGCAAGGAAATGTAAAATTACGATCATGGTGCTTCAAAAGATGTTTATAAGATCGTCACAGCTGACGAATCATGGATCTTTGCGTATGAGCCCGAAATAAAACAACAATCCACCGTGTGGGTCTTCAACGCCGAGTCAAATCCAATGAAAGTTCGAAGCACTTCGAAGCAAATGGTCGCCTGTTTCTCCGACAAAACTGGTCATGTGGCGACTGTTCCACTTGAAGAACGTAGGACGATAAATTCTGAATGGTACAACACAATTTGTTTGCCAAAAGTCTTCGGAGAAATTCGAAAAACGAACAACAAAACGAACGGATCACCACGACAATGCGAGGACTCACGTATCGGCGCAAACCATCGCTTGTATGACCGGTCTAAACGTCGAATTAATGGGTCATCCGCCCTATAGCCCTGACTTGGCACCCAATGACTTCTTTTTATACGATTTTTATCCCCAGAAGATGCTGTTGAAACGTTCAAAAAAACACGTTTTTGAAGGTATCTCAATCAGAGTGGAAAAAGTGCTTCGACAATTGGTTTGAGCGCATGCAAGCGCGTATTAATCGTGCTGGAGAATACTTTGAAAAAGAATAAAGCACTTTTTGATGATAAATGTTTGCATTTTCATTATTCAAGAAGATCCCACACAATGTTCTTATAAACATTGTTCGAAAAGTAGTCAAATTTCAATTCAATTATGCAATGCTTCAATGTCATCCTCAACAATACAAATCAATAACATTAACGACACAATTGAACCATTACCCTAGAACGGTACGATCTGTTGAGCAACGCAGATTGCTAGTCAAGGTATGTGCCGTTTGTGACCGACCGACCACCACATCAACCATCATCACCGCTTGCGAACGAGCATCAATCGTTGAGTGAACCGTGCCTCCAGAAACACTTCCAAGCTCTCCGGACAACCACTAGGACCCGTGTGCCAGGGGAAGAATTTTCATTTACCAACAGATTCTACAGTTCCCGGACGAAACACGCCCTGCCCTGTGCGTTGGAAAACACAAACCTGTCGGAAGCTGCTGAGCTGGTGATGATGATGCACACACTTCGCGAGATATTCGATCAATTCGAAACGCTCGATCGATGACCTTGGAACAATAACACACTGCCGCTACATTTGACACCAATTGCGACACGCACACTCGCGGCATGCAAAAACGCCAACCAATCGATGATGATGATATGATCAAGCCCGGTGTGACCGGTTAATTGGAAGGTTTCTGTCTGTCTCTCATATGTGCTGTGCGCGCTGGGCCACCGCGTGAACACATCGGAATGCTTTCCTCCGGCCGATGGAGTCGTCATTGAGATGAATACGTGTTTTACCAAACGAAAATAACATAAAAAGCATACACGCAGACACACAAACTTACTCTTACGTCAATATACGAAGGTCACGCAGTTTGTTTCGTGGTGGAACCTATGGAATCTCCTCTCCTTCTCTCTGGGGAGTTTGTTTTTTTTTGTACCTTTATGCATACTACCGAACCGAGAAGCATAAAAACATATTTCGTCTTGCGAAACGTAGCCAGGGAATTCGGCTGGTCAGTATCGATTGTTTAATTCCACACCTCACTGACCCACCCCCGGACTAGACTAGCGCGGGCATGAGGAAGGAGCATGGATTTTCGGAACAAAAAGCACACACCAATTGATCAAGAAAGGCGCGTGCAACATAACGACATACATGCAGCAACATCCGCGCCCATCTTGGACCAAAGTCTGTCTCACATACTCGCCAGAGCACAGAGTCAAATACAAATATCTGAAACAGCAACCTGTTCGTATGAGTGTGTAAGCAAATATTGATTGAATGTTTCGCTTTAATTATTGCTTTGTAGATGTGGCTTGCACAATGTGTGCCATTCCTTACCGTCTCATGTTGGCCTCCTGCCACACTACATGTTCCCACCTACAGTCTCAGTCCTAACAATTCGCTAATGGAGGAAGATTTATGAGGAGACATTTATGAGACATAATGCCATCGAACCATGGCGCTTGCAAATATGCGACAACACATGCATATGTTGAAACAGAATGAAGGGGAGGATGTAGAAAATGGAAGAAAACATTTCGCAATATGAGTCGATTTTGAATAAAACATTATGATCAATGACAATGCACTGGATGTAAATCTATGTGGCTCATGTATTTATCCAACTTGTACCGCATGCCAAAAATCCGAAACTCTGTTTTCTTTTTCATTTTTGTTGTAGATTTGAAGAATTTTCATTGCAGAATATCTGCCCGTTATGTGATGCTGTTGCTATAATATTTAAAGTACCTGCAAAGGATTAACTTTTTCTGTGATTTAACACTAGAACCGCCGGGCTTTTCAACCTTACTATCACCGCCATATGGGACAATATTGTCCCGTACGTTATGAAAACATATTTTTACATGTTTATTATTACCTAAGGGTTTCTTGTAGTACAATAATTCATTATCATCGTAATTAAGTATAACAAAGCTTTGTTAGCGACTCAATCATTAATAAACAAATCGAATTGAGGTAATCGTTTGATCATATCAACTGGCCAATCAAGGATAACAAAGCCAGTTTTCTTTACACTAATATAAAATTATAGGACATTTAGTGATAAACGCTTATAATCATTCTTTCCAGGGTTGAACAACAGCAAATCAAATAAATATAAATATAAAATATTCTTAAACAATCAAAAACTATAAATTATTTAAACAATCAAGTGAGGGTAGGGTTTTTAAGTAGGGTTTTTATGATAATAAAACAAATCTTTTATGCTAAGTTGTTTGGGTCTACGCGGACGTCTGTGACTCCCTTTAGAAACATTACAAAAATTTGATGTCAATACAGCTTTAAATTGCCAAACGAAGTGGACAAAGTTTCGAAAGCAAAACGAACACCTAGATTAATTTTTTCATGCATATGTAACACATCTTTAGGTTTCAAAATATTACATTGCTGCATCAGAACCTGGCTCACCTGAAACGCATACGTACGAAATACTTTTAGTACATTTTGTATATACTGGTCTATTGCCTGTGAAGCATTAGTTGGCACTTTTGCCCTTGTGACAAGACATTTGAACCTGGCAGTGCCGACGAGAACCTCCAGCACCTGACATAGGCTAGTGAGCTTTGGCGCTCTTATTTTGAACGTAATCTTTGGCAAGTTCTTCGCCTAGCTTGAAAATATAATCGCGTCTAGATAGCTTTCCTTTCTTTCTTTTCCTTTTACAAGACCCAAGCATTGATTCCCGCCAGAAATCCGGAATATTAAAATATGAATAAACTAGTCATCTTCTACTAGCACTTTTCACGGAGCACTTTCTACACATTTGGTCAATTACATCAATTCCGTACTTGATCAGACTCAGATCGTACTGACTTAGATTTTCTATGTCCTAAGTGCACCAGGCAAACTGATTGCGCGGGTGTTGGAAGAGCATACACAGCGACCAAGCAAGCCGGCAAGTTGAAACGGGCAGGCTACTTGTTTGGATCTTTGGATCCAAATAAGCAATAGCCAGTAGGTGATGCTTTGGGTGGAGAGCGGGCGATAGGGGCACTCAGACGAACCAATGTTACCAATAAAATTGTGGTAGAGTGTGCAAAAATGGTGCTTATATAGATTAGCCGATTGATGATAGCGAAAAAAATCGTGCACTTTTATTGTTCTATTCTTATTGGCACGCATTGTGCTGCCAGTGCTGCCAGACTTGCAGATGCACATCCGTCACTCGTTCACAGCAGGGATACCAACCGTTACAACGTATTTTGCCTATGGGACTAAAATGTCCCATATGGCGGTTTTAGGTTGGAAATGTTAAAGTACCGTATGGAATACACAATTTTGTATGGGCGCATTCGAAAGATCGTTAATAATAAATAAAAGTCAGAAAATTTCAATAGGTTGTCACGATGGCAAGCAGAATAACACACCTTATTCGAGTGCTAACGGACAAAAAAGTCCCATCGGCGGTTCTAGTGTTAAATTGCCCACAGAATAATTTATACATATAATCGAGAATCTTCGGAGGAACATTGGCAAACTTGGGAGTTGAGCATTTTGGGCGAACAACGACATGTTGAAGTTAACAGTCTCACTAAGCAGGTTACAAGAAATTATAGCAAAAATCTCAGGTCCCCGTGGAAGTTTGATAGACTAAGTAGGGGACCTGTTGACCCTTCTACAACGCTCGGGTAGCAATGATTCGCTTTGAACCGCTCCAGAGTTGGCCTTGAATTCAATCCGGAGCAATGGCTTGTTCAAAAACCTCTGATTTCACTAACGGAATCGGATTGGATTCATAATTCTACTCTAGTTTTTCCATCATTCAAATACATACCAAAAGGAAGGTTAGTATGGTCTAACGAGGGAGTCCGGTGGTTTATGCGACATCGGGACCGGTCTTCAAACGGCAGGACCGGGGTTGAAATCCTATCCGGACCGTCCCCCCGTAGTGTGAGGACTAAAGAAGTCTAGCAAACCACCTCACGGTCGGTTAAGTCAAGAAGAAGATGGTCTAACGACCTTAATTTTAGTTTTTATTCTCGCACTGATGATGGCTAAAACTTCTTTTAAGAAGCTGCTTAAGAACGTTTTGGTATAGATATTGTGGCATTAAGGGTGTTTCGTAATCCGCGCAGAATACAATAGAACGTTATAAACGATTCAACAAGCAAGACGCATCTAGCCATTGACCTTTGCTACAAAACGATCCGAATTTTCTTGCTTCTCTGGCTACTACAAAACCTGCTTGTTCCAATGGAATAGCTTTCTACGCATTTACAAAAAAGCGAAGGCTGAGCAGAAGAGAACAAATGGCTAGATCTTGGTAACAAGCAGGTAGAAGCACCTTTGTTGAAGCAGGAGTAGAGCATAATCTCTCTTTAATGGTCATTGATTGAACGAAGGAATTGGTGAGGATGGAATGATAGAGAAATAGTTGAAAGCACAGTTTTATCCACACAAACTTGGAATCAAAGTTCGAGCCCTGATTATCGTACGGCACTCTCCATGCACCACGCAGAGTGCGTAGATAGAGCACAATCGTGACGATGATCAACACGAGATCTCCACTCAGTCGTATAAAGGTGGAAATGAAAGTAACACCCCCCAAGATGCCATTCACCTTCTCTATTTCGTTCAAATCAAAATGGGAGTTGAAGCTTAGAAATCTTTTTAAAAAATAGCTCCAACGGTTTACCTCCAGCACCTGAAGCATAGACGCATTTAGAGAGGTCTTTTTCGTCGATCGTTTTTGTTCTTCATTTCCTATGATCCCTATTATTCTTTACCATTCTTCTTCGGACGCTGCTTTTTTTTTCGGTGTCCAATGCACACGAAACAACGAAGATCCCGTCAGTAAGGAAGTGCGTGCAAGATACAAAACGGAATGTAGAGAGAGAACCTTAAAAAAAAGACACAACACAAACGAAAAGGTCAACGATGAGCCACAAATCTAAAAGGCTAAAGGCAGTCAACGGTACAGGAAGGTAGCGACTGATGACGCGATGCTGTGAGATCCAAACAGTTTAACAATGGTATTTTACAGAAAAAGAGCAAAAGCTATAAATTGAGGCAATATTATAATGCTTTGTGAATAAGAAGCCTTATTGGGACATACGGAAAAAAGGTTGCTACAAGTTGGAGAAGGGAACCAGACTCATCACTATGAAGATATTCAATAATTAATCTGATACATTTGGAAAGAAATATAGCTGAAAATGATTTATTTACACGATTAGCTAAAGATTGTGACAGCAGCACACGCTGGGTAATGTCTAGTAGAGATCTTATCGTACACCTTGTTTGGTTAATGATATGTACGGTATACGCATAAGCTTCATAATTCCTTCCTTCACAAGCTCATAATACACCCGCCGCGCCTAAACAATGTTCAAACGTTGTACGAATAATAAGTGAACGGAAATCTCCTTAGATAACGGAAGCGATCGCAAGTGATACACACACACACAAACGATACTATCATAAAATGGCAGCATGTTTAACAAACAATAGCTCATAATGGCCATTGTTCCGTCGGCCAGTGCCGTTCAGGCTCGCGGTAAAATCCGACGAATCATTTGTGACGTCTTCTTTCTAGCTAGTTCTGACTGACGCAGGCAAGGCTTAGAATGCTCTTTAAGCGACGTTCCATGCGGAAAATCGACCGACCGACATCCTGCCGTCAAAGTTCGCTATGGAGCGTACACAGCCTTGCGTTTACTCCTTTCACAAGGTTGAACTCTTTCGCCACGTTTGCAGTGCGTATGACTTTTTTTGGGAAAGTGCACTTTGCTGTGGCCTCGTAACTTGCAACAAAGATCGATTTAGTGGCTTTTATTGAAACATTAAGTATTGCTAAAACGTTTCTTTCTAGTCGAAGGTGAAGCTTTCTTCTAGACGACCAATGTGGGTAAAAGGCGAGGATAAGAAAAAGAAAAAATACGTTTTGACATTAATGAGCCCAAATTATGAGAAATAAATAATAAACTATACAAACAAATTGTGTGAAAAATGTACGGCTCATTAAAAAAAAATCAAGGCGCAAATTGAGGACGATATGAGAGAGAAAAGAGCCACTTACAGCTTTCGTTTGAAGGCGAAAACTATAACCCAGATGATGAGGTCGCATAATAACATCTTTAATTCGAAAAATTATGATAAGTTTTCAACTAATTTTACAACTTTTCTGCTATTCGATTTTTTTTTGTGATATTAGCCCTTCTCATCACATACAAATTGTCAAGACAAGTTGTCAAAGATTCGAATTATGACAGCCGTTTGTGTTGTTTGTTGGAAAAAAAAACTTAACGAAAACAAACAGAGACTCGTATTTGTCAAACTGTTTTCCGTCATCTATTCGAAACGGAAAGGCGCCAAACTAATTCGGTCCTGTGTGTTTCCAGCTCGTTTTCTTGAGCAGTTCTTACCAAAATGTGAGTATTTTACTTCAGAAAGGATCTTGCCGAAAAAAATTATCATCGGGCATTTTTATTTTTATAATTAATTATGACGGTTAAGATTATGACAGCCGTATTCTCGTCGTATAGTATCGTCGGGCATCTTGCTGCTCATTTAGTTCCATTGATAATGAAATGTATTTGGGCGCCAACGTTTCTTCCAAAATATTTAAACACCTGGTTAATGCCACGGAGAATGTTGGTTGAGCTATTGCTATATTGAAATCTTTCCCGGTTCCATTTTGGTAACTCCCCTCCGCAAGAAACCGCAGCGTAGCAGCCAGCACTTCTTTTGGCGTTAGTCCTTTTACCCTTACAGGCGGAAACTTTGGCTCAATCTCATTAAGAATATCGAGGAAAATTTCCTTTGATACAGGAAAATTTTTCCTAAATCTGAAAAGAATAACCTCGAGAACGTATCGAAAAGGTTTTACACAAAAGTTGCACAGGTTAAACTCACCCTTGATTAGTAATTTCCAAAGGATCGAACATACTACGAAGCAGTCGACGTTTTCTTTGGTAAGATCTTCCGTTCTTTCATCACTACTGCTATTGTCCCTCACTGCAACTGCAACACAAAATATTTTCTAAACAAGAACAGTTGTTTACACTTTTGGATTTGTTTTTGTTGGTGTCATCACTTTGACAGATAGATTTAGAGGGTTTAACAAAAAAATTGCGGTTTCATAATCTAAATTTATTTCCCGTTTGTATTGACAAACTTGTCTTGAGACTTTTCCGTTTGTAAGAGATAATCAGACCTACTGTTGTCAGGCAAATCCATTAATTGTCTTAGTTGAAAAATTACAGTCCAGACGAGATTTGAACTCATTTCGCGTACGTTTCGACGATTCATGCGTGGCTTATGGATCTATTTGACCTAAACATCAAACCGTTGACAAAAGGCAGCCAGGAGGGCATATGCAAAAAGTTGGTTTCTCTTCAAAGGAATCATTTTACTTCAGAGGTTGTTCTACGCAACTCCTGTAATTTACCCCTTAGAGAAATTATGTCCAAGAGAATAGAAAAGTCTCTTAGTAGGTGATTGCAAATTTGAAGTCGTCCAAAACTTCACCTATCTCGGGTCAAAAATCAGCACCGACAACAGCATTGAGACGGAGTCTCTATGTCATTCTACAACCTGAGGAAACACCTCACCTCAAAAAATCTGTCGCGACGGTCGAAGCTGGGATCGTGCCTTTATGGTCCCATTACTCGCATACGCCTCTGAGACATGGACCCTCAGAAGGATCGTTGGCCCCGTATGCGTGGAAGGACAATGGAGGAGCTGCTACAACAACGAGCTGTATGACGACCTCACCGTCGTGCAGCGAATTAGGCTCGCTAGGCTCCGATGGGCTGGGGCCATGTTATACGCATGGCACCGGACGACCAAGCTCAGAATGTACTTTTAGGCCGTCCACACGGACAGAGAAGGCGTGCTAGACCCAGATTGAGGTGGGATGATGGCGTTGAATCATCCGCCATCAAGGCCGGAATAACGGATTGGCGGACGACGGCGTGGGTCCTTGAGCGGTTCCGGCTTCTGCTGCGGAAGGCCAACAGCGCAAAGCGGTTGTAGCGCCTGATAAGTAAGTAAGTAAGTCTCTTAGTACCATCTTTACTTATCAAATAGGTACGGGGACTCATGCATATGTGTAGTAATTTCACGTGAATAGACAAATAACGTAAAAAAAATCTCCAATGGATGCACGCTACATGTCTTTAAGCAGAAGTAATCACACTGTAATCCATTAAATAGATTTTTTCCATCCCTTTGTTGCTGTCCTAGTCTCACATGCTCTAATATTATGCAATGCACTGACGACATTTCTCGTATCCAACCATTAACTTAATGTAGAAGAAAAATCCTACACACAAGCACACACACACACACACACATCCCACGTCAATGACAACCGTCAACGGTGATAATGGAGGTAGACATAAAAACGGAAGCGAGAGCTCCAGCTTTATGGACAACGCAGCTCTTGTGCTCTACACGCAATCAGCGCCCCAAACACCCATCACCATCCACCATCATCCGGTGGAAACGAAATAACTCATCATTTTCCCTCCGAATAAACATTGCCACAAAGGACAAAGCACGGGAATCGCATCAGATTCCATTTGTACGCGCAAAACGGCTTCGAACAAATTTTTACACGATTAAATTACTTTAATGCTCCCGCTAGCTTTTTAGCTGTACCAATGGCGGTTCGCGATTTTTATCTTTCATCAACCATTATCGAGTGATATTAAATTTTCGTCCCTTACCCTTCGTGCTTTTCCGCACAGAATTTCTCTACTTTTACATCCCACAAACGGCCAGGAGAAGAGGATCGCCCTCGTCTCATCATTTGCTTTTCCATCCTGCCATCATTTCGGTTTCCGTTTCCGTGAGGGATAGCTTCTCCGCCGACACACTAAGGGTATTTAATTTTTTCTTGCTCTATTGTACATTTGCACCCAGTTTAAGGCTTTCCCATTCGCTCCAGAGGTTAGCAACGAGGAGAAAAAGGTTCGAGGAAAAATGATGAAAGTTAACCGCCCTTTTTTTGCTCTTCGGAACATTTTCTGATCGCAACCGTTGAGTGCGTTGCGTTCCCTCGCTAGTTCCACGACGTTCCGCACAATGGTGCAAAATTGAAAAATCTCCTCTACATTCAACGCCCTTTCTTTTCGTCGTACAGTTTTGAGAGTGAAAAAACTGGATAGGAAAAATCAAACCATCTTACCCGAAAGGACATTTTTCGCACAATGATAGTCTCGATAACAAATCACAACCAGCATCCAGATGGTGGACCCAACTGTCCTCCGTTCGGTATGCAATATTTTATTCGCAAAGGATGACAAAAAACCGATATTAACTGCGTGACGGCGAGGGAAGCAGTTTTCCATTGCCAAGAGAAAAAAAAGGATCACTTCCCTATCCCTAGCACAACATTCCACTCGAGGGAAATTGATGCACTTTCCGCTCTTTTCTTAATAAGGGAAGCTGTCATTGCCGGCAACAAGAGAGAAAAGAGCCAGAGCCCTTGGCAAAGTACAAATAGCTTAAGCACATCTAAACAAACACAAGCAGCCAATCGATACGATTTTGCACCAGGATAGTTACCACAAAAAAGGTGGCTTATGAAACTAGCGATAGCGGACAAGGTTCACGGTAAGAAGGCTTATACGATGGACAGTAAAGGAATTTCAGTACTGCAATCGATGCTGCTGCTCCACGATAGGACATGCGATCGAACAATATAACTGAAGGAGTAGGAAAAAATAAAACAAATTTATTGTGAAAAAACAATATCCAGCTGCTGTGAAGCGTCAGCTGCTTTGGCCTGTAAGGACAAATGTAAAATTTGCTGATAAAACTTTATTTTAACATCATCAGTTCATCATATCAATTTCGTATCAATCTTTTTAAACTGTTTGGCTATAAAGAATTTATAAATGATGAATGAAATGTAATCTCATCTTCACTTCAACACATTAAACTTTTAGAAATCAATTTAAGATTAAAATTAACGGACCAGGAAGACAGTTTTAGCAAGAATCAGGACACCAAAATAGCTGCAGACCTGTTTACGGATTTTCTTGTTTTATTTTATCTATTTCTAGTACGATGGCTCTTTACCGTAGGGTCAGTACTGCATGTGTTGACAAATTACAAACTTCACAAGGCACACTTCACATTTCCTTCTTAGACTTTGCCTTATCCCTGGTACGATGCCTGATACGTAAGGATTATCATGTCGATGAATTTTCACGAAAAATAAACGTATAGTGCAACTTATTTGCACAATAGAGGTTTCTAATGGGAAGTAAAGGATAGTAATTATTCATATAAGAGAGACTCTAACCTGCAGAGGATAGGGATCTGATAGGATTGAAGAAATAATGCGACGAAGACGTATGCACCGGCTTGATGGATGTACAGACCGTGATAGAGCCCAACTTGGAAGCAGAGTATCTGTTAACAGCAACGATCTCGAGATGGTAGAGGAGTTCTGCTACCTTTGGGTACGTTCGCAACTTAGGACAACAACGTACGTAAGCGGCGTAATCCAGGGAAATCATGCCTACGGTCTTCACAAGCTCCTGCTCTCCAGAAGACTCCAAACACACACGAAATGTACGATGTATAATACACCATTTTCAAAAGCCTGAGCTTTTTGACATCGCAGATATCCGGATGGTAATCAAAGTCGAAAGGATGACAATGCCCTACAACGACCCTTCCACGCAATCGAGGTGGACTCAATCTTCACATTCCCGCCATTATCACAACAGCGTTGCTGGTGAATCGGTACGTTGCAGAGCAGGGTTGCCTGAAAATCGGGGAACAGCACATAGATTGTGGTGGGAGTCCCTCGAATATTGGCTTCATTGCCACAACCTACCTACTGTACCTACTGTACCTACTGTCTCCACTAACAGTTTGCGGCAAATTATGGACGACAGACTTCCAGACTCCAAAGTGGCTATGCAGTCACCTTTCATGGATTGGCGGTGGATTTGGAAAAACGTCACCAGCTACAGACTTTCATCCGACCAACGCTCGGTACTGTATCTGCTGGTGCACAACAAGGTGCCACACGGACTGCTGTTCGACAGGATGAGACTTTGGAGCACAAGTTTGCCCTGTGCTCTAGGGTGTCTAGTGCTTGGAGTATACTGATGCAGGCTATGGGAAGCCATTGTTCCAAACCACAACCTCAACTTCCCTTCACTCCTCTTTCCTATTTTAAGTCACATTAGCATAAGTAAGAGGATGCGTATCCTACGTTTGTTTGCAAACTACATCATTGTTGGATAAAACAATGCTGTGATTGATGAAATTATCATTAAATTTTCTTTGTAAAACCTGTACGTCGTCCCTACATGTACCCCACTTATCTTTTGTAAACTAGTTTTTAGTTGTTTTAAATAAACAAAATTTTTATTAAAAAAAACGTTGACTGTTCGTCAGCGACCCGTCAGCGGCACGATGCGTGGGCTCGATCAGGTGAACTTACTGGATCATGCAGATACGAACCAGCTGAGAGTAGAAAAATGTAGCTTAGGAACGAATTTCGAAGGAACGTATTGGCGACCTGGCCATTTCATCACGACGTGCTCAATTTCTGGTCATTTTTCATCTAATAAACAAGCAGGGAGATAATCTAAGGTGCATTTAGGTTCCTGTTAACCTGCAAGTTTTTTTTGCTGATGCTGTAAAATCTACTTGCCGCTATCGTTGAATAGATAGCTGGCCAACCCCATATACTACTATGCCCGAAAAATAAAGTGACTGCGTTTTTTTCTTAAATCGTTTTTTTTTTTCGTTAGGCCAAATGAAGTTCATCACCTTGGAAGTAATGCACTTTCCGACACAATGCACCTCTCTCACCTCTTCTTCCACAGCCAGAAGTCGGCTGGTGCCCAAATCTGGAGAATAGGCGGTTGCGGAACAATATGGGTGCCAGCGAAAAACTCTCTCAAAATGACGGCACCGGACGAGACATCAGCCGCTTCAGCCCCAAAACATCTTTCACGATGGTGTTGACCGAGGCTTTGGAAATCCCAACACTTTCCGAAAGGTCTCATATCGTCAATCGACGATTTTTGACCACCAAATTCTTGATTTGGACGACATGGACCTCGGCGGTCGAGGTGGACAGTCTCCCCGGACGGTCGTCGCCTTCGACCTTCTCACGGCCATTTTTGAAATCACTGTACCATTTGTACACATTTTTCTTCAACATAGATTCTTCCCCGAAGGCTTTATGTAACATCCGAAACGTTTTTGCAGCGTTTATTTGATTGCGCAACCAAAATTTGATACATGCGCGCTGCTCCACAAACTTGGACATGGTCAATATGGATAAAAACATTTGGCGCAGCTCCGAAAACAAATTGTCACTCCTAGCCGGGTTGATGTTGTGACTTGAAACGTGGCAGAACTGTAAAAAACATACATATTGACGAACGAAAAATAAAAACAAGAAGCTTCTTTTGGCGCGCGAAATTTGACATCCAATGTCACCTTACTTTTCGGACACAGTAGTAAGATTCCGCTATGGGAAGATCTTAACTAGATATTAAATTTAAGAGAAGATGACAGAATATAAGCTTCATTTTATTGTGCAATAGAACCCTGAAACAGAAGTAGATTGAACACATTAAAGCATCTTAACTTATAGGGCCTGGCGATTCTTTAGTGAATAAAAAACTTGAACTCAGTCTCGGACTCGGACTCTTTGAGAGTAAAGGATAAAATATATCTTTAGATAGACACATTAGTGGTGTTAACTGTCGCTTAAGACTTTAATGCTTAAGTTTGTAGTTAAGAAATTACAAAACAAAAAAGCTTTAAATTCATTACACAAGCAAAAGCGACAGAAAAAAACGTCGACCATGAACAAGGAATATTCTGACACGAAACTAAAAGAAAAAAAGGATTTTCGGAGAGAGATATAAGGACGCACGTCATTAGCATAAAACAGCTGACATCTTGGGCCCATGCAAACATATTGCTAACTGCTGTCCCTTGGCGCCTCGTCCATTGCCTCCTCTTTGCTGGTAGGAGTTCGAAATTATATTCCACTATTGCCGGCACTGGTGCAGAAGAGAACCGATGCCACATGTGGTACCCGTAGTAAGAGCTTAATGACGTGTTACAAACGACAACATGATCGATCGAGGTGTGTTGCGTTGTTGTTTTAAAAAGTTAGAATGAAGAGTTAACAGGGTTGAATTCCTTCGTCAAGGAAACGTTCGCAATGTAGCACAAATTGGTTGAAAGTTGTCGTTTGGTTTGGTAAAAAAAATGGAGGGGTATTTGAAATAATCGCTGAAGGCTTGGGGATAGTTCAATTCACTTCACTCCACACCCTGATGTGCGAGGTTTGGTGCCACTTAAAGGGAAGCAATTTACTGCAGGCTGTCACCCAAGCAGCTGAGATTGAGTAATCAAATTTGCCCCAAGCCACGCCTTGATGAACGAGTGGCTCAGGCAGGCAATCGTCAAAAAGACAAGACACACACACACACACACACACACACACACAGAAATAAAATCAAATTGCACAACGTCAAATTCCATGCTCGAGCAGAAGGGACTAGGACTAGTTTAGGGACAGCAGGAGACTTGAAAAATTATGGTTTTGCCTACGAGAATTTTGTACTTCAAAAGAGAGTATGACAAAATAAATTATTTGTGAGGGTCAAAACGATTCAAAACGCCCAACTAACTAAACTTAAAAGTAGTGGAAGAAAGATGGCTGTAAATTTAAAAAAAGCAAATCATATTTCGCATAAAATTCTCAAAGCTCCTGTCGAGAGATAAAGAATGCATCACGGTCTGGCCTATATTGCACCCAGAGAGCAATACGTTTCGGTGGTAAATTTTTGAAATTGTGCTGCTGTTGGAGTGCAACGTTGTTTGAGCAGAGAAAGAAAAAGTCATGCAAGGAAACCATACCATAATATGCTCGTGCAGCAAGCAGCAAGCCACCAACCAGCAGCAGCAGCAGCAGCAGCAGTAGTAGTAGATCGAAGCATAAATGGTTCCACGAATCGCACGCCGAGAGCGAATCCAAAAGAGAGTAAGCCGTTATGCTGAACTGAGAGAACACACAAAGATGGTATGGCTGGCGATGATGATGACGATGATGGCAAGGACGACTTCCATGTCCTGATGGTTACATCGCGCATGCACTCGCGTCAGTTGGCAAGCGGGATTCCGGGTCGAAAATTTTGCCATTTCGCGCGGACTGCGGGGGGGGGGGGGGGAGATGATAATGGGAAGGCAGCGAATGGAAGTAGGATAGTACATTTTCCAGAAGTGAAATTTGGGCAGAGCAAATGATTGGGGAAGCCAGCCATAACAGAGCCGTTGCTCTGTTGATGTTTCGCAGGGCGTTCGAAAGCGGGTCTTTGTTCTTTCTGAACCCTTTTTCTGAAGCCAGTTAACGGCGCTGTTCTCGGTTCTCTCATCTCCAATTAAACTCTACTCTAAATGTGTGTTTTGCTTTGCAAAACAAAGCTAAAAAGTTACAGCATTTGCTAGAATTTGGCTTAACTAACAATACGAATAACATTACCCTTTCGTTAAATAAATGTAATTGAAATGTGATAAAAGGCAAACACAGCGAACCTCAGAATCAATCCATGACAACGCCGTGGAAAGATCTGATTTGAAATTTGCCTTTTTGTTTTAAATACAATTCCCACCCACCTGCCCACTGCCTCACGTTTCCCATCCATTAGGCATAATGGCATGATTTGCCCTTTGGCCCTTTAGGCAAAAATAATAAAAGATACACCAATTTAGCACACACAAAAAAAAGTGATGCGACGGTATCCGCTCGTTATCGGTCTAATTTATCGTGTCGTGCTCATTAGTTAATTAATTGATTTGAGCTCCCAGGTCCAGTGCCGGTGGCACAATCAATGCTTTTGGGCGGGCAACCCCCTACGAAACAGCGTACTTTAGCGACAGTTAAATGGGAAGAATCTACCATATTTCATACCCATTAACCTGTTTGAATGACTTTGTTTAGAAAGAGAAGGCACCATATATTTCTTCTGTGGTGTTTTAAGAGAACGAGCCCGTTTAATAATTAATCATTCATCAAATTTGTGCGTCCTTAAGATCTTTGTTTTTACCTGCCAATTTTTGCTAGGTTTGAGAAGCAAAAAGGTTCGGTTAATGACAATTTTAATAGATGTTTAGGTCTGTTTGATACCGATTATAAGATGCTGTTTCAAAGCAAAAGTATACTAATAGATGAATAGATGAATGATTTTTGTAGAAATATACAAATTAATTTACTTTTTTTGGCACAACGCAACTTTTTTATTTATTTTTACCGCCCATGTGTGTAATTATTCAATTTAAAGCCCGGAAATTCTGCTGAATAAATCCATGAATGGTACGATTTAGGTTTAATTATTACTATATCGTCACGAATTCCTGTTTTGATTATTGTATTGGACACAATTTGTTGTGTTGTAATAAAAAAAAGCCATTACATTGGTAAGCTAAATTTAATTTTAAAAGATGGGTAAATTAGAGATACATTTACAATCCTGGACTAAACACTGCCGTACCCGTTGGCAGGTTTATCAGTAAGAGAAGCGAGCGTCTGTGGAGGGCCCATGAACTGGTAAGGGACCCCGAATCCACAAAGAACCTTCCTGCCCGATCAGCAGATTCACAATGTAATAAGTGCCTTTCATTCCGCTTAGGGCCTCCGAGATAGAAAAGGTCGAGAAAAGACAGACTTACGACGAAATGCATAAAAATTATTCAACAAAATTGAAAATATTATTTAAGCTGTGGGTTGATCTTCGAAATGATCAGTAAAAAAAATTGTCCACAAACTCCAACAATGCTGTGTAATTATTTCATGATGTCCCAAAGTTTTTATTATAAATTTCCGGTGTTATATGTTGTATTTTCCAAGCTTTTTATGTTTCACGCATTGATGTCGCTTTCCCAGATCCTTAAAAATGCTTCAAGACCAAATCAAATACATATAAGAAGTCTTCAAAAATATGTGCAAAACATTGAAAAAGAACTGCGAAGTGTCCAATATCTTACTAATCAGCCTTAAGCTCAATATCTAAAGGTTGTTTGATCAATTCCAAACAAAATAATATCTTTTTATACTACTAACTTTGGTCACAATAGCAGCTAAGATTCTTGAATTATTATAAGCCTTCTCTATAGACCCTAGAGTAAGGGGGTGTTTATACAATTGAAAAAACCCTGCATATTTTTCTTTACCATCTCTCTTGGCGAAAATTACATTTCTCTTTTCTTCGTCCCTTCACGAGGAATGCAACGAACTGCAAAGACAAAATTCTGCATTTTTCCCCTCGACTCACCTTATCAGCTGGTATGTTTTTTGACGACATCCTGCCTGCCTTCTTTTGCTGCTCCTCGGTCGGCAATCGCTCCAAATTCTGCTTATTACTTCCGGCTTTATTTAGAGTCCCTGGTGACGGCTGGTTCAGGTGATGTTCCGGATACGATGCCCTCGTCTACTCCTCTACGGCGGCGTGTGGATTGTTGGGTGTGTGGATAGTTGCCTTTTTCCACTCCCTTTATTATTGTCCTTCGAACTTTGCCTCTTTGCTCGCTTCACGCGCTTAGGACGAAACTCCGAATTCGAAGGTACACACCCCACACACAGACACACGCTCTGTGGTGCAGTTCACTGGGCAAAGGTTTTGTGTAGATTTGTTTAGCTGCTTTGCCAACCAACCCGAAATATCAATATGCAGCAGGCCTGGCGGAAAACGCTCGGAAGCAAATCTTTGATGACGGAGTCAAGTTGGTGGCTGATGATGAGTAGAATGATGCTGAAAGTCGTCGTTTTGTTGTTGTAGCTGCTGCTGAACTTGTGATGGGTGTTGCTGGTGGTTTTGCTTATAATTTTCTCGATGCTTCACAACTGCACACGAAAACACTCGGTGCGACATACACTATCACTTTTCACACCGTTTGGCCTTTCGTGGGTCGCCCCCTTGTTAGGAATTATATTTTGCTTTTGCCTTCCTGCTCGCTGACAGCTGATAAGAAATCGATCAAAGCAGGCATCTCATCGCAGCTGGTGCATCTTCCTAACCTTTCCCTCACCAAAAATGAGCATCATCATTTGAAACCGTAAAAACATATACACACACACGCACACACGCACACAATTTTTCACGCAATTCACATCATTTTTTTCGCTTCTGTATCACACAATAATGCACAAATGCATCTTACGAACGTTGAACTAAAAAACAGCATGCACTGCAGAGAGAGAGAGCTGTGTGTATTTTTTCTGGGACTACTACTATTGGTAAAGATATATTTTGAACCACTCTTAGCACCACGGCACACTGCAATTTGCCATTATTTTTTCTGTACTATTCACAAGCGATTTTTCACACACTAGAAGCACCAACACCTGAAAACACAAACAAAATTGGTTGAAGCGAACACTCTACCAGCAATGCTGGTTTGGTCACACTGGTGGTATTTATTTTGCGCATGATTGTATTTTTCGAAACGATCGATTTAATTTCGAACCCGTGGTGTGTGCGTCAGTTGAGACACGAAATGCAATTCTTAAATGGAAAAATAGGGGTCTCAAGGCTCCTCAACCGGGCAGGGCAGATGCACACTAAACGGGAACCAAGCAATGGAATGGAACAATATTGTGAATATTGCCAAAGCAACAACGAACCAGCGGAATCACCAATAAACAACCACAGCCCGCTGCGCCCAGAAGAAAACCACTGCCTCCGTGTGTTTCCTTGCTGTGTTTCCTTGCTGGGTTGCTGTGCCCCTGTCGGTGATGGTCCCTTCGAGAAACAAATGTAAACACCCATACATACCCGAACGGGTATATGGTATTATTTTCAAACAACACAATCTCCGCTCTCTGCTGGCTTTCGCGCTAGCAGCAGCAGCAGTACGACGTCGTGGCGCAACTTCAGAATTATTTTCGCTTTGCACCAACACTACGCTGCGGCCGTGGAATAACCCTACACATACACACTCTCGCACACGTCGTGTTTGCTGCTCTCATCTGAGAGGGAGTGATTTTCTTTGCTCTTTTTTCCTCCGTTAGCTTTGGAAAGATGTAAAATTTCACCCAAAACCTTTCGAGCTTCGCACCCACAACACTTCCCGTACGCGCACCAAACACAAATACACTGTTTTTCTTAATTTTCTACAACGTATCGTACGACAATATTCTGCTTCGGGTTAGACGTTAAATTCCCAAAAAAAAAGGCAGTGATTTTACTACAACTCTACACACTGACTCGAGCCAATCGGATTTCCGCCTGGAGCGCTCACTATGGAGGCAAGATGCTCCATCGATGTATGTGAAACTTTCTAACCCACTGCGCGCTACACTTGGTCGTAGGATTGTATTCTTTGTTAGCAGCAAAATGCTGCTTGCTTGCTACCTTCAGCTTGAAACTACACGGCCTACGGGACACTGCTACTAAGGGTGATCACGATTGCGTATCCGTCCGTAGTAGTCTCGACCGAGGAAAAAGAGCCTTTGAAAAACCACACCAGTCAGGCGAAACAACGCACCACCTATTTTCGATTGATGCCATTCACCAACATGTACACCAACACACACCAATGCTGCTGAGTGCTGCTGAGAGTTGGTTGTAAAAAAGGCTAGGGCATGAAAATGGACAGAAAGCACAACTTTGGTGTTTGACAATCGCAGAACTGACGTTTGGTGCGAGTGGAAAGAAATTTAATTTTTGATCATCTTTTTCTTTAAGTATGTTTAGAATTTTTAGAAGACAGACACAGATAGAAAGTAAAAAAAAGTTAATTACATTAATTGGCTTAAAATTTGAAAATTTTCATCGTGATGTCTGTGACTCAATAATCAGTGAAATGGCCTCTTCTACACTTGTTGCAGGACATCAATAAAATTTTCTTTTTGATTTGAAGGATCTTTCTTTGCGGACGATTTTAATACAAGTTATTTGACCTTTAGTACACTTGTACAGCATTTAACTTGTAGTACACAACATTGTTTTTGTTAAAACTAGGTTTTTTATTTTTACAATGTAAACAGCACATTAAACAAATAAAAATGTTATTGAACTTTACAGTAATATTACTAATAAGTACCTGACTTGTGATTTTGGTTCATATGCTAGGTATAAGCATGGATTGGAACTGAAGCTTTTTACCTACATCCTGCTTTCTAGGGCAAAATCAATGCACAGCTTCGTTTGACCAGAAGATCTTGATAGTTGAAAATGCTGGAATTACTAGAATGATCACGAGCATTGTCCTACGCTTGTTGTGCTGGGATACTTCTGTCGAATTGTCTTATTCTTCTTGGTAGAACGATTTTCTAGGCCATGTCGGCAATCGAATGACTTACTAGACTTGCTGATGCCAAATAGTTGGATAGTAAGTCCGCACTACGTGGGAACGATCCAGATGGGATTTCTTACTTTATATACAACAGTCTAAAGACATAAATGCTGTAGAAAAGTCGTGGGAAGACAAAATAAAAGGAAATCTTCATTCACGAACCATCCACCGGATAATGTTTCGACTAACGTTCTTCTGTCGATTTAGACAGGTTTTCTGCTGGAGAACAGAATTGTAATACCAACGGCTTAATGTCAAACCAATTTTTTTTAACCATGTCCGCCTCAGCTGCCTGCTGTACTATGATTCATTGATTCCACGTGTTGTTTTAGGTGTAATTTAAGTTTGGCAAAGTTTGCCGGTCTGAAAGTGCATTGATTGCAACGCAATGGCGTCTCAAGAAGCTGCATAATGTAATGCAATGAAGGACGTTCAACGCAGCCTTGCTCGCGCAGTTTTTCTACTACATCTGCAAATAGATGACAAACTGTTTCGATAAGCGACTGGAAAAGCATTCACATACATCATTAAGCAAACGTACCTTCGTGCTTGATTAAAAATTCCGTATTAAATGCGTTCCAATGGTATCGGTGCGAAAGACAGTGCGAATGATAATCCTTCGAAATGACATGCAAATGTAATCGTCTCATGGACGGTTTCATGTGATAACCGTAATCGAACCGATCACCTGTCAAACCCGTTGTGTCGATGGCTTTCAATCCGAGATCGTACATATCTTGCAACAGTGCAGTATCTCCCGACGAAAGCTGCAATAAACCGATAATACGCAATTAACAGGGCGTCATGATCTTGCTCCACGTACGGTCTTTATCATACATCATAAACAGAATCGATGTCTCTCCAGGGAAGTACTAAGAAGTGGTGCATAGCTTTTGGATATTTGTCTTTGATGACTACGGCCCAATCAGAAACGAACAGCTGCTTTCCTTTGTTGTTTATTGCATGAATTAGCCCATCGGTCCAGGTTTGAGTTGCCATTTACGTACGCAGTTTTTTTTTACTTTTTGGCTCAATAAAATGTGCTCAATTACATCATATGCATGGGCTACAAATGGGTACCAAACGGAAAATTCAGTAAGTTATTTTTACAAGCAAGAAACCAAATTTGGCTTTTTTGATTACTTTTATCGTTTACCGAATACCGACCGTCAGGACCAGGAGTAGCAGGAATTAAACCATTATTCTTGCTGGACTGCTGAGAGCAAAGACATTAGTATGACGAAAGTAATAAATCGTTCTAATGCGCGTAATTCCAGCAAGCACTTACAGAAAACACCTGAAATCTCTTGTTTGTTTTCATAACAGCAGAGAAATGACAATCTCCAGGTGCTACGTTCTGTCATTGAGTAAGTACAGTTAACACATAGCCTTAGGTGTTCGAACCAAGTACGATCTAAACTACTGTATAAAAATGATCCATTGATTAGGGATTATCCATTAAATTAATTTAAAATTAATTTCATCCATATAATCTAAACTTCTAATAAATCCTGCCAACAACTCCCTGTTACGTCATCGGTGTGTAAACCGTGCGTTACCGTGCAGCAGCGACTTTTCATTCTGGGTGTTTTTGTTGTCGGAATCGGCGGTGATATTTCTGCTCTCGTAATAAACGCGTATTTTTCCAAACCTCTTTCTGCGAGCAAACAAGGAATTATCAAGCAATAACACACACGGAAAAAGCGGCCATTCGGTGACGGCATCCGATTAATACGGAACGCAACCCGATTTCCCGTATTCTTCACGGGAAGTAGTACGCCAGTACTGAACCCCCGCATCGCGCGGTCTGTGTGTGTGTCGGAATAGCGACGGAAGATCACACTCTTCTGGGGGGTGCTTTGCAAAACACGGAGCTGCAGGAATTTACGAAACGTAGTTCCGGTTCCAGTAGCTGTTCAGTAGTTACTGGGTGAGTACAAAGATTGTTTGTGTGTGTAACATAAATGATGGAAAATTTAGTTTAAGGGTAGAAAAGTTGTTGAAAATCATAAGAAAAGATCTTCACATCACACGTTACTCTGCATACTCCCCCAATCTAAGCTGTCTACAAAGGTAACACGCAAAAAGAGTTGTAGAATTCGTTGTGAGTGTATGTGCGTCTTTTTTTTTTTGGTAATGAGAAACACCCGGCTGGATCATATTTAGCAAGCTGATGGATTAGAAAAACCGAATAGAATCCAAATGCATCCAGAGTGAATCCAGCGAATGCATTTAATCGTTCACTTTGGAATGGTTAATTTTTCAAAAAAACAACGAAACGAAAAGCACACTTAAAAGGAAAAAAACGCAAAGAAGCAACGGGGAAAAAATCTGTCAAAAGCAAACGAAGTGCAGCAGCACCAAGCAGCTCAGCATGTGGCTCAAAGAAACGTAGCTAAAGAAGCATCTATCATTGTAGTGGTGTAAAGTGCGAAGAATATTCAACATCAGCAACCGTAACGTACTGGTGTGTGCGTAGTAACGACGTGTGCAGTACACCATCGCCAAAAGAAGTGGTGGTGAATGTGTTGTGTTTTTTCCTGTTGAGCTACATCGGTGTGCGTTTTCAACGGCGTGTGAAATGAGACATTGGTTTGTGTGCGTACTTGTGTGTGTGATATCGCTATAGCGCTCCGAAAGGGAAAAGTGTGAAGCAGACCGAAGAGCCAGCAAATAGTGAATTCATTCTCTTTCTTCATCCATTCGTGGTAGCCATCATCGTTGTCGTCGTCGTCGTCCGTGGTTTTGTCGTTTTGTGTTCCCTATCGTGGTCGCGATTTCGCGTTTCTCTAACAAATTCAATTCTCACAAAGATTCTGGTGTAATTGCGGAAATCCTTTTCCGTCGTCGTCGTCGTGGTGTGAAAACAGTGTGCGCCTCACAGAGTTACGGCAAATATCCCTCGATACTGTAGAAAACTGAGTGCTCCGACTTTTTCCTAGCCCTACTCCTCCCCCCATATCGGTGGAACGGGTGAAGAGCGGGGCGGTTTTAAAGGTACGTATGGGGGCACAGGAACATGGTCGTCGACCGTTTTCTTCTCGGAAGGTGCTGTTTTAGCGAGTTGAAATGATGGTGCGACGAAAACGAACGCATATTTGCGTAGACTACCACCGTCCGGAAGACGGCTTTCGTACTACGTTGCAATATCGACAGCAATAATGCAGCCAGCAGAAGAAAACGTTGCGCCAATGTGTTGTAGTCTGGCTTGTCATAATATTGTTAAAATATGCTCCAGACACGGACAAATGCGTGCGTTCCCGGAAGTCTCGTGATTCGTTCGTGATTCGAAGTGTGACAAGTCTTGGATAAGTTAAGAAAACGTGTGGTTATTGTATGCTTTACACACTAAAAAACCCCTTCTTGGTTGCGTGCTGTTTGGCCCGAAGCAGCAAGCTCCCTACACCAACACCAGCATTCTATCGTGATGATGGGGTCTTGCCAAATGAGTTTCTGCTAGAAGATAGTACGAGCCTGTTTTCTTGCTGTGTGTGGTTTCGCTAACTGCCACGTTCAGATTGAGCATGCATTCTTGGGTGCAGGAAAATGTACTTGCATTGGTTCCAGGATAACATAATCTATCAGCTGTAGAGCGCACAAACAGTGACCGTTTTCAATTCATTCCGCTCGCTAAACACATAACCTCAGATTTTTTGTCACACGACGATTGCGTTCGTAGTTTTTCTTTCCTTTTTCTCTCGTCTCTCATCATTGTTTCTTTCTTCTGTCATTTTAGGTGAGTCAAACGTCAAACTTACCGTCGTGCAGTTACGAAAGTTGTGTTTGCCGTTTTCACTATCAGAAGAACACTCTCGTTGGAACGAATTTTAATCCGGAGAAGAAAACGGATATGCCCTATGCCGGTTAGGTTGCTGCATTACCTAGAACACGATTTAACGAGTACTACTTAAATTTGCTTCTACGATTTCTCAAAGAAGGCATTTTTTGGTGTAAAAGCATACGTGTTGGACCCCACTTTCTTCCCGCGGACGTGGATGAAACTTTGACAAGTAGTGTGACGTCACAGCGGACCGTGATTTGAATCTGTGTAGTTTGAAACCCTTCGACGAAGGTCGTCGGATATATGTAATGCTTTACATATGAATGATTATTTCGTTGTGTTTAAGATGGGTGCATCTATGGTCGCTTCTTTGCATGCTGGCTCCCATATGTGTGGTTCCGGGCAGCAACGCCAATGATGGGTACGAATAGTCGGTATCATACACACCATCCCCTCATTCACAGCTTCATGGCTGTGTTTCCACCACTGGCGGCGTTCTATTTTTAACTAACTCTCGTGCCGTTAAGCTGCCCCAGATGTCAGAGAATGTAGTATAAAAGAATCTAGAATCGAATCGTGTGTGATGTAGGAAGCGGTCTGACTTAAGCTGCGTAAAAGGGAACGATGGCAGTATGTTATGATATTATAAGGAAACTAGTTGAATAGTAGTTTGATGAATGCTTATGGATCGTTGCTTGAAAAATCAACGCAATTGTGTGATACTGATGCCCTGGGATCATAAATGATCTTTAAAATTAACTGATCATTTCACTGGTAGCCGGATAGGATGCTAAAAGCTAATCTGGAATGAGGATTCAATCGGCATCAGTTGTAAGTTTTGATTATTTGAACTACCATGAACTTACAGTTGTGCTTAAATTTTTTTGATGGTAGATCCTTGATTATTAGTCATACACATTATCTATTATTATTTTGAATTTACCATATAGAAATTTATAAAAGTGTTGATCTGAAATTAGTGTAAATGAATCCTTAGCATAATGTTTTTTTGTCAGTATTTTTAAAGATAACGCTGCTGTAGTGTACATGATAGATAATGTGTATGATTTAGAAATATGTTTGCAATGAAAGATAACAGTTAATGAGATAATTATGTAGGGGCAGAACTTGATATTTAAACCAATTATTTTGTGCAGTATGCAGAATTGTTATTGAGCGTACTGTGTGTTACCCAAAATGGGTAGCCCAGCTGATTAGAGCAACTCAACCTGATGTTATAAACGCTGCTAAAGTGCTGCAGCAGTGTGCGTGAGAAGCGCTAAACGTCTTTCAAACGCATGGTCGTACCGCGTACAGGAGTTTCCGCGACCAAAGCAAAAACTTGGTTTTGACAGCTCAATGAACAATAACTAAAAAGCAATACTTGTCGAAAATTTTAGAGAATTTGTGTAGTGATACTACGGTATAATTCTATTAAGTCCGCTCTAAATTGTAAGTATAAGTATATTGCGTATATCTATGATGCGTTGTGTGTTGTGTGCAGTAAAGCAAAGCAAAATCATTGATGTTTACATTGTCGTTGTTAGTGGAAAAAGCATATTTTCGGTAACTACTGCGTGCTGGATAGCGTTGTACAGTTTATGACGAAACAGACAGCCCCGAGTCCACGTGTTTTTGGCGTAAAAATCGATACCTCATGTGCTATTATTTTGAATTTCAGCATCGAACGCGCGATAGGAGAACGCCTTTGATTTACGCACTACATCCGGAATCCGGAAGTACAATGAGCTTCGCTATATGTGATGGTTGCTGCTAATGCACTTTCCATTGAACCTACATATTACACAATTCAGTTTTCCTGTGTATAATCTATTAATACATCAGGGACTTAGTTATGAGAAGTAACTTTTTGTTGTTGTAAAGGTGCAATATATATTTGGTGCTGATAAAGACCGAATATGACTGATTGTTGTTTGAATTAGCTTCATAAGTTCGTATGCTCAGATAGGAACAATGTATGCCAGGGTCTTGTAACTGCAGTACCATACTGAACAGATCAAGATTTAAATATGTGTACGATCTATTAGCTCATTGGAAATTTTACATATAAAAGAAACATTGCAGGTGAACATGCACGCTCTAACTGTAGGCCATTTTTCGTTTCGTTACTTTTATTTCCTTTTTCAACGGTCGTCATTTATTGGTACTATAAACCGTTGGTGGTATAATGAAATCACATGTCTTGCAAGATAAGCATTCGTAAAATCTATCTTGTATCAACAATTTTGCATCGAAGGGGGCAGATAAAGTGCCAAAGTTAAAATAATGTAAAAATGTAAACAACAAGGAGCAAGATATTATTTACATTTTGTAAGTCAGTGATAAGCTGACGCGGTTTTCATTGTCGATAACTAACTTGTAGTTCGTTTACCTACTGCATATGCAACTGTATGTGCTTTCACGATGTATGCAACGCATGTTTGCCTTTTTGCCTTTCTTCCGACTTGTATATTCTGATAACAGATTTGTGTCACAAGGCATTGTGTAACATGAATCAGAATATTTTGAAGAACAAACAACCATATCAAACAAATGCTTAGTTTTATGTTGCAAGAAAAATAAGGCAAAGATTCTATGTTCCTTGTATGACTAAAGGTGTCGTTGCGAGAGAATGAGGAAAGAACGGTTTCAGAGGGAGAGGAAGAGAGCGCAAGAGTTATTCTCTTATGTAGGGTTCCTCGTTCGAACTCCAGGGATGCACGATTTAATTGAAAGTTTGGTTAAGAATTTAAATTTATTATTAAGGGTAACAAACCCAAACCCAACTACCATGTGAAGAACGTATGCATTTAAAAGTAAACTGATTTTTACAATATTCTATTCGATGACCCATAGTAGTAGGGAACCAACAGACCATTTTTTTCGTATGTACAGGCAAAGTTGTACAACATTATCAATTGATCTAGAGCAGCTGTGGCAACGATATTCGAATCCGATAGTCCGTTACCCGCGAGCAAAGCAGTTCATCGCTCAACTTAGTTAGGGATATCCTAGACATTATGGACCTTCAGTATGAAATTACCTTTCACATCTGAAATGATTACATTAGTACTAGTGAAAAATACCTTTTTGATGTAGAGAGCGCGTCGTTATTGTTGTCGGCAAACTCTCTATCGAAGGATTCTAAATTCGAGAATTATAAAAAATAAAACAATGGCCTAATTGTCAGATAATTGCCGAAGGAGTTTTTTTTCATTCTCTTAGCTAAAGGAAGATAGACTTTTCTTTAATAAGATACGATATGACAATTTTTGATACATTGATTGATAGAAATTGAAAATTACACATTGAATAGAGGAATATAATTTATTTCATATACGTCAAATGGCTCTTTCTTCCTCTTTGCTCAACGATCTTCTGAGTCACTCACGCCGGCCATCGAATGGTTTACTAGACTTACCGATAACAGCACGTAGTTGGATAGTTAGTCCTCACTGCGGAGGGACGGTCTGTAGGGGATTTGAAACCCCGTCCTGCCGTTTAAAGTCCGTCGCCTTCTCCACCGTGCCGCCCCCAAATAGTTTCAAATGTCAATTGATCATTTTTTGTATGAAAAGGTTTTTGTTATTTGCGTGGTAAATGCTTAGAATGTAGTTAGTATTATAGCGTCATTATCGGCAGTACCCACGTGGAATATGGAGATTGCTGTCCCCTGATGTGGAGGAATGGGAGAGAATCTATGAAGCGTTAGAAGCAAATCGATTGCGCAAATACTTACCACCATATGTCTACGTGTCTGTGTCTACCGTCCTCTATTTGGAAGTATTAGAAGTAATGGCAAACATTTACAACGCGTTTGAGCAATGCATCAAATTGCATATCGGATCTCTTTTTTAATTCCAAGCTTTCTATGGGCGGCAAACACTGCACAAAGACGGAAGTAGACATAACGCCAAAGAATAATGTCTTCTTCCTTATTCGCTCATTGTCTCTCGGTTTCTCTCTTTACGTGTGAAGTATGTACACATCAAGCATTAAAGAAAATCAACCCCTATGGCCAGTGACTGGTGCGGCGCACACACCGTCATTCGTTGCGTGTATTAGTGCGCGCTTTTTCACAACCGGATGATTATGGTGTGGATCCGCGCGCTCCGCGCACCTCCCTCCCCGTGGCCGGAGGGACAGCGGCACCGGGGTGAACCCGGGAAGGTATTCGAGATGTTAGTTGACGTTGCGCCACCCTTAACCGAAATTCTACACACTTGCTGTCTTTCTGTGTGTTTGTGTGCGTACGTTAGCAGTCGTGGCCGCTTCGAGCTCTCTCATTCGCTCTCGGATCACGGTTTTGCCATTCGCTAAAGGGAGCGCACACGCTCTCAACAGTGCGAGAGAAGATCTCCGGTGCGTGCGCTTGTAGCAGCAGAGGGCTGCCAGGCAGGGCTAGTCGCGAGTTTTCCGAGCCATTATAGTACCACGCGGCGAAACTACAGCAGGCAGAGGTATCGCTGTCCGGATACGATACGCGCGACGGATAGGCTCGTGTTCTGGTTCACGGGTCAGAGGCAGTTAGTTTTGTCTCTGACTGGCCGTTAGAAAACCGATAGTTGGTGGTGGTGGTGCGTTGTGCCTTCCCCGGTGTTGAGCGTTTCACGCCTCAGTCATCAATATCAGTGTTCAATTCGAGATAAGAAACTATGCGATGGTACGGTGCAGTGTGTAAGACTGTCTAGCAGCACATCAACACCACCCTGAACGCCATTTGTTCGAACGCCAAGAAAGGCGGCGATGCGACAGAAATAGAGAAATCCTAGCGGACTTGAAATTCTTGCGCTTGTGAGGAGTCGTGTCATCTACGTCATTCGCAGTGCGCGCACGAGACACGGTGGTCACCGAAGACACGTTTTCTGACCGATTCGTGTGCTGTACAGTGTTATCATCAGTAATCGCTACATGCCTCAAACGCCGCTGAGTTTGTGTAATTTGGAACGGCGACCTGTTCTCCGATATGAAATAGGAGGATCCATTTAGGCGATCCAGCGCGGCGCTGTATCCATTATTCCTACGTCGAAAGCGTCGAAGCGCGAGGAAGTGAAGAACTACGGAGAAGAAAAAGACTTTCACATGAATTCGCGAAAATCGTAACCGTTTGGAAGTGGCGTGATATGTTGTATACGGCGAATGTGGTGGTGGTAAAGGAAAGACACGCCTGAATGCATTTTCCTGACGAATGATATTGGCCGCACCATATGCCCTTTTGCTTACTTCGGTACCACCCCATTCGACAGGGGAAATTTGGCTAAAGAAGAAAATCACCTCATGTGCGTTGCCGGAAAAGAATTGTCAGACACGTCGTTGAAAATTGGTAGACCTGCATCTGCGCAGAAACAGTTACCGGTCAGCGAAGAGAGGAAAAATCACTGAAAAAAAACGCACCCTTAAAACGTGCTTCTGTCAGAGAGAGCGAGGAGAACATTGTTCCGGGTAAAGTAATAGAACCGACGCCAAATTTTGACATTCCCGTGACGATCAAAACAACGCACACACACGGTTTCGGTGGCGGCTACTCTTGGCTGGGTGCGAGAAGAGTAAAAAATGGCCTACGATGACATTTTGCCGTACCTCGGCGGATTCGGAACATATCAGTTGCGCACCTACGTGTTGCTATGTCTGCCGGCAATCTCCTGCGCATTCCACAAGTTGGCCGGTGTGTTTCTGCTTGCCGCACCGGATTACCGGTGCCGGTTGCCGTACGAGCTGGATAACGCTTCCTACCCGCTACCAACCGACCGGCTCACACTGGCCTACCCGATCGACACACTAACGGGCAAGTACTCAACGTGCAACTATCTCGATGCGAACTTTACCGACGATTACTGGGCCGGAGGAACGCCGGCCGCCGATGTCCGTGCCTGCCATCAGTGGGTTTACGATCGTAGCAAGTTCGAAAGTAGCACCGTCACGGAATGGGACATGGTGTGCGATCGGAGCTGGCTGCGTGCATCAGCCGACTCGCTTTTTATGGTGGGCGTAATGGTGGGTAGCATAGTGTTCGGGTACCTCTCGGACAAGTACGGCCGGAAGCCCATCTTCTTTGCGTCGCTAGTGCTGCAGGTGATCTTTGGCGTGCTGGCCGGTATTGCGCCCGAGTTTTTCACCTACACGCTGGCCCGGATGGTGGTCGGTGCAACTACGTCCGGTGTGTTCCTGGTAGCGTATGTGATCGCGATGGAAATGGTAGGACCAAGCGATCGTTTGTATGCCGGAGTCGTGTGCATGATGTTCTTCTCCGTCGGGTACATGCTGACGGCCGGCTTTGCGTACTTCATTCACGATTGGCGCATGCTGCAGATCGCCCTAACCGTACCCGGCATACTGTTCCTGTGCTACTGGCTATTTATTCCCGAATCTGCACGCTGGCTACTGTCGAATGGACGCCCAGCGGAAGCGATCACTCTCATCGAGAAGGTTGCCCGCTGCAATAAGGTTACGGTACCACCGGAAGCGCTGGAAAAATTGCGCGAGGAAGATAAAGCTCAACAGCTGGAGGAAACGAACGAACCGAAACCTTCGCTACTCGATATCTTCAAACATCCGAACCTGCGCCGGAAAGCGATGCTCATCTTTTTCGACTGGTTCGTCAACAGTCTCACGTACTACGGACTGTCCTGGAACACGAACAACCTTGGTGGAAATCCGTTGCTTAACTTTGTCATCAGCGGTGCGGTGGAAATTCCGGCTTACTCGTTCCTGCTGCTCACACTCAACCGCTGGGGCCGACGGACGATCCTGTGCGGGTGTATGATCTTCGCCGGCACAATGCTCCTGACGACGATGGTAGTTCCTGCCTCCCAGCAGTGGCTTATCGTCGTGCTGGCGATGTTGGGAAAGATGGCCATTACCTCGAGCTACGGTACCGTGTACGTATTTTCGGCCGAACAGTTCCCAACGGTCATCCGTAACGTGGCACTCGGTGCATCGTCCACTAGTGCGCGTGTTGGTGGCATACTGGCACCGTACTTCAATTTGCTCGGTGACTACTGGCAACCATTGCCGCTGCTCATCTTCGGTGCGCTGGCATTCGTTGGCGGTGTGCTGTCGCTGCTGCTGCCGGAAACGCACAACCAAAAGCTGCCGGAAACGATAGCGGATGGAGAAAACTTTGGCAAACAGAAGTCGGTACCGGGTGAAGAAGGTGCTGCTAGTGGTGGTGGTGGTAACATCGTCGGGAACAGCGATCGTGATGTGGAGCGTACGGCGGAAGAAATGCAAGTGCTGAGAAAACCGGAACCCCCCTTAACGGAAGGCGAAGAAGATATTGATTCGACTGCGTTGAAAGAGGGAGGAGACAATGCAAAGCAAAAGTATTGAGATAAATTTCTAGCAGGGAGTTATTTCGGAACTAGGTAGAGGAGGTATATGAAACTCTGATAGTATAGTAGCGGAAAAACTCGGCTTAAATGGCATAATTATCTTGAATATCGAAAACGAGCAAAAGAGAATACGACCCAGATACAGATTGGTGCGCATATTTGTAACAAGACAAGTTTGATAATAATATGACAAAAAAAGGAACGCTAGGCATAATACTCTCTTATCGACGAACAAAGACTTATGCCAGCGATGCATAAGCAGCGCATAGAGGGCATACGAGCATTGAGTTTAAACATGGAAAAAGATGCACAGCTTGACAGAGTGTAGTGAACGTGGTGAAGCAATTTATACAGAGCATCATCGAGTTCTCATGCTTGCTTTATGCCAAGCCATCATCATTTCACAATCGTACTTATTATCTCTACCCTTATTTTGCGGTGATCTTCGCGGAACACAGCAGGACTTCACTACATTCCATTACACAATACACACACGCACAAATGGTGTTGTGTTGCATCCTTTTCTTTAATCGTTCATAATTCATAATTAGGCTGAAAAGAGAGAAGAAGGATGTCAGTAATAACTCCTTTTTCGCTGGCAGGGAACATTTTTAAGTTGGAATGATGTTGTATGTTGGAGATTTGGCCAACGGAACGAAAAGAACGATCTTTGTTCGTTAATATTTTGTCCAATCACTTGTGGTGTCAGTTGAACTGCTGGAGGTCGTTCATTGAAGATTTTCTTCTGATACCGCGGTTTAGCATATTCTTTTTTTATGTATAAGCCAAATTGACATGAAAACCCTTAAAGTATCCCCGTGTACTTATAGAGAAATAAAAATATTAAAATGACGCAAAAGACAAGCAAATTTCGTCAGTCGCTCTCTCACTCATTTGACCTAGAGGAGGGAATATTTGTAGACAGCCGTTTGTAAGGTTTCAATGGCCCGAAATAGGGCTCCAGGCTTTTTTTATGTGTGTCAAATCCATAACATGCTGCTCGCATGGATATTGTAATTAAGTTAAGAATTTCCAAACTTCAACTAGGATTACCAAATGAACAGAACAAACATCTATCTTTAGAAGCTTTTTTTTTGTAGCAACACGAACCATTAATAGCATATTTAATTGATGAAAATAATCAGTTGAAAACGTTGAGAGCATTCGTCAATATAACAAGGGGATTACTTATCACCTCCCCGGGTTCTGCTTGTGATTGCAAGGTTGACATGCCCTTTATAAAGAGTCATTTGACCGATAATAGGGCATCCTACTCTCCTTCGCTTTCTCTGCAACACGAACACGGCAAGTTAAAATCAATTTCAATAGCAAACGCGTACGAGCTCATCCTCTTCTAATCGATTCTCAACTCACTTTCTATATACTTGAAACATAATTTCGGTTTAGATGGAACGAATCTGCTTGAAAATCACCGTCGTTGTCGGTCGTCCCTAAACACTTCAATAATGGAAAAACGATCACGTATGAATGCCGGGGAGCGCATTAAAATATACATATGTGTGCTGTACACGCAATCGAAAAGAGAAAAAAGTGTAATCATGTGGCCCATATATACACATATGTTTGCTCTTCTTAACGCTTGGTTGATCGGGTTTTTTGGTGAAGAAGAGAGACATTTTTTCACGTGACTAGCTCTGCTAGACGCACCACACATCCCTCCCATGCTGAGTCCGTTCCGTTGACATAATTCGAGAAAACTATTTTTGTACATCTCTGTGACTGACGAATGTGTGTGCATTTTTAACACCTTTGCGAGGCTGCCCAAAAAAGTGCACGATATTTTGGGTACTTTTTTGAATAACTTTCAGCAAGAAATTATTTACAGCCTTTATCGGTCCCATAAGTGGAGAGAAGGCCATTGGTCAACTAACAAGAATTCATTGTGCGACAAAGTAAGAACAAGCGGTGTTGAATTTGCCTTTTGTTTGCAATTGTTTACAGAGCAAGTATAAAGGTTTAGGTCCAATAACACAGTATAGGAAGATCATGTTACAAAGCTATTACAAAAGATTCTTTGTTGCATATAAACAAGGTTTTCCGAGCCTGGTAGTTCCGGATGATTGGAAAGATCGATGCGAACAAAACAGGGGACTCAAGTACTATAATTACAAAGGAAATTAGTATTCGGAACATTACACACTGAAATACGATAAAACATTCCACAGATAGTAAAGACACATTAATCATACTTTAGAATTAGGGTTTAAAGATAGTTGCTGCCGATAAAGTACGGAAGTATATATCTCGCTCAAAATTAAACTTGGGAAAGAGGAAGAGAAAAATAATAAATTCGCGCCTTTTTATTCGCTGTACATCGCGTGTAGCTGCATAAAAGTCTCACAAGTAGTAGACTTTATCGTGAAATCATTAAACGGTTTACCATTTGTTTAGCTGAAGCTGGTTGTTTGTGTTGTCCACTCAATCATGAACCGTAGTTGAATAATAGGGTTCGATAAGGAGCAGGCAAACTCATGATTTGATTTCGTATCAGACATTGGCAACAGAAGCAAAACCAACAGCTGCTGCATGTGAAACGATATCAAACACTTCACCCAGAACGGCTGTTACGGCTTAAATTATGCAGTAAAGTAAGTTTTGGAATTAAAATATAAGTAGTACGAAGGATAGTTTATAGGAATAGCAGTAACTGTGCTATTGATGTGTAAGTTAGGATTAGATCAGAAAAAGAAAAGCAAGAACAGTTTGTGTGTAATGTTTAGTTTTTACATGGCTTTTGGGAATAAACAAGAAATGTTGCTCTCAGTCATTACTGGCCTCTGCTACATGTGTGCTACATTTCAAGATAAAGTGAATTTTTTGTTTCAGACTGTTTTGGATTGAAACCATAATTTCTTGATTCAGCAATGACAGACCTATAAACATATTTTTAATAGAGATAGATGACAAGAACAAACTTAAGTTAAAAAATTGGAAAAAAGTGGAAAAAAGTTTAACATAGTCCATTTTCTACCTCGGAAAATTCCTTTTCATTCAGAACAGAGGTCAGACACGATTCCAGACATTACTAGTTCATAAGAATACCTCCTAAAGTTGCAGTAACTACACAACATTTGTCTCACAAAAACGTTGTAAACGAAAATTGTCACTGTGAACTTATCTAAACTATATGCAGGTTTGCCGACAGCTGCTTTAACCAACACTGAAATGATTTTGATTTGTGTTAATTAAAATTGTATACTTTCAAAAACACAATAAAATACACAACTCTGACTAGAACCATGTAAAATAAAGGTCGTGTGTAATCGACAACGTCGTGGCTTTTCTTTCCGATGTGGTGTGCCTCACAGCCAGTATATCAACGTCACCCATTTTATTGCTAAAGTATAAACCAGCCACCCAGGGAGGGGTGCTGCGCATCGGTATTGAAATGTGTGCTGCGCTTTTCTATTAGCTTTTCTACAGAGCGCCACGCGATCACGCGATCGGCTATGTTAATGTTTACAATTGCATTCAATTGATTGGATCGTTGGGTGCTTGTGGAACAGCGAAACAGGGCTGCTGTTGTAGTAATTTATGTCGAGTTTAAGTTCTGATGGTGGGGGCCAAATGAGGCGCCGATACGCACACAGACGTAGTTTTCTTTCGATTTCGAAACTAATCATTGGGAAGGAGTAATGCGATCAATACTGGATTGGGTTTGGTTTGACGGCGGTTCTAGATGTTCGCTTGGGAACACAATTTTAATAGAGTTTAATTAAATGAACCTACATGTCTGATTATTTATTGTATTTTCTTGCTCTCTCTTTTCTCGTTGCATGAACTCTCTTGTCCCATTGGATGACTAAATTTGACGCGGACTGCTATCAAAAATTAACCGGTAAAGGAACAACATCCCCCATCATTACTGCTCCTGTCACCGGTACGGAAATTGCCTTCTCTCTCTCTCTCTCACTGTCTCTGTCACGTCATCCAGAAGTGACTAAAAGGAGCAGATCCTTGCCTGTCTCTGTCACGTCATCCAGAAGTGACTAAAAGGAGCAGATCCTTGCCTGTCGTTAACAATCAATTGGAACTGTAAACCGTAAGCTGCAACCCCAAAAACACAACAGTGTTTGCAATCGTCTTAAAAAGGAACAGCTCAGCTCAGCTAAGTAGGACTTGTTCTCTGCTCCAGCCGGGGTTTGTTCCGTCGTGTGTATTGTCGGTGTGTCCGCGCGCGCAAGGATGGGTGACGCAATCAACTTTGGGCCCGCCTGGTTACGCAAGGTATCGTCCGATAGTAACACCACTAGTAACCATCACAGTACGAACAGTAGCAGCAGCAGCAGCAGTCACCACAGCAGCAGCAACCATACGATGCTGAACAGCAATAGTGGTGGCGTCGGCGGCAACACCATCGCCAACAATGCTGGCGGTGGTGGTGGAGTCGGATTGCATCATCAGCAGCATCATCATCATCATTCGCCGTCGTCGTCGCACTCTTCTGCGTATCAATCGCTGCATAGTCTGTCGCAGAGTGGCACTGGTAGCGTCGGTGCCGGCAACGGTGGAGCTGGTGGCGGTGGCAACATGGTTGCCAACAATGGTGGGACCGGGCCGGGAACTGCTACCAGCACCATCACCACCACTTCTACCGCGATCCGGTATCCGTTGGCCGAGTTTCGGTATGGGCGCGAGGAAATGCTGGCCCTGTTCGACGGGCGAACGGTTAAAGCGCCGGAAATATTGGTGCAATACAAGCGCTTGTTTGTGGAAAAACCGCAACCACCGCTTGCGCTGACGCCCTGTCCCGAGGAAGAACTGATCGTCGAACCGGAATCACGGGTAATCATTTATTGGTTAATATCAGCATGAAATAGCTAGTAATATGAAAGATAGATAAAGTTGCCGCTCAGGATATTTTTTCCCTGGCATCCATTGGCACGGATGCTCTGAATTTGGGAACTAAGCAGTAAACATGATCTGCCTGCCTGGTGATGAAGTCCTGCGTTTTCTTGTCGGTTCCTATCGCACTAGACGAGCCTTACAACACTGTGAGGCAGATAGAATCCTTTTGAAAATTTGTTTGTTGGCCTCTGTTAAATATTTCTAATTTTCTTCAGCAGTAGAAGCGAACGTTAGGATTCGCCTCTAATCTTATCCAATCCTTTGGTGAGGAATATAACTCATTGTATGAGGAAATCTTTAATTTTCAGCTTTTGTTCAGATTTTTAATAGGTAGCTAGGCCCCATAGTCGCTCAAAATTAATGAAAAATGTTGTAATTTTTTATTCGTACGTAAAGAACATAAAACAGGACACAGGTCATTAGGACACAGGATCTTCGAATCGTTAGCGATTTGTCAATTTTTAGTACATATCTATTTATTAATATATATTCTATATCTATATCTATATTTATTAATATATCTATTGGTATTCTCCTTTTTTGTCTTCAAGCGTCCGTGGCCCTCGAGAAGTGTTTCGCTTGGTATTCCTGGTCGTGGCGCACGCGGTGGATCGGTCGATCGTGGCCGTGGTCGTGGCCGGGGACTTTACACCAGCTATCAACGATCGTCCTCTTTCTACGAAGATGAATCCAGAGGCGTAGGAAGAGTAAGTGAATCCCTCGTTTTGTTCCTTTAATGGATCCTGAAACAATCGAGAAAAACGCACATTTTGTTATCCCTATCCTTATCCTTTTTTTATCCCTATCATCATCAGGGTGAACGATCGTGGCTGGAGCGTAATGGAACCGGTGGCATTGGAGGCGATATTGAGTGGAACAACTCATCGTCCAGCCCCCGTAAGGAGTATGGTTCGCGAGGGATCCGAACTAGCGGCGGCACCATGGAAAGTTGGCGCCGTTCCCGCACGGACGATGAAAACGTCGGCGGCGGAACACTCAGTAACGGTGGTGTCGGCGATTGGCGATCTGGTGGTGGCGCACCGGGCAGTATTACGGGTCTTGTGCGCGAGAAGTGGACCAGATCTACAAGTTGGCGCGACGAAGACAGCTCCACTCATCATGGGCTCGAGCGTGGACTGAGTAGTGGCGACCGAATGATTCCACCCTACAAATCTCGCCTCTCGGCTGGCAGTGGTATCGGTAGCGGTGGAGTTGGCGGTATTGGAGATATGAATTCTGGCGGCCACTCGATGGGCGGTCCGGGTGGTATGCGTCGCCCGAACTGGGACACCGACGAACTGCCCGAATGGGCAACGGAGAATCCGTCCGACTTTGGGGGCAGCTTCGATGCGACCGGCGCATTTCATGATTCCGATAATGATGGTGAAAATGGTGGAAATACTAACGTCTCGAACCGATATGGCGGTGACGCTAATAATGACACAAACGATAGCACTAAGACAAATAATCATGTGAAAGATGATGATCGATCGAAAGACATGCGACGCCGGGCAGAGGATGGGGAAGGAATCGAGACACGTCGAGGCGGTAGTGCGGAGGATACTACATTGAGCAGAAATAGAAGTGAGGGGGCTAGGGCGGCCAAGGGCAGAGGAGGAGAGGCGACGGGAAAAGTTGTGAATCATGTTGGAGGCGGCGGTAGCAGAACCGGGGAAGAGTCCTCGGCTGAAAGAAACGAAGCGAACGATCACGATGACGACGAGAATACACCGTCAACGTCCGGTGCCATTGATTCGTCGAAACAGAAGCAACAACGAATCAAACGACAAGCGGTGGGTAAAGACGAAGGAAACCAGGTGTCAGGTGGTTCTTCGCCCCCCGAAACGACGGTCGCTCTGAGTGATGAAAGCGCGGCAAATGTTCAAACGAATTCTACTAAAGGAATTTCATCGTCGCGGGAATCCATCGAATCTTCCATTTCATCTACCATCAGCGGAACGGCATCGGCTAATGCTGCTGGTGCGACTGTTCCTGAAGGTGGTGATGCTCGACAAAATTCTCCATCGTGGCAGAAGGGCACCGAAGTGGCAGTCTCCTCCCAAAAAAACACACCGGACCACCGGGTGACATCAGCATCGGATGAACGACGCGAGCCCGGCAATGATATTGACCACAACGATGGTGCGAAACATCAGCCAGTCCAGCAGCAGCAGCAGCAGCAGCATGAGAAAAGAAACGAACCGAAAAAATCGCCCTCCAGCACTAGTGTCGATCGAATGCAGGAAGTGGCTGACGATATGGTTGCACAGCTTATTATGGACGATGAATTTCTCGCGACGGATGGCGATCCATCGGTTATATCCTCCATTGCTGCCAGCAGCACCGATGGGCTAGTGGGCAAATCTCCGGTCTTTGGCATCTCTGCGACCGGTGGTGGTGCGTCAGGCACAGCAGCAACAACGATGTCCTCCTCCTCCGGTGGACTGCCGATGAGCATAAACATTCTGCCGAAAGCCCTACAACCGATGCAACAACTGTTCGGGAACGGCAATATGTCGCGCGTCAATCCGTTGCTACTGTCCGACCCGGTAGCGGCTAATCGGGCCGCGATGGCAGCAGCAGCTGCTGCGGGCGTAAATCCGATGGTACAGTTGCACCACCTAATGGGACCACCGGGACCACCGCGCGGATCAGACATCTGGTACTATTGTGACCCGCAGGGCAAAGTGCAGGGACCGTTCCAGGCGGCGGAAATGACCGAATGGTACCGTGCCGGGTACTTTGACGAGTCGCTGTCGGTACGGCGCGAATGCGACGAAGTTTACAACACACTCGGCACGCTGGTAGCGCTATGCGGTGGGATGCCGTTCCTAAACTCGGCCGTCATTCAACCTTTCAAAGCGCCCGCTGGCGGGAATGGGGCGAAACATTCGCCACAGCAGCCCAACACACCGGTGTCTCAGGGTGGCCAGCAGAAACAGCAGGTTGCCCCCGGCACTAATGGAAACACCGTAATGCCTTCACCGAATCAGCAACAAACGGCGGCGGGTCAGCAACAAGGACCTGGTCAGCAACAACAGCAACAAGCAGCTGGAGCCAACGGTCCCGGCGGGCCAAACGTTGTGCCGAGCATTCATTTGTTGCGCCAGCAAAGTATGGTACTACAGAAGCTGCAAAGCTCCGACGGCTGGAACTTACTATCGCCCGAGCAGCAAAACATGATCATCACGCAGCACATGAATCAATTGCTTAATGCAGATGCAGCGGCACGCATCGGGATGATATCGCCCTCGGCATCTCTACCGGGTGGAAGTGGTGGTAATAATGTTGGAACGAATCAACATCATCAGCAACAGCAGGGCGGTGCTGGCATTTTTAATGCTGGTGGAGGAGGGGGTCCCGGTGGCATGCCGTCAGGGCCAGATGCGTTGGTAAACTTGAAGCTGCGGGAAATGCAGCAACAGCAAGGACAACCACCGCAACAACAACCGCCACCGGCACACGTTATGATGGAGCAGCTGCAAAAATCGGTACCGGGCAATAATCAGCACAGTAGTGCATTCTTGAAGTTGCACTTACCGGAATTTAATCAGGCTTCACAGGCAGCAGCAGGGGTGCGACCAATGCTAGGTAAGTTATGGGGGAAAAATAATTTGAAATTTTAATGTATTCATGTAGCGGGGAAACATGGGCAAGTGTGTCGCGTTATGTAATTTACTGGATTTTCTATTTTGGTTAACACTTGCCATGAAATGGTAGACTAGGCTAGATGACGTGGTGAACAATTTCTTTTTATTATAAAGTTACCAGACGATATTTTAATCAAATGAGATTTTGCGTAGACTTACAGCGCACGGGTAAGGGCTTTGTGAAAAAGAAGTTGTTTTTTGAGCTTCCTTGATGATTCGACGTCTTTTTTTTTCTCAACTTTGTCATGTATTTCACAGTTTTTTGAAATTTTGTTTCTTTGTTTTTTAGAGCTTATTTTAACTGGTTAAAAATTCCTTTTTTTACCTTTTTTACCAGAAGAAAAAAGGTCTCTCTTGTTCCTTTGGCACACTCTTGCCCCAACTTTTGCTGAATATAATATATTTGTTTGCTTCCTTTTTCAGGTAACATGAACGTTGATTCGACAACCGCTGCAGCTGTGGCAGCAGCAGCTGCTGCTGCTGCTGCCGCTTCTGGTCACGATCCGCTAGGCCAGCTGATGCACGGCATCGGGTTTAATCATCAAGCGTCGGGACAAAACATTGGTCCTCTTGGACCAAACAATCTTCTGCTGAACCGTGGTGGTTTGTTGGGATCTGGAGTCGGTGGAGGGCCAGGCCAGCAACCACAACCACCACTACTGCAACAACCGCACCCGGCAGCTGGTAAAGCGGGCGCCGAAGATCCTATACAGTCGCTGTTTATGCAATTGTCATTGCACAAGAATCAACAGGCGTCGCAACAGCAGATGCCTAATCATCAACCACCGTCAAAAGCGGCCAGTGAACTGATGGGTGGTGGTGCACCGGCCACCGGGTGGCTGCAAACGGGACAACCGCAGGGTGCGAACGCTGGTAGTACTGGTGGTGGACTGGCTGGACTGGTGCCTAGGGGTGGACCTATGGTGGGGGCGACGTCTGGTTGGGGCGATTTACCACCACCCACGAGTGCCTCGTTTGCATCCATAATGCAGCAACAACAGCAGCAGCAACCTCATCTGGCACTTGCCGGCCATCATCCGCTGCTGTTGGGCGGAAGCGGTCCATCCAATGAACCGCAGGCACCATCGGTCGTTTCACTCTTCAAGCATCATCAGCAGGCGGAAAAGCAACAGCAAATCGAAAAAGAGCAGCAGCAACAGCAACATTTGTTGCAACAGCAGCAGCAGCACCACCACCAGCAGCAACAGCAGCAGCAGCAGCAACAGCAACAGCAACAGCAGCAGCAGCAACAGCAGCAACAGCAGCAGCAACAGCAGCAGCAACAGCAGCAGCAACAGCAGCAACAGCAGCAGCAGCAGCAGCAGCAGCAGCAGCAGCAGCACCAGGAGCAGCAGCAGCAGCAGCAGCAGCAGCAGCAGCAGCAGCAGCAGCAGCAGCAGCAACAACAACAACAACAACAACAACAGTTGCAACAAATGCATCAAGAAAATGTGCTTGCGCAGCAACAGAAACAGCATCAATTGCAGCAGCAATCCCAACAACATGTACAAGAAAATGTGCAACAACATATGCAGCAAATACAACAACAACAACAGCATCAACTGCAACACCTGCAGCAACAGCAGGATCAGCAACAACAACAGTTACAGCTGCAACAACCACAACAGCAGCAGCAGTTGCATCATCAACAACAGCAGCAACAGCTACAAATTCAACAACAACAGCAAGCGCAACAGCAGCAGCAACAACAACAGCATAATCAGCAAAAGCAAGTAAAAGAGAATCAAAAAAAGGAGAGCAGCACTGCCATAGAATTGTCGCAGCAGCAGTCCGGCAATACTAAAAAACAAACCAATAAGCAACCACAGCAGCAGCAAGTTAATAATCATGCCGACGTTACGGAGGACAAAACTGGCACGAATCAACAACAGCAGCAGCAAGGTCAAAAATCAAAAAAGCAGCAAAAGAACAATCATGTTGGGGCGAGCAGTAACGGTCAGGCGACGATCGCCAGCGAGGAAGAAAGTGAGTTTATTATCGTAAAGATGGAGGAAAAGAAGCGTCAGAAAGAGCTGAAAAAGCAGCAACAGGAAGAGCAAAAGCGCAAGTTGGCCGAGGAGAAAAAGCTGCTCGAAGAGCTCGAGGCTCAAAAGCGTGCAAAGTTGCTAGAATCGCAGCGCCGTGAAGCGATGAAAATTCAGGAACAGCAGCAGCAGCAACAACAGCAACGCTCCGTTCCGAAAGCTGTACCGGCTCCGTGGTCCGGTGCGATGGCTGAGATTGCCAACAGTAAGCTAAGCCTGACGGAGATCCAGAAAACGGAACGTGCGCTGCTGGCACGGCGTGAGCACAGCTTGCGGGAGCAACAGGAGCAGCAACAGTTGCTCGAGATTCAGCTGCTGGATGGTAGGCTAAAGTGGAACGCTCAGAACCTGTTGCCGGCGAAGGTGAAACCGTTGGCCGAGATACAGGCGGAAGAAGCTGCGGCTGCCGAACGTGCTCGGGAAAAGAATGCGAACGCGTCCGGTTTGACGGTGGCTGCGATAGCGGCTCAGGGCAGCATCAAGAGTGCCAAGAAGGAGGACAGTTTGGCTAGCCTGCTGGGTGGTGGTGGTTCTGGTGGTGCTTCCGCAACCGGTTCAGCTGTGTGGCAGGTACGCGGGGGCGGCGGCAGCAGCAGCAACAACATGCTGTACTTCAACTCAACTAAAGCCTGGGACGGTGTGGGCGACTCGAGCAACATCCTCGGCGGAGGAAATTCTGGACTGAGCAATAACGTTAGCTCGGGAGGTTTCTGGGAAGAACCAACACAGTCCAGTGTTGTGACTGCTGCTTCAATTGTCGCTGCCGCTGGTAAAGCTGGCACCGGAAACAACCCTCGAAAGTCATCCAATGTGACTTCAGCGGCTGCTGGTGGTGGTAAACAGCAGCAGCAGCAGCAGCAGCAGCAGCAACAGCAGCTTCTGAGCAAGAGTAAAACAATGGGCAGCATTTCCACGAGCTCATCTTCGACTGTGACCGCTGCCAAGCAGCAGAAGCAGCAACAGCAAGGCGCTAACAAGGGAAGTGGTACATCTGCCGGTGGTAAGTCGTCGGCCGGTGGTAAGAATGGCAATGCGGCTGGAAACAATGATCGCAAGGACGATCGGAAGCATCTGAACGAGCAGCAGCAGCAGCCGACCAATGAATTTACTGACTGGTGTACTCGCGCCCTGAGCTCATTAAACAGCAACGTCGACAGTAAGTAGCAAGCATTTTTGTCCCCAAGCGAATGTTTGATTGCACAAAACTCATCCATTTATATGATATTTTTCTCTTCTCAGTTCCAACATTTGTCGTATTTCTACAGGACATCGAATCACCGTTCGAGGTGAAGGAGTACGTCCGCGCATACATAGGTAAGTGGATGACGTACAGAGGGTGTTCAAATGCGCAACAAAAGGTTCGTTACTCATTCCTTGTTGTTGGTCGTGTGTATTTATTTGTTCAGGAGAAAATAAAGAGTGTTCGGAATTTGCGAAGCAGTACCTTGAAAGACGCTCGAAGTACAAAAATCAGCAGCGCCAAAAGAATGCCCACATCGACGATATGTGCAAACCGGCACCGGCTATAAACCCGTCGTCTAATGATTTCCAAGAAACCAAGGTAAGCGCCATCTGCCTGTCGCTTTCATGAATTTATTTTGTGTAATTTATTCGCTTAAAATCAAACTCCAAGAACATTTGTCTTTACTGCGCATATGCAGGGCTTTACATGGCTTTTTTTATTTCAAAATAAATTTTCAATTAACAATACGGCACTGGACCGTCATAATTAATTATAAATAAATAAATAAATTTTCAATTGGTTACTATTTTTGAAGTAAAGTTACTATTTTTGATACGTTCTATTTCAACATTGCAACATTCTATTTAAAAAAAATAAACTAATTAGTTTAGCAAAGCTGTTGAAATAGAATGCCACCAAGGTGCAAGTAAAATGGCTCTAAAATTAAATAGCCACAGGAGTTTGAACTATTCCGTTACATAAAAGAGTCATTAACAGTTAATTTAAAATGTGCCAATATTGAATAATAATATTTTGTTTTTTTTTCTTTTTGTGTTTTGCAGGGTAAAAATAAGAAGGTTAAGAAAAACAAGATGATGAAACTCGATAGCCGAATTTTGGGCTTCTCCGTTACGGCTGCGCCGGATCGACTGAACGTTGGCGAACGAGACTATGGCGATAATGTTTAAATGACCGATGCAAGAAGAGAGAGAGAGAGAGGATGAGAGATGAAAGGAGAGAGAAAGAGAGAACAGAAACATCAACAATACAATACATGTGTGTGTGTATAAACGTACGTATGTGTGTGTGAAAGAGACTAAAAGCAAGCAAAAGCGGCAAACTACCCACAATCCCCGGGGCGCTTAGATGTTAGAGCAGATATGTTTATTTGCCAATTTTTCCGATTGTGTTTATTTTTGATAAAATCTACCTGTGAACGCTGGAAAGCTTTTTTTTCCACGATTGAAATTTCATTAGCCAAAAGAATGCATGGATCGCATGGGGGATCGTATGTTCATATGTATAGCGGGGTTAATTTGAAGGGATACATTTATTTGGCTCGTATGCTAAATGTTTACCCATTAACTTAGTCTCGTTTATTTTTTTGATCGTTATAATAAATTATAATCAACAAAGAATGCATACATATTGCATATACGACCCAACCCCTTACACTACTAAGCGGGATATGGTCGGACTAAATGTTGCTGCTGATTGATCGGTTGGGTTGGTTAAATAGTCGGGAACTGCGCCTATACTCAAACAATAATAAACCCCTGGGTTTGGTTTGAAACTCTTGACTAAAAACCCACTCCCATTCGAAAAGTGTAAACACAAACTATTCCACAAAAAGGGGTGCAATTCATGTGATTTAAACCCTGCATTCGGTTGCCTATTATCGTCATATGGGTAAATCATTTTAAAGCAAAACTTTACAAACTTTGCTTTATAGCGATTTACCTAAATTATCGAATGATAAAATATTGTGTAAATGTTTCGTATATAAATCATTGGAACGATTGTTAAGCTCTACGAATCGTGTTTTGTTTTTTTTTTTATAATTTGGATAGTTTCGGTTAGATTCTTTCGCAAGCATCGATAATTATATTCTCATATTGTTTTTCTTGTTTTCTTTTCTATAATGCATTTCGCAACAGGCCGGCTCAAACTTGACTGCCTTCTTTTTGCGAAATATTCGCTTGTGAGTACTGTTGCGAAACACCACTTTCTACCCATATGTTGTTGTTGAACGTAAATATTAACTTGTTGCTTGCGAAAATGGTTTACCGGAGAAAATTGCTGAAGAGATTTACAGCGAAACAATCCAATTTATAAAATACCCCGGGATGTGTAAGTTGGCCGCTAAGCGCATGTGCGCTTTTGTTCTTATTGAGTTTGAGGTTTTAATTAAGTGCGCCTTGTAAAGGACATCTTTATTGTTAAAAATGACAGCTAAATGAAGAAGATACTTAGCAGAGTATTATTTAAAAAATGCATACAAACAGAACACACACACACACATACTCACACACTGCCACGTCTCTGTGCATATGTGTTTAAATTACGTATCGTCATTAGTCTCGTTCAAACAAATAAACAAGCCAACGGATACTTATAATAGAGGAGGAGAGAGAGAAAGAGAGAGAGAGAGAGAGAGAGAGAGAGAAAGATAGACTCACACAGGGATAGAACCCGAGTCGCGTTGGAGAGAAGGAAGCCGCAAGGATGATTGTGTAGTAAGGAGAGAACACAAATACAGTGCTTCCAATAACGCAAAGTGAGGAGAAGCTGAGCTGTTTTGGAAAACGCAAAGCTGGTTTGAAAATGCAGTGTAACGGATTTTTCAAGTTTTGCAACTCACCCCTATTTGGCGGAGAGCAATGGGGCTGGAATTATGGATACTGATTTGCAACTATGTTGACATAGAAGCAAAAACCAAGTTGGATAGAGGAAGATAGAGAGCAAAGGACAGCGCGAGCGGTTAAAATCGTGTGCGTGATTTACATCTGATGTTATTGAAGCGAAATAAATCGAAAGAAAGCTACACCATAAGTACACAGAAGAGAGTGTGTGTGCACACTTTCAAGTGACTGAGCTATCTGTTGCCTTCAAACAATAGTGTTTCCGGAACGATATTTTTTTTGTTTTCGGTTTAATTTCTATTAAATCTTTACTCTTGTGAGATGCAATACGTTGCTTACGTCTCGTGATCGCTGTTCCAATACTTGTTGTTGTTTTTTTTTTTAAATTTTGAGCAGGCCTTATAAAGTGTTTCCTTCTGTGTTCTCCTTATTACCCTAAATCATCCGCGCTTTGGTAGTGGACTTTTTTAAACCCTCCGTTTTTTAAAACTTTATCTTGCTGCTGATGCTGCTACACCACCACCACTGCGAGGTTGAAGTATGTAGTGTGTAGGTTTTTATGTTTGTTTAATTTCTCTATTTGTATGTACATTTTCTTGCTATGAAATAAAGAGATCATGTAAAAGGAGCAAGCACACCGGTGGTTAACTATTTGAAATGTTTCGCGCTAGATTAGGAGCTTCAATTCGATGCTCCAGCTTCTACGAAGGGAAATACTTTAAGCAAATAAGCGCTTGCTTGCTTTGTGGTGTGGAACATTAATGCAAAAACGCAAAACCTGTGCATAATGTATTTTACTGTGTGTGTGTCAGTCGAGTGAAAAGGCCTTCATTATTTTACCATACATTTTCATTATCAATTCATATTTCCTTGAAACGCTTGCACAAAGTTGAATGCGAAAAGGAAGAGAGGAAAATCTACATCCAACACTACATCAAAGATCATAACCATGTATGGCAATAAATTACTGCGAGCAGTTACTCGTCTTAAGGAGAAATGTAAGCTAAGCTTGTTACATAAATAATACTCCATGATGACAACATGAAGTGAAGCGATCTACTTGTGAAAGCATCTTTGCTAATCTTTCATTTCAAACGGTCGTTTTAAATAGTATCGAATTGGAACACAACGTGTCGTGTTCCAAGTCCTTGTCAAAATTGGACCGCAGTCTGCAGCAATTTTGGATCAAGGTATGCACCTACAGATCTCTTTGCACATAGTTATATTGTTGCCGAAGGAATTTGTGGAAAATGTAGTGAATTAGTTTTAAAATATAATTTAAAATTTCGCCCCAAACATGTATGTGTGTTTGTTTATGTTTGACATTTGCTTCCTGATCTGTCAAATATGTTCTTCCGCGATGTATTACACCACGGCCTCATGTAATGAATACGGCAATATCGAAAGTGCAGTGTAAAAAATGTAATACCGGATTGGTAGAAGCAGGACAGTGCAAACAGTGGATTATTGTGAGCATTGTGAAATGTTTCGGTTGCTGTTTGTCGGTGATTATTAGAAGCTATATTGCTTGAAAAGAACGCTACACAACGCCCGGTGTAATTGTACTTGGAGCATGGTGTATGCCTGTATGTGTGTATGCGACCAACCAGTCAGTCAGCATAACATCATTACCTGCTGGACGTAATTGATCGCACACCGTCTGTGAATTGCAACCGAGTGCATACAAACTGTGGATTGTAGACACTTTTCCGTTTAGCTGTTGATCCAGTGATATTCCCCATCGATTGTGCTGTTTTCTTACCCCACGTTACCGAACCTAGTGACCTAGCGTAGTGAGCCTCGAGTACGGGAAGTGTTCCGGAGCATAGGCAAGGAAAAAGGGTTACACACAGCAAGGTGCAAAGTACAGTACGATGTGCAAAGGCGTAAACAGTAGTTAGCAGCATTACGGCCAATAGCATAATACGTGAAGAAAAGGAATCCCCTGTTCACCAGTCCATAACGTGGTTCCTGCTCTATCGGACGCCGCAATAGTACCCGCCGATATCAATAACCTAGACTAAACCTAGTGCAGCAGCCAAAAACGTATAGTCACCTGGCATGACCATGACGTCGCACTGGGAAGATTTTTATGCTACACATCTGCCGCCGAACTGTTTCGAGGATAATCGATCCCTGCTGAAGGAATTCTGTGACCGACACTACAAGCTCAAGAGCCACATCGTGCTGGTTACGGTAATTATACTCTTGTTTGTAATATGTTTTAGCACCCTTTTTTAATAACAAAGAACTGTAGATTTACACTGTATTGTTATATTGATGCATAAATTATGGATTTAGGTAGTATAATGGCTAGTCGTGTTCGTTGGCTCTTTGTTATTTATGGAAAATAATTTCAAAACGTTTGACTGGTACAGACTATATCAGGATTATCTCAGAAAAAATATAGAAAAATTAACAAATTGAATGAGAAATTAAGTTCAACAGGTGGTGGTGATGGTGGTGAAATAACCATCAGCTTGTTTCGATGTTGATGGCATGCAGTATAATTTGATTGTCAGGAAGGAGAAAAGCATTTTTATTTTCAATCTAGAATGCCTCACACGAAAACCTGGAAACCTTTCGATGTTCTTAAGCTATGGTTAGACCATTATGGTGTTTTTTTTCTTTCATCTTGTTCTACACTTTCTTGGCCTTCATCAAGAAACAAAAAAGATATCGAAACTAGCTTACTTATTGATCTGTTAAACCAAGAAGAACAAAGGACGTTGTCCTTTATTCTGGCAATAATCTGGATCAGATGGCGCGATGACCGCCTTCATGTGTTTAAAATGGTCAGAAAATATCTTAATTAACTACAGATTTGTTTTTAATTCCATGTTTTGAAGCTACAAATGCGACCGAACAAGTACTTCAATAAAAATTAGATACGAATGCTTGAGTTATTTGTTCGAAGTTTTCTTAGAACTTCAGCATAAATCTTTTAAATCCTGGAAAATATTTTTAAATTGTTTGAATGTTCTAATTATTAAAAAATTATCTCTGTAATCTGTTTTACTCATTTCGGCTACATGGTTATTGATTTTTGATACAATAAATGAGCCAAAAAAAATGAATCTTAGTTTTTCATAAAATAAGAAAATTGTCCTAAAAGTCGAGGAAATCATTCGCCTTTTAGGATGTGCGGATTTCCGAGGCGGCCCCAGTCTCTCACATGGCAGGAATGGGTATCGAATCCTACCCCGGCCGTTGCCTCGCACGCAGGAATAATTATCGAGAAATGGACAGATTAAGTCAAGGAAGCCAGAAACGATCAAGTCCTTTAGCCAACTTTAATGATTGAACAATAGATCCATTTTTTCGTGTCCAAACTTCTAAATCTATGGATGTTTGGTGTAAACGAACCTTTCCACTCAGTCCCGGTCGTCTGCTGTTCTTTCATTGGGTCCACCTTTCTGATCCGAGCGAACGCAACGGTCAAAGTAGTCGATTTATTAGATTTTCGTGCTCTCTCGATTTTGGTAGGCGGTTTCAGTTTATGAATAAAACATAAAGTAAGCCACCGTCTCGAGCACTTTACCTTTCATTGCTGCACATTAGTCGAGTCCTGTTTGTCCGTGGCAACCGTGGGCACAGTTGACGGTACGAAAACAACGTGACTCGAAGTACAACGAACGCAGTTGGGCAGGTGAATCTCGAGACCAAACGGTGTGCACAGTTGAGGAAATTATACCTTTCTTGGTATTCAGCTGTTCCTTGGAAGCAGGACAAAAGGGAAGAGTTTGTGCGGGAGATAAAAGAGTAATGCTATTGAACTGTTGCGCAAGGAAAATGATTCACTTGTTTTGGAAGTTCACTTTAGTAAAGTGTGTACGGTAGGAAAATGAATAGTTATACTGAAGAAAAAAGAAAAACAGGAGGTTCTTATCACACCTCGGAACAGCTGTGCAAGAAATTCTTAACCTCGGTAGAAAACTTACTAACCCTGATTTGATTTCCAAATGAAGAAACATTAAACCGTTCTCCTTCTTCGTGCGAAGAGCACAACAGGACAACTGGAGATGGAAAACTTTTGCATCAGTTGGACAAGTGTGTCGCTTAAGTTTTCTCGCCTGTGAGAAATGGGCATGTGTCCTGCACGTTGCAAATGCTTTTAAATGCAATCTGGTTTCCTGCAGATGCTCACCACCTCCCGAGTCCTGTCAATTCAGTTTGCAAGTTGTTGGACAGTCTTCAGCTGATATTTGCTGTATTTAGTTGCCCTTGAGGAATCGACTGATTTTAATTAAATCTTTTAAATGTATGTTTTGCTTGGTATGTTGATTTGTAGTATTTTTTTTCTTTTACTTTAACTTGAAACATTTATAACGTTTTTTTTCTTATTTGCTTACTGTCGTTCATTCGTGTATTCTGTTGCCTAATGCCAAATTACATGTTAAGTTCCATTTTCACGTAAGTGATAATTTTTTTACATTGTTTCTTGGCATAACAGTTTAACGGTGTTGTAATTTTAATTTTAGTATAAGTTAAAAAAAAGTCGGAATAATGCTTAGATTGTAGAGGGAAAAGCATAGCATCCTGCTTGGCGAAGAAATTTTTTGTGTCTGTGCCATAAATTGTAGAAAAATCCATGATTGCCTTTTATTAGGCTTTTTGTTTCAAAATAGATTACAAAAATAAAAGAATTTAAACATAATTTGAACATGCATTAAATCATTATTATAACATATGAAACAATACATTTACCTTTGTCCTTTTACCTTTGTTTATTAAAGTATTTTGGAAGCAATTAACCATAATTTTCTGATTTTCTGCTTTTCTTGCATTCCTTTTCCTGCTGTGCAGTCCGGTGGTACGACTGTCCCATTGGAGCACAATACGGTCCGTTTTGTGGATAACTTCAGCGCCGGCAATCGTGGATCCGCTTCGGCCGAATACTTTCTTGAGCATGGTTATGCCGTTATCTTTATGCATCGAACCAAATCATTGGAGCCATTTTCGCGCCACTTCACCGGCCAACAGTTGCTCGATATGCTGGAGCTGCACGAGGAAGGAATGAGCACCACAATAACCGGTAAGTTTTGTTTCCTGTCGTTTGTTTTCTTAATGGGAAAGTGCATTTTTCTACGATTTAGAGACAAACAAATCGAAGCTGAAGTTTACAAGCGTGTTTTTTTCATATGCTTTTTTAAATATTTCAAATAACACAAATAGAAATAAAAAAAATGGCTGGAAATTCTTATTTAGTTTCTCCGGTGTCCGACGGTTTATATTCTACTGAGAATTTATCATTATTATTTTGAAACATCCTTCCTTATCATGCACAAAGAAGCTTCCTTGTTAATGAAGCTTTCCTGCATCTCTAATTCTGCACATCCGACCACCAGCGTAATAATGCTGCCCGCAACACACATAATACGTACTCATGGCTTTTCCCAACTCCCCATTCGCCCCTTTTTTTTTGCAGTGAAACCTGACTCGGTCGATGTGCTAGCGCCCGTACTGGACAAGTACAAAAATGCCCAGGAAACGCACCGGATGCTGTACATCACCTTCACCAGCGTGGTCGACTACATGTGGCTGTTGCGTGCGGCTTGCGAATCATTGGCACCGTTCGAGCGGAACGCCGTACTCTTTCTAGCTGCGGCCGTTTCCGACTTTTACGTACCACAGGACGAGATGCCCACGCACAAGATACAGTCCGGCCACGGTGCACCGACGATATCGCTGCAGCTCGTGCCAAAGATGCTGGCCCCGCTCGTAAGCCTCTGGGTGCCGCACGCGTACGTCGTGTCGTTCAAGCTGGAAACGGACGAAGCGCTGCTCATTGCCAAATCGCGCGAAAGTCTCAACAAGTACAAGCACAAGCTGGTGATCGCAAACATACTGCAGACGCGCAAGAACCGGGTCGTGTTTGTGACACCCACCACCAACTATGAAATCGTACTGACGAAGGATCAGGCACTGTCCGGGCTGGAGATCGAGGAACCGATCGTGGCGGATGTGGTCCGCCGGCATCAGGACTACAGCCGGGAGGCGGAACAACCGACGCACCAATGACCCACCCGTTCGACCCGTCCCTCGCCCAACAGCAGTGGTGGGCCCGGGACGCAGGTCGATTGTCACGTTACGTTACCGCATTTCTGCAAAGTGTTGAACCCGGGGCGGAAGTATTAGCTGGAAGGACAAACGCTTATGCACCGTCACTTCCCGTAGAATGGATGAAAAGGGAGAAAAAAGTGTAGTGTAGAACACAACAACGTTAGGAAGGTGGGAATGTTTTCATATTCTTTATAAATACCTGGTTTCGGTTTCGTATCGTTGTTCGTGTTTGTTAATTTGTTTGTTGCATCGAACAAATCGAACAAAATAAGTTATTTTGTGGCTAGTTTTATGGTAGTTTATGAGTAAACACATTCCAACGTCAGAGAATGCAACGAAAGCCTTTATTTAATACCTCCGAATTTTGTATTTTTTACATCACTTTTCATGCTATTTTCCTCCTAAACTTCTACGGTGGAAACATATTTCTATCGTTTCTTAAATACACGATCAGCTCACTTTCCCCGTGTAGACAGCACCAGCAGTTCCTAAACCAATCGTGAAAAGGTAGACTAGCAGTAGATTACCTCTCAGTTGGGACACAACTGTGGCATATGTTTCCTTCCTTTTGAATGTTTTACCAATTTGTTCAACGTACTACTTAGTGGAGATCGCCGTAGTAAGTGTCTCGATGCTACGTATCCAAGTTAACAAAACGTTTAAAAACACAAGAGAGATTTCAATCCTATACTGTACGAAAGGTGTGCGTAGTGAGGAGATTAGTGGTGGAAAAATGCTCCCCTGCTAACCATTGAGCTTACAACCGGAAGTTTATCGAAGCAGAACTTCAGTCCATGGTAGATATTTTAGAGCATCCTTCTACCTGGTACAAACATATATGTCTCACTGCATACTAAATTTGGGGAAAAAGTTTTATTGAAAGGTGAGAAAAGATATATAAAACAAGTGTAAAAGAATTAGGCGAACGAATGTACTAACCACCAACTGCATGTTAATCATAACTAATCGAAGTAGGGGTATGATTTAGCGAACTAAAAACCATGATGGACTTGTGAAATATGTTAGAACTCTGTACCAGAGTGGCCCAATGTTTGTGTGCTTAAATAAGTAATGGAAATGACGCATGTTCATCTATATCATTTTATACACAGCTGTTGGATTGGATATACATAGGATGGTGCCTCCCTTTTATAGAGTTACAATGAAATTGTGTCACCACCATTTTGAGCGAGCAAGCATAGCACCAACAGCAGAAGGCTTTCGATCATTTTGTTGGCCATTTTATCATCATCATCATTGTCCTACCGTTTTAAAAGGAATTAGAGCATAAAGAGGCATCTCTGGACCACACTATTAACAGTTTGCGTTTACATATCATTTAATTTTATTGAAAACAATAGGACTGATGCGGTTCAGCGTATCAACGCCAATAGGGTGCTCACTTTTACTACACGCCAAATATAAATAGAAAGGACGACCTTCTAATCGTTGTACGAGAAACTTAAGGACCTACTACGGCTTGAATCAACTTAAAATATTTATTTTTCTCTCATCAAAACTGTGGAATTGCTTCTGTTAACTAGCGCCCAACGTAATGAATCCTTGATAATGTGTGTATTACTTAAACGATACTCAAAATGGCAATCGATGCTCGGTAGTACTAATGAAAATGACGTGAAGTTGTGTTAGGAATTGTTAATCAAAATAAGATAAGAAAATGGGTTTCTTTATTTTATTTGTTGAAACATTATTAGCAATGAATTTAGCATGTTCGTAACTAGTAAGAAAATAGCCAACATATTGCAAAATAACATTAAAACAATTTCGGTTCCTGTTGATGCCAACACACGAGTAGCAAAAAAAAAAGAAAAAAAAGATAATTATATCATAAACATATAAAAAAACCATTTAACAGAGTAGTTTAACAACAAGTAGAGCATGCAAGTAAACTGTATCAAATTAACTAAGAAAGTAGAAAAAGAACTAAAGCAAAGGATTAAAATCAATATAAAGAAGTAAACCTAGTAAGAAAAAAAACATGATGAAACAAGTAAAATGGAACAAAAACTCCCTCTACCCCCCCTTCCCTCTAGGCCAGTTGCGAGAGCAGATACTCTGATCAAGAACTTTGCATCCTTTAGCGATCCCTTTTCGATGGAAGTAGATGCAGATCGGTAGCCGGATGAACCACACAACAGAGATACATACACCTATATCGTAGAAAATTTAGAGTGCTTGAAAAACAACAAGATGCGGTCCTATACACCCGTAGCATAGCATACCGGCGAGCGCATGTGCTTTAAATCCAATGCGCTAGCTACTAGCTGGCCCCAGCTGATGGCATGGAGGAACTGTCTAGGGATTGTACCAGAATCAATGATATGATAGAATACGATGAATGCGTAACGTTATACAATGTTGCATTTATCTGGACGTTATATTTAGTGTGTTTTTTGTTTATTTATCTCAGGTGTACTTTCATTAAATTTAACTATTGAACTATTTATGATAATTAAGCGTTTGATTCATTTGTAATAGAAAGTATGTTGGGCAATCTGTTGACCTGTTTTTTGTACTCTTAAATCAGTTATTGGTAGTTGATAGTATGTAACATTTGTTTCGCTGGCATTAGAAATGTGCCCCTCTTTGAACGTAGCATAGACACGAAAGGAACCAAGGATTGAGGAATTAAACAAAGGGCGGTAGATTAATGTGGGGAACTGAACCAGAACCAGTTATATTTAGACGAACGGATAAAAATGATATACACGTTTAGCGGTAACATATATATTATATATACACAAACAACACACTCTTATATACATGTGTAATAACTACAGATATAGATATATATATAAAATACGTATACACATAATCCTATTACAGGCTATAATAAATTAAAGAAGAAACAACAACTGAACCCCCCCTCAACATGTGTGGTTGTGCAGTTGTAATGGTGTTTTGCGCCCCCGAAAATTGGTAGTTGTTGTAGTCATCACATCAGTGGTTCATAGACCTTCGGAAGCATGATTCCTGAGCATGATGATGAGTGACCTCCTCCTTCAAGATCAATTGCTAGATGAGGTCCCTAGAGCATCAAGGTCTCTGCCATTACGGATCGCATGGTGTATAATCCTAAATATAGTCATCAGATTCGACGACTATGCCCGTTGGACGAAGCTACCCATTCTGTCCAAGCCCCAAACCTGCCACTGTTTATTTATTTTTATTTATAATTAATAATGACGGTCCAGTGCCGTATTGTCAACACCGCTTGTGTTGAGTAAATTTTATAATCATCTTGATAAGGCATTTCCTCCTTATTCTTTGCCTTATCCCGGGCATACTCCGTTAAACCTGCCTCTGTGTCATATATAAAAGGAGTGAGTATTTATAGAGAGTAATATCTACGCTTATAAATATGACTTGGAGAAAATGGCGCACCCGCAGTTTCGTTCGCAACATCAGTTCAACGGGTTAATCGTACAGCTTCATGAGTTTGAATCGCCGGACTTGGATGAGCTTATCATGTCATGAGATTGACACCGGACCACCAGTAACCCTGACTACTTGTAGGATAACACTGGAAGTGACATCACATTTTCCATCCCCAATCTAGCACACATTGATTCGTTTCTAATTCGTTTTCTCTACTCGAATCGAAGCAATCCAGCCACACAAATACACAAAGCTATATCGGCGGTGGCGGTGGGCAATTAAATTCTCGAACAGTCTTGAAAAAAGTGTTGTGCGAAATTTTTAGGGTATCAAATTACACGCCGTTAGATTCGTGATCAAATCATTCAAAGCTGAATAAGTAAAATAGCCTTTCGAGGGTATCATTTTCAACGAAAATGCCCGATAATGGCTTTACGCAAATCCTCACGAGCGGGTGCCTTCAGTACACGGATACGGATGCCGCTTCGCTGCACGACGGCCGACGAAGAGCACAGCGCCACGCGTACCAGCTACACGAGGTACCGTCCGTATGTGACGAATCGAAGGAATTCCCCCAGTACGAAACATCTGCCGGTGGTGATGTGCGCCGAATATTGACCGATCATGGCGGAGGTGGATCGAAACGGTACGAAGCCAACACCGTTACCTCGCGGGAATGGGAAACGGATCGGTACAGTAAGGAGCATCTCGACCGGGATACACGTTGGCACACCAGACGACAACCATCGTTCAAATATGACACCTCGTACGAGCCAACGAGCGTTTACAATCAGACACGAAATCCGGGCCTGCCAGCGGTAAGGCTTAATGTCGCACATCAGGAACCGATCTCCATTCGGCCGCGGAACAAAAATCCACAAATTGTAAACGTTTGCCAAACGTTTCGCTTTCCGGACAACTTTATCACACAAAACAATGCAACTCGGATGGTGCAGCATCAGGATCGCTTGATACAGCAGCAATTCGCGCCCGTACCGGCTGCTCGAAGGGCTCCATTGCTATCACCGTACCGTAGCTCGAGTCGATCGCGTGTTGGTGGGTTTTATAGTGTCTATCGACGTCATCGGAACATGCACAGTCAGACTAGCCGAACGTTGATCGAGTTGGTAGAGGCTGAACAGAAAGCGCAACAGCAGCAGCAGCAGCCGCAAACGATCCGACCAATGGCTGGGCCACGCACTACAACAAACTACGGCGTATCGTCCTATCGTGTGCCGGACGAATCGGTGCTAGCTTCCAGCGACAGTGAATCGTCCATCGGAGAACAGACCGATGTACGTTCGAGAATGCCACCAGTAGATCGAAAAACTAAAGCACTGTCAATGGCTCGAGAACAGCTGCGTGCCGGAAATGGTGGTCGTGCACCGCATCAGGTTCCATACTTTGATCGTACCAAGCGCAATCGATCGTGTACAAAGCTCGTCGATGGCGGTGCTACGATGGGTGGCCATTATGGGCGAAGTACTAAGCAACCAGCCGTTGTAGGTACGCTCGGAAAGCCAACCCGCTATGTGCTGGGAAAGACAAAAGTAGACCATCGGCGAACAACGCTTGTGCAGGACACGCATGACTCGCCGTTCCTTGATCGCAAGCAGCTACATCTGACCGAAGAATCGCACGACGAGGGGGAAGGCTTGAATGAGGAAGAGGATGAATCCGACGATGGATCCATGGACGAGCAGTTGGAGAATGAGCGTCGTGATGAGTGCAATGCGGGGACATTACTCGGTATGGAAGGGGAAAGTGCGGAAGATGAGGACGAAGAGCTGATCGGTGACACGTTTGGTCGGCGGCGTGGACACGCACCAGATGTTATGTGCGTTGGTGCGGGTTCGAAGGAAGGTACGGTCAGTATTGCCACCATTGTCGACAAGCTGCAGGACAATGTGTGGGAAGTGTGTCTGGAAGGTATTTGGGATTTGATGGATACGGCGGGCAGAATCGATTGGAAGGCACAGGAAAAGTACATCACCGTCATTAACCGGAAGTTGATCGAGTTTCTGAAATCCCCTCGGACTGCTCTGTGCCGGTCGGCTTGTCAGGTGTCGGGTGAGCTGTTCTGTCAGGCGAAGTCGACGAAGCGGCCAGAGTTTGATGAGATGGTTGATATACTGTTGTGTAAGACGGCCGATCCGAATCGGTTCATACAGAAGGATGCGAACGTGGCACTGGATAAGTTGGTTACGTACATTCCAACACCGCACACCGTACGGGCGATATCGAATCGAGGAACCATGTAAGAGGCTTGAAATATTAATTTAAACAGTTTCATTAGGATTTTTTTTTAAATTATTCCTTTACCAACAGCCACCGTAATCCCCTTGTGCGGACTGCTACGGCACGGCTGCTCGTGTGCATTTGTGTCGTTTCGGGATTGGACGCCATTTTAGGCACAACGGCTAACACGAGGACCCGCAAAACCATTCTATCAATGTTGGCCAAGTTTTTAACGGATAAAAATCTCGAAACAAGGTACGTTTTTCGTAATGATTGCATTGCATTTGGGCTATTTGTTTGGTGTACACCGTACTTCCACTGCTTTTTTTTTTTTTGTGCAGGAAATTCGGCGAACGGTTGTACCGGATGTTGCGAAAGCATAAATTTTTCGATGAATATTTCTACAAGGACATGGACAACAATTTGCGCACAAATCTTAAGCGTGTACTGAAAGGTGTCTGAAGAGTGTACAAGTCGTCTCTAGTCGTCTGTCGTTTTCTGCTCGAACTGAAGCATTATAACGATGTACGTTGCGGAAGCGGCGAGCGTCTGTAAATGAGAGAGGTAGATTGGCATCAAAATGGGGAATTCGACACCGGCATTTATTCTTCGTATCCTTACCGAACCGAACAGTCCGTAATTAATCGAATACAGCCCGTTGGCGGTAAATACGAATGGTTCCAGTTTGGTGCGCACGATAAAATTGTTGATCTGATCCCAAAGTGATGCATTGTAGAAGGGTCTTAGTAAAATGCGTTTGATTTCGTGAACCTGTTTGATAAAATTAAGGGTAAACAGCAGCGTTATTGCGATATGATCTTTCTTGCTTTCCAATTTTAATTACCATTTCCACGGATTGACTTGACGAACGACACAGACCGAATAGCAAAATGATCGAATACAGTACTTCTACAACTGGAGCTGTTATGCGTGGGAATAGACAAATAATTAACATGACGATAATATGACAAAGATTGTAGGTTTCATAAGAAAAGCCTCACCACCAAACGGCATTGGCTGCATAGAAATCCGAAACTGGAAAGTAATGCCAACGAACACGAGCACCACAATCGCGGCCGTTGACCAGCCGAATAGCGAGTTAACCATTTGTAGACATTTTTGCAACCGTCCAAACATGTACTCCGTCCGTTGCAGTATACACTGAAGCTGCTGTATAGTGTCCGTTTCATCACTGGCGCATCGTCCACCGTCGTCTTGCAGCGAGATGGATAGTTCCGTTGCAATCGTTTGAAGCTGTGATGCGATAAGGTCCATTAGGTAGATTTGAAAATTAATGCGCGATAAAACAATCATCGATGGAATGATTAGCTGCAATGCTACGCCCAGCGGTCTCAATCCGAGGTATGTGAGTAGGATGGTACGAAAAAGGATTCTCCCGAATCCCACAATGTACATACAGTAGAATGTTACACTGAAGTGGCGCTTTGCATGATTACGCTCGTCAACGTCCAGCATAGTATCAATTTCCATCAGTTCCACCAGTAGCTGCTGCATGCCGTTTCCCATCGCTAATGCTTGCACGAGGACAACGAAGCTAGTAAGGAGTACAGTGGAGCTGATAAACCAGCCAGAAAAATCTTGATACAGCTGAATATTGTAGACAATAACCTGTTGCAGTACAATGTATGCAATCACACACAAACTGTAGCACACATTTATGAAATATTTCCACATTTGACAATCCATATTCTCCAGTATTGGCATTAGAGCGAAAAGTTTGAAAATACCGTAATTGATGGCCTGCTCCATGCTCGATTGCAGTTCGAATGAGGTGTTTTGGGCCTGATTGATAAAGGAAGTAAGCAAGGAGCGAAAAAGGGGTTCGAGAAGAATAATATTAGGCTATGAAATATTCATAATTGAACAGTGGCTAGTAACGACCCGCGTGCACGTGATATTTAAATATTTAAAAGCCATTTCGTCGTTAACGGACTTTGCACTAATTTTGAAAGTCAAACTGCAACAATATTATTAGATACGTTCCAACCGATGCCATGACCTGCCGATGGAAGATGATAAATGTGTAAGCGCAGCATTATATTTGCACGTAACTATATGGAATCGTATTACTTACCAAGTGGAAAAATTTAAAATCTATTTGAAAGAAGTTCATTACGGTGAAACAAAGCGGCTGATGCAGGATCTGATTACCGAGTTGTTCAACGAACTGATTGGTTTTTACATTGCAAAAAGGAAATATTAGTTATACATCTCGGGAAGAGCTTTTACTACTAGTACCTCAGATTGGTTCGTCCTTTGCTGCACGGTTGAATGTCTGCACTCAAACTTATGGATATTGTTGATCACGAACTGTGTCTAACAGGAGCATAACAGTTAATTAGTTTTAGTGCTTTAAAAAATTGCTACCGACACATATCATCCTTACCTCTCTTTGGAGTAATTCTCCAACATAGGTAGAAGCGAAAAAGTACAAAAAGACTGCCATTATCAGTACGATGGGTTCTGGAAGAGCAATCAATTTGAACTACTGTTTTCGTTTGAAGTTTGCTTTTTTGGTTACCTAAAATGTGAGTGAATTGAAATCCGTGCAGTTTGAATTCGATCGAGCAAACATAAAACAGTTGAAAGCTTTTCGCTGTGAGAACGTAGAAAAACATTCCTAAAACGAGTAAGGAGGTGGCTAGAAATATGCATCAAATGGAGAATGTGTTACACTCACCAAAGATAGTAACATTTGGCAAGCCACATTCCTCGTTTAAATGATTCACCGCCCGAAAGCACTGCATTTGTACCATGGCCAGCGTACTAAGCTCCCTGCTCAATCGTATACTAACGTATTCCGTGGCGGTGTTCCTTGTATCCTGCAGACGCTTGGCAGTGTTTATCATTTTCTCCAGCTGCTTTACCATGCATCGAACACGTTCCAGAATTTGATAGCTCAACACGAGAAACAGTCCATGCATGAGAAATATCACAAATAGGCCGTATGTTTTAAACGCAAACACCAGAGCATTTGGCCGTTTGATTCGTAACACAGTCGCCAACAGATATCCAACCGATATGACGATGGTCGTGCTAAAAGCTGCGATACAATGTAACGAAAGGTTTCGGGCAGAACCTCGTCCGATGTTTAACGTGTACATATGACCATCTATATCGTCAAGGCACTGAAGAATAGATTCGCTTGGTTTTTGCAAATATTTTATCAGCGTAGACACGTGTATCGTAAATACTGTGAACGCAATGCCAAGCAACATTAGGAGATCGATGACGCTTAGCACTAGGTCTCGCTGGTACAGTGTCCTGCGTAGATCGCACATGCAAAGGACGAACAATGCAGCACTTGCTCCAATGACTATTGTGGTGCAGATAAACATTTTTGGAGATTTGAAAGGATGACGATCGTTACTGCTTAGCGGTCCTCCCAATATGTTGTGCACGACAATGACTAATTTTTCTGTCTTCATCTTGGTTTCCAGGATAGCATTTGAGAGGTTGCAATCGTACTGGCAGTACCGTTTTCTATGTTTTGGGTTTTTTTTTGTATCATTCCTATGTTATTAATGGTATCGAATATTTCATATTAATTCCTAATACCCACGGTCAATCATAGATATTTCGGTGACGCATAAAACTGCGCTATTAGTGTAAGCTTTCTTTCTGTGATTACTAATCAATTATAAATACGCTCTCTGATATGTTGAATATTTGAATTATTAGTTTTATATCACATCAGTGTTTCACACTATGATTGCGCTAAGCACACTCTTAACGATCGGCATCAATTGTTTTCGTGACGCTTTTAAATTATGTTGTTGAAAAAATTTGCCTTTCCCATCCGAACTTGGTAGTTCCTCAAGCTCAAAGTTCATCTCCTGGCATGTCTGAAGCGCTGTAACAATCTATGAAGAGTGTGACAAATTAGTACAAATTCTGATTACGGCATTTGTCTATTGAATCTTACTTTCTCCGCCAGTGGTTCATCATCGATTGGAATAATGCCAACATCACGACGCACGCTACCGTCCGGCAGTACATTAAGTCCGAGCAGTATCACCACATTACTACCGGTTTCGGTTGCAAACCGTTGCAGGTGGTCCATCCTGTCGGATAGTTTTAAGTATTCTTGTACCGCCATCGGAAATCCTGGTACCGATACGGTGCGTTCGTTTTGTGAGATGATTTTCAAATCTTTTAACAACAACTGATATGCGTTCAGTTCGGACACATCGCTACGTGCCGCGATAAGGGATTGGAAAAGTTGTTCTCTGTGCGCTGGACGATTTTCTTCCGGAACGTTGATATGTGCCTCAATTTTTGCCGCAACTTCGTAGTCGAGTGGTTTAGCTTTGTCGGCCTGTTTGGAAAAGTTAACCGTGTCCAACACGATGGCCCCTATGGATCAGTTGGTATGTAAGATATTGTTGGAAAACGTTCGTGTGAAAGTAAGAACAGGAATTTATTTTTGTAACTTACCATAGAGCAGTTCTAAAGCTACGCCATACCCTTCCGGTAATTCTTGTATCGTTGCTGTAGCTTGGTTGAAAATTTCACGCCCTACTAAAGTTGCACATGATCCAACGAGTTCGATCGTCTTGAAAGCGCTTGGATTGAAACGGGCATTCGATTCGATCGGCCGATGATCGACGATACCGATAATGGTTTTCTGCAGTTTTGTGACGTGATGATCTACGAGAATAATGTTTAGCGCTGTATGTTCACTGTTCCAATCGATCTCATCACGGCAAATCAAATCCTCTAGCATAATTCCGTGCCGCTTGATGAAGTACGTTACTTCCGTTTTTAACGGCAACTCGGCACGGGCCACATTCAGTACCGGAAACACTGTGGTACTATCTTGTTTGTACCATTCGCCTAATAATGATGGCACATGTTGTAGGTGGAATGCGAAAGCAATCGCACTCACTGCCGAATCTAAATCGCAACTTTCGTTACCAATGACTGCGATTTTGCTTACCTAAAATCAAGAAGAGCAAAATTAAGGTCCGGGCTAGATACGGAATGCTGATGCAAAAACAACTTACTGCATTTTTCATAACACGTCGACATTGTTGTAAGTAGGTGTTCATTTTGTAAGAAACGTTTCTTAACTTAACTTTAGAATTGTTTTACCACTAGGATCGTCGACTCGTTCCAGCAGCGAGGAATAATGTAATTTTATAAATAATAAATATTGTCGCAGCCGGCTAAAAACGTTTGACAGCAGTGATGAGGTTACAGCACAAGGTTAGTAGATGAAATCGTTCGCGTTCGCGGGTTGACATTTGCATACACCTTGAATTTTCTCGAAAAATTCCTTTGCCTGACATTTCACCCGTATGTTTGTGTTTGTGTTTTGGTTTTGGTGAAAAAAGAAGAGCCAGCAAATTCTCGTCTGCAATATTTTTGTGCATTAAAATTCGGTGCATTCGAGTGCATTTCGGTGTGGAGTGTACAATTTGATGGAATTAACCATTCGAAAAACGGTTTGCGAGCATTAGCAAGTGTTGAAACTTTACATAAAGGTGATAAAAAAGCTTCTATAATTCTCACGACCATTTTACGTCGCCATTAGAAGGCAACAACGTGTGAAATGTTTTTCTTTCCTTTTTTTCCTTCTCACAATCGTCATCATCATCGGCTGGTCGGCACTGCACATACACTGGTTACGCAAAAAAAAAAGAATAGGAGTGCAAAGGAAGCGCGACACTATATAGGCTAGGCAAAAAGAACGCGGCGCCCGACATCGATCGAAAATGTCCTTTCGTCTGCTGACCACCCGTCTGTACAAACATGGTCGCCTGCTGGTCCAGAACTATCTCAAGCGGGATATACACGTTAGCAACGCATGGTCAAACCCTACGGAGAGTACAAAAGTGAGCAAAATTAACGACACGCTGCGACATGATCTGCGGATCAACGAGTTCCGGAGCAACAGCTTCCTGCGGTTCGGTAACCAGGCGCGCCGTCTCTTTATCGACAATGTGCTTAGCAGGGTGACCAACCCGTACTCGGCGGATTTACGCCTGCAAGCCACCAAGAAGTGCGTTCGATGGAGCTGTTGTTGTGTGGCAAGAATTAGTGACTCTCTTATTGTTCTTACAGACTATTGTATGGCGATTCCACCCCTTTCTTTGCACTGGTCGGTGTAAGTCTGGCCTCGGGAGATGGCGTACTGACAAAGAACGATGAGCTGGAAGCTGTTTGTTGGGAGATAAGGGTAATTGTTTTGCACTGAAATTCCTTTTTTTTTGGTATCAAAATATGATGCATTAACGTATTGTTTCCCCCTTTTTACCACAGCATGCCATGTCCAACTTTCAGGAGAAAGTCGGTGAGAAGGATATCGAGACGCGTTTGGATGAAGAGTTCGGAATAGAAAATCTAAACATTGGCAAACATATCGCTAAAGGCTGTTCGGCCGTTGTTTACGCCGCTTCTCTTAAAGAACCGACGATAAACAATGTGAATTCAGCTACCTATTCCGATAGCATCCATAACAATTCTTCCTCCACGGCGCAGAAGGAACCACCGGAAGGATGGACGGAAGAGGAGCCAAATTTCGCCGCCCAGTGGAGCAATGGCAATAATCCTCTATTGCTGCCGGAAAGAACTGCATCGACTGTTTTGCGTCAGTTGATAAATAATAACGACGATCAAACAGGAGCAAATAACAATCGCCGAGTACGCTTTAACAGTGAGGCTAGAGTAAGAACGATGTCGGAAAACAGTGCTGCATCGGGCCATGAGAACAGGGGCGATTATTTACATGAAACGAGCGAGAAAGAGTACAACATCGAGCAATACCCGTTGGCGCTGAAGATGATGTTTAACTATGATATACAAAGCAATGCGATGGCCATTCTGAAGGCGATGTACCGTGAAACGGTCCCTGCAAAGAGGCGAACCATCGAAAGTGCATGGGAAAGGAGGTAATTTAAAGGGAAACAAACCATATCATGCAACACGATCGATTAACACACATCACGCTTGTCTTCGTCCTTTCTAGCCTTATGGAAAAAACCAACTTTCTTCCACCGCATCCTAACATCGTGGAAATGTACGGTGTTTTCTGTGACCAGGTACCGGATTTGTCAATGTCCGCCACGCTCTATCCGATGGCCCTGCCACAGCGCCTAAACCCGGAAGGTTACGGACGAAACATGAGTCTGTTTCTGTTGATGAAGCGATACGACACCAACCTGAAAGAGTACCTTCAGCAACCCGGCGTAGACATGCGTACACGCATACTACTGTTTGCACAGCTGCTAGAAGCAGTCGCCCACTTGAACCGTCACGGTGTTTCGCATCGGGACATTAAGTCGGACAACATTCTCATCGAACTGCGCCCCAACATGCCACCGACGCTGGTTTTGACCGATTTCGGATGTTGCATTGCAGACAAGCGGCATGGGCTGCGCATCCCTTATACGTCGAACGAGATTGATAAGGGTGGCAATATGGCGTTGATGGCACCGGAAATTATTGAACAGCTGCCGGGTACGTTCGCAATACTGAACTACAGCAAGGCGGACCTGTGGGCTTGCGGTGCGATTGCTTACGAAATTTTTGGCAGCAATAATCCGTTCTATTCCGATGTGGTAAGTTCAGAGTGTGCTGATGAGATGAGGACATATTTGTAGGTAATTTTTATTTGTATTTTTTACAGTATTCGGCTCTTAAAAATACATCGTATGAGGAGCATATGTTACCAGCGATGGATCAAAATGTTCCCCAATTGATCCAGTGTCTTGTGCAGAACATTCTGCAGCGGAACCCCAACAAAGTAAGTTTACAACGTTTAGATCAGAGTAAACAGTGCATTAATGTCGTCCATCTTTTTTTTTTTAGCGCCTAAGCCCAGATATAGCAGCGAACGTAATGCAACTGTTTCTTTGGTCACCATCGTCCTGGTTGCGTGATCGCTACGTACCGTCCAGCAACGAAATTTTACAATGGTTGCTAAGTCTCACGACGAAAATTCTGTGCGAAGGTCCACTTCGAGTCACACCCGATGGTACGATGGGCCGCCGAACGTACACGGAGTACTTACTGATTGCAAGCTTTCTTACCCGGGTGCGCTTGGAACGGATCAAGCGCGCACTCGATTGGATACATACGGTTAATGTTGACTGTTCGTAAGAGTTGTGATAACGCTATGCTGTGAGTATATAAAGGAACAGAAAACAGTTGCGGGTTGAATAAACATATTTATTTTTAACAGCTACTTTCACGATACATACATACAAACACACGGTTCACATGTCTTTGAACGTTAGCTTTTTTCGCAGGACCGAAAGAAACCCCACCAGGTCGCCGGTTTCGCGGAGATGTGTCCGTATGGCGTCTTCGTTTGGATGTGTGGGATACATTGCATCAACTGTGAAAAGGTAAATAGGTGGCATGCTTTTACTCACTATAATGATCAACCTGTTGGCAATTCTTACGCGTTATTTCTTTGTCACTGTATGAAAGTGTCACTTTCGTTTTGTGGACATCGTTATACGTGATCTGCAATGTGCGTGAATTGTTGTTAGTTTTTCCTGTTCACATTCCAAGAAGATAGCGTATACAAACCTCAACTTGCTTCTGTTCCGGTATGCAAACGATAGAAATGCCCATAACTCGTTGCAGTTGGTTGAACTGTTGGGTAAACTTTTCCTTCACATCTTTGGAATGTTCTGAAACTGTCCAGCAACATTGAAAAATCGAAACCGTGTATCATCTAATAACAAACTACTACCGTGAACCTGATGGGCATTGTTGTTTGCCTGTTGCGATCGATGCTTGCGCTTCAATTCAGCTTCTTTTACGATAGCTTGGTGAATGTTAGCCCATACTGCGTCTAGTTTTGACGATGCAGTTTGTCGCTCTTGTTGCTTTTCCTCCACGGCAGCTTCCAGTTCAATTGCTTTGTTTAGCAGCTCTTTCAAATAATCCAGGGTTGGAACATTTTCCCCAATGTCTGAAACTAAACCGTGTACAAGGTTGAAGTTGGATATTTAAATCGGCATGTTTTCTTCTTAACAAAGGTGTACCTACCAGTTTCGGGAGCAGACATAATCACTTTGGGAGTGAATTCTATTGAAACGTCCTAATGAAATGAAATGAAAATGCTCTGAAGCTGGAATGCAAACAGCTATGCCGAAGCCAAACACAACAAAACAACATGTAGCGACAGTTCAAGCGCAATTTAAAATTGTAAACAAATGTCAAAAAACCGTTGTCGAAACAAACGATAAGTTTTCCCCAAGGTACATACAGAAAAATGTGACGTAATTTGAATTTGGTTCCGGTAATTTAAGCGTTTGTAATTTTGTTATTACATGATTTACAAAGTGTTTATAAATGTGTAATGCATTATGATAAGCAAACTTTCTTATTCTTCTCTGGTTCTACAATTTTGAAAGGTCTTGGATAGAATATCAATGGGCTCTTTGACTTGATTTTACCCGTAGCTGGATGGTCTGTCTTGTGATAAAAAAAATCTCTAAGGTAGCAGACTAAAAAGGTGTTAAATAAAAAATAAATTGAAAAGATCGGATAGTTAGAGAGAAGCTGCTAAGAATACACACCGCTCTTTGTAATTTACTTGACCTTTAAAGCCTATTCCAAATTTATGTGTAGAATCCTTGTAAGCTGCGCAAGATCGAGAACGATCGCTCGCCAATCGATTATGCAGATCCTGCATTGTCGGGCAGATTGTTATCAGCCCGGCTGAAAAACCTTGTTCTCAATGCAAGTTATATATTAATTTCCTTTCATTTTTCGCATTATTTTGGCAATCGACGCATGACATGTAGAACTTTCTACCAAACTTGCCCTGTTCGTTATGGACCAGACGTCTCAGTGCGTTATCAAATACGCAACAGCTGCATTGGGAAAAACCCGGCATTACCGTGTTGACGCTTAAACTCTCACAAACACATCCGCACACGGTAACCGTTTTTTAAACAGGTTTTACATCCCGATAGAAAAAGCGATAGTTTCTCACGTGCGAACCAAGCTTGCCCTGGTCAGTCCGACTAAACAACTGCGTTTGTCAACATGTACACCCAATTTTTGCCAGTGTTGGTCACTTTCGTGCTGCTCGGAACCGTTGCGTCTGCACCACCGTCCACGGCGGACATCATATTTCCGGAGGTGGACGATCTAGCGATTGGTGATCCGTGTACGATTGCGCCTTCGCCAGATCCGGCTGGGATACAGTTCGCCAGGCAGGGAATCTGCCGGCGGGTGCGCGACTGCCCAACGTTCGTTCCACGCATCATTCTGGAACCGTTCGATGTACGGCGCGATATTTGTTATTTCGAGGTGTACGATCCAGTTGTGTGCTGTGTTGATGTGCCCACTTCCGCAGAACTTATGCCACCGAACACCAACAAACAGCTGTCCTTGGATGACCTAGACTACACTAATTTAATTCATTAGTGCCGGTGGAGGTTCAAGAGGTAGTGAGAGGGTGTTGATCAACAAAATCGTAAATATAAGGGCGGTAATATTTAGCTGTATTATTGTAGAGACCGTGATGTGTAATGAAACGGAGTTTAGGAAGCAAGTAATGTAATGTGTAATGTAGCTAACAGTCTAATTTAGTTATGTACAGGAAAAAAAGTTCCGTTAATGAATAAATTTCTAAGCCTTTTTTATATTGAACTAAATTCTTTTACTTTTTATTGTGAAATAAGTGCGACAGTATATTACAAACACAATTGGGTGCAATATTACTACGCCTTAGTCGTTACGTCGTTGTCACCGATATAAAAGTGCATTAAAAATTGGTTGTCATTTTCATTTAACACTTCTTCGTCTTCTTCTTCTTCTTCTTCTTGGGTTAGAAACCTTCTACTAAGTCACGCCGGCCATTTAATAATGGCTTACTAGACTTGCCAATATATCACGTAGTTGGATAGTCAATCCTCACTCCGGGAGAACGGCCCGGATGGGATTCGAAACCCCGGTCCTGCCGTGTGAAGACCGGCATTAAATAATCATTACAATCGTCATGTAGGCTCTCGCAAAACTTCTGTGTGGAGGTGAATTTCTATGTGGATTACTTTTAATGACTCGAATCACTAAAAATATTTAAGAATTTCCCTCCTCCTACTGAATATGGTGAGAAATCCTACTGAATCCTACTGAATACGGTGAGACCATCGAAGACTTACCTTGAGTAGAGATGGACTCTCAATGCTCTTTTGCTTCTAGACCAGACCTGATCCATAGGTAGATAGTCCGAGAAGAAGAAGCACACAACTCTTGATCTGATTACCTTATCTCTAGAACCTCCATCCTTCAGGGTGCTAGTCGCGCACTGCAAGTGTTTCGAATCGGTACGTCTTTAAACTGTCAGCGTACAATCGTTCCTACCGGTTCCTGTGTGTAAAGTTTGCTTCTCCAAGTTACACAAAATGCGTTGTACAACCGTGGTGGCTTTATTGCTGGTGCTCATTATTCACACAGTGTCTGCTAACGTCGTCCCAAAGCACGCATCCGAGATCATGCAATTTCCAAAAACGGTCGAAAACAACCTAGGAAGCCAGTGTCAGTTCGATGGATCACAGGGCGTCTGTACGGAAATGGGAAATTGTGTGAAATATGTACGACAGGGTGCCAAAGCGGACAACGATCCGTGTCTTAACATGCGTCACTCCGTGGTCGTTTGCTGCAGCAAACCATCAGCAGCACCGAAGCGGACACGTGCGGAAACTTCGTCGGAAGAAAGTTCTACCGATGCGATCGGGGTAGAATGAATGTTAATGGAAGGCGTGTAAAGGCGTTAGGTGTTTGGGGATGTTTTCCTGTAATAAAATAGGCAGAAGTTCAAGATTTCTTCAAGTGTCTTTTTCTACCCAATTTTGCGTCGTTTTGCTTGTCTTATCATGTAAATTGGTGCGTGAAATTCTACTGGTACTTCCCCACCATCTTATCATAAGTGCAAAGTGTCAGCAGAGCGGTCAATGTAAATTTCTTATCTACGTAAATGTGTTCAGTATTTGCACAACATAAAGGCATTCGTTGATTTAAATACGAACCAAAGAAAGAATGATGCTACGAGGGGATTTCCCTTTTTAAAAAGTGTTAATGATTCGCTTTCTCTCTCTGCATGGGTCTTCTTTCGTGGTAATGGGTTTTTCCACCGTTATAAATTACAAATTTCCATCAGCTCTTGGTGGTGTAAAGAAGTGTACGCCATCGCTCAAAATAGAACAACGTTTTGTGATAACATCATACCAGCTTGAAGCTGGTTTTGCCACACCTCTAGCAATATGATCCGGAGAAGCAGGACTTTACCAACTAGAGTGTTTGACTGCCATAATAAAGAAGGTTAAGAAATAAACCATTTATTGTGGTGTTTCTCTAAGCCTTTTACTCGTTTGATCTTCGTGGTAAATGGGTTTTGCTGGGTATGGGCTGGTGCTTAAGCTCAACTTCTAAAGACGATGTTTGCACTGGGTGCAGACCGAGCAGACCGACAACTTGCCAGCCAAGTGTTCAATCCATCAGTCGGACAACCACAACTGCATTCTATTGTTAGTCTCGACTGCAGCACTACAAAAGATTGGAAAACCCACGAAACCGGTTACCTACAGTTGAGTTGCATTCGTGTCGAGACGCTCAAACACGCAAAATGGTCTGAAAGAAGGTGTTTTTTCTTGTGTAACGTATTTAAATAAATTATTGTACTATAATGCCACTGTATGAAGCGAACAAGAGTACGTCATTAGGACTTCTATATCATTTTTTCCACAATTTTAGAGATTTTCTTCGCGTGTTTTATTTTTTAAAGAAAATATCTTTCGAGACGTTCTATAATATATATTGTTTGTTTAACAAATGGCATTACATCCGTCTAATATTTGTGATTGAGTATGTGTCGTATGGATGGGCTGGATGGACTACTGATTATTACTGATCTGATTACCATCATTAATCTCAGTTCGCACAATAAGTACAGCTAATTCTTACGAGAATTGTATTGATACGCAATTCGCATTAACCATAAACTAACCTAAGCTCTACAACACGATTAATACCCTGGAACATTCGCGCCAAGTCCATTCAACAATAGTGTCCCTATTTTGTTGCGAGATCCGCTAACCGTGCACAGAACGTACACAACACACATACACCAACGATACACGAGAGCTAGGATCTGTTGCCTGCTGCCTCTCATCCTCCGCTTAGCTAAAGCGTAACCCATTCGTCAAGTCTACACTTTGCGATGGCCAAACGATCTGTTCGATCCAGTCAACAAACTGCGAGACGCGCGTATAGATGCCGGGAGCTGTCGAACCGCACCCAATACCGAACGAGGTAATGCCGATAATTTGCGCCACGCACGCCTCATCGCCCGAATTGATCTGGAGCGGACCGCCGGAATCACCGGTACAGGTGTCCCGGCCACCGGCCGAATAACCGGCACACAGATGCGTTTCCTGCAGGCCCTGCGGTACGCGACGGTTGCGTTGGAAGAACTGGGAACAGTAGGGCGTGGTGTACACATCCAGTGACACTTTGAGTAGTTCCTTCGAGCCAGCACCATCTGTTTGGTATGAAGAGAAAAGGATATGAGTAAGAAGTATTGGCTTACGATGCTCCAATAATTAGTGCCTCCTAATCCTGCTATCACAAGTCTTTTCCGTTATCAGTCCGTAACATCTTTGAGGGCCGTCCGACAGAGAAGATCTGGTAGGGCCGAATGGCGTTGAGTATAGGACTTGTTCAATAGGTCAAACAGAAATTTTATGAAGGGAACTAGATCTGCCTGAGAAAGTGCTCTGTCTTGGATTGGATCACATAGAAATCCTATGCTGTATGCGTTCTCAACTAAATTCCTAATCGCAAATATTTATTCCACATTCCATATTCCCTGTTCTCAGGATATCTCTAGTCGTCGTAAAATTTGCGTTTATTCAGATCAATTCGAATAGAGCCCCCAGGACATGTGTCTACTAGAAGGAACTCAATAAATGGCTGAATAGCAAGGCAACAACCAACTGAATGTAGCGAAAAGTTGTCGAAATTCTAACACCAGGACCGTTGCCCAACAAATTGAGCAAACTTGTATAAAAAAATTAAATGAAACGACGCAAAAACATACACCACAATGGATGACTCAAAAACTTCCCTAACAAGATATTTGCTCCCTTTAATTATTTTCTCAATTAGTAACTATTAGCATGTGAACGATCACGCTAATGATCACCACCCAGAGATGCCACACCTACCGCGATTGATTTCGTCACTAACTTTGTCGCTGTTGTTATAACGCCCTGCTGTCAGGAAACAACTTGTGGATGATAAACCGGTATTGTGTTTCGTTACTAACGCTTGATTGATTTAAATTAAACCGGTTCCAAACTAAATCGGAAGCCTGCCTGCCATGCACGGAAGGTGGAAGCAAAACACAAACCGGTCCTCCGGAATATTTGGCAGGTGCAAATTTGATGATCCCCTTTAAGCGTGCTTAACAACTTAGGGAGGGTCCATTAGCTCTAGTCTCTAGCGGCATTTTCACAGTTTTATATTTTTAACTTACCGGGTGCGATACCGGTTTGTGCGCTATTCAATGTAGGGGATAGAGCTTGAACTAGGTTATCCTGTTCATCCTCAAATTTACTCGAGGCTTCCCTGATGAGCTGATAGATTTCGATAACGCGCAACACTTACATGCTTCCGTCGAACCAAATCCGATCGCTACCGCTTTCTTGCGATCCACCGTTGGCTGGGTGTAAAGGCAGGCGGGCCGAACCCGGAACGAAAAGGATACCGGATTGGCTAGCTTTAGCAGTGCGATATCATTGTACACGGTGCGTGGTTTGTAGTTGGGATGCTTCACCACCTGCACCACCCATTCGTCGACCGGGTCAAAATCATCATCAACCTCCTTCAGCTCGCCCAACCGAACCATGATCCTGTCCGACTCGATGCAGTGTGCGGCGGTCATAACCCACTGCTCGCTGATGAGCGTGCCACCGCAACGAAACGTCATATCGCCGTTTTCGTTCGGCAAAGCTAGCCGGGCCATGTGCGGGAACTCGCCGTGGCGTGCCGCCTTACCGCCAACGATAAGGTTCTGATCGGTCGGACATTGTTTGCGAGGTTTCACCTTCACGACGGAAGAACCGACTGCGAGGGACCCAAGCAGCAGACCGGAACTGGATGGGGCCTGATATTCGCTACATTCTGCATTAAGCGGGAACGAAGAAAATGGTCAGTAATGGAAAGTAATGGAAACGTACTTTTTAAGGGTAACTTGCTTCGTTCACTGACACGCTGGTTTTGGTTGTATAGCTGCTGCAGACGCTGTTCGTAGTCGACCGGACAGCAGACGACCGCTTGCTGGGCTGTGTAGCCGCAGATTTTTACTATCCGCGATTGTTCGAGCAATGGCCGACAGACACTGTAACCGAGACAGACTCCGGGATCGTTACCGTACACACAGTACTCACCAACTGCAAACAGAAATCAGAAATAGAGAATTAGCACACCATTTAAGTGCGGTTGTACTTGAGGACAATCAAGGATGAAGATGAACTCAACGAGAAAAAAACAGCCACACTGTAGGCTCTTCTCGGTTCAAAATCTCGTATCTGTTGTATACGTGATTTCGTGTCATTCGATTCCACTTTGAGCATTGGCAACGACAAGAGCATCATTTTTACAAGACCAGATTTTTGAATGCTAAAACAAGTTTATGGAATAAATTAGTCATGTTTAAAAAAAATTGCCCAAACTACTCGCCCGATTCGGAGAGTGGGCAAGATCGTCAACTTTAAGTGGATGGCACTTGCGTCACGAACGCCTGCCACAGCGTTTGAGAACTTTGCTCCTATTCGTGAGTTATGATATGATCGATAATTACTTATTAGTCTTATTTTTCATTGAAATTTAATTATTTAAACCATCTTGTACGCGACAAGGACAAGTTTTGGATAGGTTAATAAACGTCAGGATAAACGGGACGGACTATCGTTTCCTGCCAAAATCCTCGTCTGCCAAAAATGTAGCTAAAGTGTGTGACATTGGATCTTTAACATTTGCATAATCAAAGACGCATAGCTGATTGGTAAGTCGAGTGATATCTTACAAGTTACTAGTGGGGTAAAAAAAAAGAGAACCGCATAACAGGTTTTTCGATGAAGAGGATCGCGCTATTCCATGATCGCTTCTGGGTAGCGGGGATTGACGCGTGCGAGCAAAAGTAGTTGCAAAGCAATTGCAGCTGATGTCGTGCGGTATTCGAGATCGGAATCGATATCGATGCAAATGTGAATGGACATGTGTTAAGCAACGGTAGCGTTTTCATAAGAAACTCGGAATTAGAAACCGTGTCAGCCTAGACAAGTCGAATTGATGAGACATGAAAACATACAAAATGTAGTATCCGGAAGGTAATAAGAAGTTGTAATAGACAAAAATTTCTTCTTCTTCTTTTTTTTGTTTGGCTTAACGACTTCTAAGGTCACGCCAGCCATCGAATGGCTTACCAGACTGCCGATACGACGATTCAACCCCGGTCCTGCTGTTTGAAGACCGTCGCCTCTGTCGCCTATACCACCGGACCGCCCTGTAGCAAGCCATTTGATGACCGGCGTTACCTGACAGGTCATTAATCCAAGAAAATGAATAGAGATATCTCTTATCACGATAAGTGCAGAGGATGTCACAGAAGAAAGGATGGAGAATTCATGAAGAAAGGCAAGTGGAAAAAGATAGTACATAAAATAAGTTATAATAGACATAAGCCATAACACAATTAACTGTGACCATCAAACAGGCCTCAAGTAACTCCATTTGACGGGCAAAAGACTAAACGATCAGGTTTGATGCAGTTTTATACGAAGATATCTTCGTTTGGAGGGGATGACATGGAGAAAGGATAAGACTGACGTAGTTAAGGATCTCCAAAAATCTAATTGTGAGTTTTCCAAAAATCTAATTGTGAGATCCTTGGCGAAATTGCAACAACTTTTTTAATACTAAATTGTCTATTTTTTGGCAAAATCGCATCAAAAAGTTTATTGAAAAGGTTGTTAAACAGATCACTCTCCAAAAACCTAAACTAATATTGATCAGTTGAAATCCCGTCAATAAAATCCTCAAATTGAGATGGATCAACATCGATGTCACGTACGAAATCGTTTTGGGCTATTGAATGAACTTTGTCTCTTAACCCAATAACTACCCTTGTAATCGCTGTTACCGCTTCACTCGCTTATCATGTAAACATTCTTCGCACAAAATGGGCACAGACTCAACCGACTACTATTCATCACCCACACTATCAAAACTATATCTCTATAGGGGTAATTTTTTTCACCAGTTCTACGATGTGACTCTGGATTTTCTGGAAGCAAAACATCACAAATGTTGACGTAGTTCATCAAAGACGTAGTGCTAATTAGTGACCCGACACGACAAGGTAGATTACAGACGATAAAACTGAACACTTCGGACACTTACACCGCGCGGGAGATCGATGTGACCGATCGAAAGTTGAACATTGGTTGCTATATGTAAAGGCGCGTGTAGAAAGCCGGATACATCAGTGAGAAATTGCCATAAGTCCGTTGTTTGCCGTGCCCATTAATCATCTTGCGCAATTCATTTATGTATTTGTGCCGATTAAAACACGTTTTAATGGAAGAGCAGTCACATCCACCATTAAGGCGGATCTGTGTGAGTTTTTTTTTGTTGTAAAGACCTTGTAAAGATTTTCAGCAGAGTCTCGAATGATTCTGAGAAACGAGATGCGCACTAACCACTACCCAAAACACTTCATTCGGAGCTTGATAAACTATCAAACTGTTGGCCCAGAATCCCGGAACAAAACGGCATCCAAGCAAACAACCGTTAAGGCAGCCTTGGAAAGCGATCAAGTTTCCGAAACTACGTTGTAGATCGGATCGGTAGACATCTTGTCTAATGCGCAACTTGGCCGATTGGCAATTGAACTTTGAAGCTGACCCTACAGCGATGAAGATCGCACGCACGCACCCACAACCATTTCACGACTTTACGAAGGTTACACTGACAGCTGACTTACCATTGCCTTGGGCAAGAACGCTTCCGATAACGATCGCACCTATCACGATCCGTGTGATCCACCGAGCATTATCAATGGTAGGCAACATCTTCACTTTCTTGTCTGTAGGAACTTCGTTTTTACCACACTCGTCCGAGCGAAGGTGCGAGCTACATGAACTAACAAATCCGCAACCTATCGATCGGCGTACTCGTCCTCGAGCCTGACCGATGGATGGACACCGACGTCTACTAGTAACTGCACGTGTGTTGCACTGCTCACCGAACGGCTGTCGACGAAGCATCTACCACCAACGACGGTCTGATCACGTTTGACCCTCCTTGCACGGGCAGTGAGGTGGTTTTCCCTGTTCGTGTGGTTTTGTATCTTTGCCGGCTGTGGCTTTGGAGTTTTTAAATGGGATCGTGACGATGTTCGTTGGTTGTGCTCGCGCGCGCGGGAATAACCCGCGATGCGCGATAGTCGCATCCGAAGCGCTGAGCATAAAATCCATGTGCGAGCGGATTCGATGGCGATGGGAGAGAATCGATGCAGCTGGAAATGGATATGAGCGAGCGAACTTCCAGCAGTCGCTCTTGGTTTGGTGTTGAAGACGTTCTTTTGCGTGAATCGTTAAGTCGGGTGTGCAATTTGTGCAATTTATTTAACTTGATTTGGGTTAATTTTTGTGAAAGAATCAAGTGAAATTTTGTAAAGTGAAGTTGGTAGATACTTGTAATCAAAATAGAATGTTACTGTTTATGATTGACCGAATTACAATCGCTCCATGATCACGGGTTGAAGCTGGTCCTTTCAATGATTGTAGAACTTTAAAATAATTAATTAATTATTAACGAAATAAGCGATTACCATTCAACTCTTCATCGTCTATTTTTCTACTTCTCCACTTTGGCTCTACCAACCTCGAAGGCTCTAGGTCTGCTATTACTGGCTATCCTTGACTCTGTTTTACCCCTAGCAGGATAGTTAGTCCTACACACGAGGTGCCGTCCTAGAAGGGATTCGATTATCTGGTCTTGTCGTGTGAAGAGCGATGCCGCTTCTATACTTCGCTAAATTAGTTAACTCTTTTGTTAAATGTTTTTTCTTGTTCATTTCAAACATTGAATCGCGCCACGTGTTGATACAATAACAGATTTCTGTGTGAAACCACTCTGAAATATCGTCATGCAATGTCCTTTTTTTAAATTTGTTTCTTTGTATTCAATTGTACACATGCTTTTCGGATTAATATTGTTCGTAATATGCGCATTTGAAAGCCAAGACTTATTTTTAAGATATGTCATGAGATAAACTGTTCCTGAAATTGGATAGATCCTTGCGATCTATCCAATTTCCCATTGCCTTTTTTATTTTGTTTTTCTGCGTACAACTATAGCGTTCTTAGTTGCTGTAATCGTGTAGTTCTGCAGTCATTCGATGACCGACATGACCTAAAAAATTGTTTAGCCAAAAAGAAGTCGAGTTGATCAATCGATGAGGTACTTTCTGAGTCTCCAATCGATTGCCGTAGGTAAGGCAAGTCGCCAAACTAGATCCGTAACTTTAGGATATGGATTGCTTAACCCTAACAGTACTGTACGACCCTTCGAATGTACGAGAAATATACAAGGATTCGAAGATTTTAAATGTTTTTAGTTTTATCGCTGTGAACTATGAATTCGGAGTATTCGTCTAATATTCTATCCTGTCAAAGATGCACCATTAACGGTAAACTAAAGTGTCCGGTCAGGGGCGAAACGGTGGTCAGACGACAGCGGTGCCGCTCTTCACACGGTAGGACCTGGCCTCTAATCCCATTCCGGATTGTTCCCCCGAAGTGAGTATCAAACTGAGTATCAAACAACGTGGTATCGGCAAGCCTAGTAAGCCATTGCATGACCGGTATGACCTAGAAGGTCATTAAGCCAAGAGGAGGAAAGTGTCACGTGTGGCCATATTGTGTAGAATGCTTCGTCTTGGACAGGAGAACAGTGAAAATGTTCAAATTTATTTTAATGTACATCATTAAATCATATGCCCAATCGATAATCTGAAAGCTAATCTGGCTTGTATTCTAATTTCAAAATCCTAGAGATTTTTTTTTTTTTTTTATTCATAAGGGACGGCCAGGCCGTATTGCTTAAAATCCTAGAGATTTGTTTTCTATATTTTTTTGTTTTTCCTATATTTTTTTTTCTCGCTTGACAGATTGGATAAATGGTTTATACTATTTTGTGTTATAAATTTGTGTAAAATATTTATTTTATGTTACTAAAATAATACTATTTTTTTTGTTTGTTATTTGACTATATTATTTAACTATGTTGTGTTGTTTGATTTTTGTTATAGTTTATTATTACAATTCGATACCGTATTGTCATCACTGCCTGGCATTCTGATGATTGAAAAAAAAGAACATTATTGATAAGGCTTTTCCTATACTTTTTTCTATTGCTGAATAGAAAGCAATCATCTAGAAGTCCCGCATTTGACATTATTTTATTATTCCTATGCATTTCTATATGCCAATTTAACATGTTATTTTAACGTCTATTTTAAACCTGTTAGGTTTAACACCAACAACGTGACTGTCTTTCTTGGTCGCATGGAAAGAATCATCTTAGAGGATCTTCATGCGAATTGCATTTTTTGTTGTTGTCTGGAGACATTAAGTGTAGTAATACTCGTTTCACACCCAGATAAGCTACGGTTATCGCATGAAGTATGTGCTTTAATTAGTCTATTATGCTAGTATAGTACTAGTTTTGTTGAGTACTTGGTTCGGTTGAAGAATAGTAACACAAAACTGCTATTAAGTCAGACATTTTAGAAGACCTGCGTTGCAACAAGTTGTGAAATTTGAAGATGAAAAAGGTTAGAGCAAAATCAAATAATAAGAGTGTTTGAAAAAAAATATAAAATATTAAAATCAAACTAAGATATCTTCAAAATGGTGGGATATGCAATGTGTGACTAAAAAAACTGTATCTTAATTTAATGCCGAACATTAATAGCAAGTGCCTATAAAGATGTTCCGGGCAGAGGTTGTTCCCATCTCGGTAAGCTAAAATTTAAATTAGTCTCAACTTTTTTTAAGAAATCACCCCAAAAAAAAAACTGAACTAAGGGCGGTAACAAAATGCCAAACTAAAAAATACGAGCTTGCTGATTTGTGCATTCATCTGATTGGTCGTTTGGTTGATTTCAGTTGGTCGGCCTTACTAGTTTTGGGAACACATTTCGTTCTTTTTTCCGGGCCCAGCTTCTAACCAGCAGCAGCGAACGATTCACCAGGAAAAGGACACAGGCGAACAAACTAGGGGATCGTATGGCTTGAGAAATCACAAGAAAAAGCGTGGACGATACGTTCGAATGTTCGTGAACGAATACAGAAGAAGAAAAACCAGTTAAATTCCTACATTTTGGCATTTTTATGGGTTTCAAATGTTTGGTTTTTTTTGGTTCTTTTTCGTGCATAAAAACGTGTTGTAGGAATTGTAGTAAATTTGAAAACGATCACTGTGATGTGGGCTCGCCAAAAATTTACATAAACTGCCATCCAAAAGAGGAGGCACGTCTTATAACTGAATTTCAATATATTATAAACACATTGATACGGTGGCACGTTTTATAACTATTGCTTTGTTTTAGCCAAAAAGTACAAATAATTGAGGGAGTGAATTTTTCCTTATATTGTGCACAATCCAAAGGAGTTTCGAATGAATCTATCAAAATAAATTACCGAGTAAGAAATTCCCTCGAAAAAGTGTTACAAAACCGTAGCAAAGCTTTGCCTATTGATGACGAACATTGTCATTAAATTCAATGTGCTTATGCGGAGGATAAGCAACGTGCTTCTTGTACGTAATAGGCTGCTGTTTTGGATTATTGGACATATTAGTGGTTACCGATGGATTTACCAGCAGAAGCTTTCACGGTACTTTCCAACTCCCCTACCAAGTCAGTGGTATGTATCAAATCAATGGAGATTTTAACTACGGCCTAGTTAATAGAGCGATAAATTGACTGGTGAAGCCTGTCATGTTTTTATTGAAATTTTATCTTCACAATCAAACGTTTTCCTTCGAAAGGATTCTTATTTTTTCCTATCTTCAAATCAAATTGCCCAAAATTGCCCACAGTTTTAAATAGGACTTTCTGTCAAGGCCTTGCTTAAAATCTTGTCATCATCTGGTTATACTGTTTCACTCTTGCTTTAGACAGTAAGTTCTTGTTGTGCCATTCTGAGCCGCAAATTGATTTATTAAAAACCCCCTTCCATAGTTTTTTTTCTTTATTGTGTTCTTTGTCTTCAGCTTCAAAAATGTACTTTTGTCACTAAATAATATTGACCTAACTTATGCATTTTTGTCCATGGCACGGACTGGCCGTGTTGCTATCTAATGCATTAAAAAAGCGACAAAATGTTGGTCCACTCGGTCAGTGTTCAATGAATATTTGTTGACAGTGCCGTATTGTCAACACCACTTGTGTTGAATAAATTTTATAATCATATTGATGAGGCATTTCCTCCTTATTCTTTGCCTTATCCCGGGCATACTCGGTTAATATATTTGTTGACTACATACTATAAAAATTGGAAAATTTACTCCGTTTTATTTACGATAGCTATAACAAGAACGAGAAAATTGCTATACAGTTTATTCGTATCACCTGCTCAACAAGGGCCCAAAAGCAGTCGGTCATTGAGTCACAGTTCGTGTCGGCCGGATACAAATAACTGTAAGACTCGGGCACTTCTGGAAAAAAGGGAGCATGGATCTTGCTGCCCTTAAAGCGACCGGAACATAAATAATCTGTGAAAAGGAGATCACACCCTATCTTCTTTCTCTCAGAGCTGGCAGTGTGCCATGTGTTTCATAGTGCATGAAGCCTTCTATGTCGTCATTTGCTAAATCACCCAATCGATAATGTCTGCAGGCATTAGAAGCGGACTTTACATCAAGATCAACAAATTTATTATTTGGAGATTTTATCATTAGAAGCTAAAGCCCGAAACCAGCTAGAAGCGTCCTTTTCTGGAGATATTCAGGATGTTTGTTGGAGTTATTTGGGATAGTTTTGAAAAAAAAATCTAGTTTTGAAGCTATTCGAAGTGTACTTCATAGTTTACTTGAAGTAGTATCGCTACATATTTCAGATGATATAACAAAAAAATAAAGTAGAACATTTAATTTTCACTGGACAATACGGCGTTGAGCCGTCATACTACATTGTACTGCTGGCGAACATTGTACTGCTCAACTTAAATATTTTATTTGCCCGGATCGTTTTATTTGGATGTTTGGCTGTAAGTTTACTAATCTTTGTTGTGATTCTTTTGAGTGAGAAAATATTGTAGCCTTTCTCCTTTCTTATATAGATTCCAATCATAAGGTGTTCGTGCTTCGCTATCCTTTCCCTATGTTAAAATTTAATGAATTTCCCGTTCGAATGCTGCACCTCCTTTTTTTTATCAGTTCGGTTGCTATTCCGTCGGGGCTTGGTGCCTTGTGCCCGGATGGCCTTTCGCGTTTCCTCAACGTTAGATGGGAGCAGCACGATATCTAATCGTGAGTGAAACTCTCAATAGATCTCCATCCATTTTCTGACATTAGACCACTTTAGCTCCGAAGTTATTAACAGTGATCCACTATCCGTTGGTAATGCATTATATCCTGTTTCTAGGCCACTGCTGCATTGCTGGTTGCTGACTAAACTTGCTGATAACCAATTAATTGGATAGTCAGTCCTCGCTACGGGGGAACGGTCCGAAAGTGATTTGAACCCCGATCCTGTCTTGGTCTTGCTACGGGTAAAATAAGTTAAAGAACCCAGAAATGGTAAGGCCCAAACTTCCTACGATATAATAGTGTCAACAAAGAAGTGAATGTTATCTGAAATTTTTGGTATTAAACCGATTCTTTCTACTGCTTCGGCAGCTTATACGATCATTGATCAAAGATGATATTAGTATAAATTTAAGATATAGGATCTGTATTAACTCATTTGAGTTAGTTATGCTTAGTTCTATTGGAAATGATAAGATCCAATCCCATGCTAGTTTTTAGTACTCATTTTGAATAAAAAAGCCATACAGTTGTAAATTAAACAAGGAAAGGAATGATATAATTTTAAAGTATCGAGAATGAAGAACAAAAAAACACCGTCGACTCATAGCTTTAGCCACTAGAAATAGCTTTTTTTTATTTAAAGAAAACTTTACATAAACGACATAAACGGTCTATTATTAAAAACAATGTACATTTTGAACCGTGATGCAGAAATTAATTTCCTTCGTTTTCCGGGAGTCTGCACGCTTACATCTAACTAATCATGTGGTTCCATCTGAGTGATTTTATACAGTTTAATCCTACATATTGTCCGTCCTCTTACACCAGAAAGAGTGCAGCTCTCATTCCCATACGACGGATTCGATCCAGTCCAGGTACGAGCTAACCTTCGTGTAGATGGCCGGCGTTGCACTACCGCACACCTGCCCAAACGAGGTCACACCGACGATGTAAAACATGCACTGATTTTCTTCACGCGTCACCTGCAACGGACCACCGGAATCACCCTGGCACGTATCCTTTCCGCCCGCCAGATCACCAACGCACATTTGCGAGTTACGGATGCCTTGGCGAATGTGTCGGTTCGACCGGTACCGATCGGCACACAGATCGTTGTCGTAAATGTTTAGTGCCACCTTGCGCAATTCGTCCGATTTGATGCCAAAGTCTTCCGTTAGCCCAAATCCGGTCGCAATCGCTGTGCGAACGTTGAGTCTATCCGATGTGTATAGGCAGGCCGGACGGATGAAGTTGGTAAATACCACCCGCTCGCTTATCTCAACCAATGCGAGATCGTTGTATTTGCCGGCACTCCATTTGAATTCCGGATGCACGATGAACCGCTGTATGTCGTAATCCTCCGGTTCGGCACCATCGTCCTGACGCAACAGACTTTGATCGCCCAGGCGCACAATCGAGGGCAGTACGCTGAAAACCCGGATGGTGGAAGAGAAGTTAATGGGTGTGATTTGTCTTTTTGTGGATGTATTACCCTTCCTCGGATTCTGCGTAACAATGGGCCGCCGTCAGTACGTAATATTCGCTGATCAGTGAGCCGCCACAATCGAACGAAAAGTCACCATTCGGTCGACGCCAACCGATCGCAGCCATGTGCGGGAATTCTCCCGGTTTGGTGACATTACCACCGACGATCAGCTTCACTACCATGTCACACTTCGGTACATCAATCTTGACCAGCGTAGGGTTGAGCGTAAGCGCACTGATGGCAACACTATCCGTGGTAAGCTCCTTGTATTCCTTACATTCTGTGATAATATATCGAGACCTTTATCGTACGCATAGGTTGTTCAATAGCTGACTACTACGTTTGACTTACTCTTCTCACTAATACGTTCGTTTCCACCACGATTAAATGAACTAAGCGGCGTTGCTTGGAATGTGCCAGCTGCCTCGAGTAGTTGTGATTGCGGACAGCAAACGATTGCTTCCGTGGACGAATAACTACACACGGTTATCCGATTGCCTTTCCTACACTTTGAGTACGGTCTGCATATTCCTGACTCTCCTTGGTGCTTACACGATTCGCCGTCTGTGAAAAAGTGTAATAATAATATTAGTTTTCATCGAGATGTTTTGGAGAGTTTTTGATCTTGCAAACTTGGGATTGCAGAGTCAACATTTGGTTGCCATTTTTGACTCCCTTGGTAAAATTTTTCCGTGTTTGGATTTCTATATCTCCTTAATAGTCTCAGTCAATTAACCCTTTGAGAGCTTAGATCAAGAATAAATGGCCCTAGTGAAGAGAATCCCTTTTTTCCGAAAAAATCTATTAGTCGTTGGTTGCGGGTAGTTGAGAGTCTGCACTATCGATGATGTGCTAACCGTCAACAAGATTGTTTTTCACAAGTCCCTTAAATCCATTTCAATCTGAATGTTTATTTATTGTTTAAAAAAGGCCAAAGGCTGACGTCTTGAATATTCTGGTTCTAACCATCCAGTAACAGATCATTGGGTCCTAGACCAGTCGAAATTGCCGTCGAGGCTCAGACACATATCCGCCACATGAATCCAAAAATGTTTGATCGTCCTTGGTGCATTTCACACCATTACCTTTTCTTCTTCCTCGGAGGCTTAACAATCTGCAAACTGTCATGCCGGCCATTTAATGACTGACGAGACAAATCGATAGCACGTAGTTAGATAGTCAGTTCCCACTACGGAGGAACGGACTGGATGAGATTTAAATTGCGATCCTGCTGTGTAAAGATTGGTACCGCTATCGCCCCGACTACCGGACTGTGCCAATTAATAACCCATACATTGATTAGTCGCTGCTCAACCCAACTGCATGCATGTTAACATGCATAGGTGCGCTTTCAAGCTTTCCAAAGCTCACTCTTCATCTTGCAATATCACTGCTAGCTGTATAGGGCCTTACTACAAGGGAAAAAAAAAAACTCTTCCCCATATATGCATTACATATGCAGCATCTCATCTCACAGCCGGCCAGCGGGAATCGTTCTCACAGCTTGAAATGTAAACAAGCAAACACAGTGCTGGGTGTTTGATGTGCGGCTTTAATAGACTTGTGGCTCAACAGCGTCAAACCTTGAGTATTGTTTTGATCTCGTCCTCATCACACAAAGTGCACATTTGTGTGTGGCTGCGTTTCTTATGTGTTTGTGCTGGGCAAATCATTGTTCTCGGTGTCGAGATCTCGATGGGCTGATAATGATTCGTACAGTACTTTCTATGCGAATCCGGGGCGGAACATTCCACAGAATGTTCACAGCATCAGAGCACACCACACAGCACTAAGTAGCGGCAATAGTGCGTCAGAAATGGATGCACATTATAATTTAACGGCGTTTAGCTACTGGGGAATTAATGTCTCATTAAAGCACGGCAAGTGCAAGCAAGTGACCGCGTGCTTGCTGTGGTGGAGTTACTACAATCCGGTGTTTCTGCTGTATCTTTTCGGGAACTCTATTAAAAGCTTGCTAATTCTGATAGTGTTTTCTCATTGAAGCAATTCAATGACCTTTTCGAATGTGTATTGAAAAGGACTTTAGGGCAGTAGCTAGCGGAGCCGTTTACCTTGTAAAGCAAAGAGATCATGCGTGAAGCAACACAGCACTATCAACACAGTCCACATTGTCGGTATACAGTCGGCTGCGGCCATCTGGAACACTTCACTTTCGACAATTCGAAGTCACGGAGAAAAACATAAACCTAAATGCCTGTAAACCGAGTACTGTGAACGGCACGAGTTAGAATAAACGCACTGAAATAATGGCGCAGCTTCCGCGACACTGCCACTACGATTACTAACACCGGTTCAAGAAAACGAGTTTCAACGATTCGTTCGTTCGTTCGTGTTGATCGAGCAAACTTTGCCAATCTCACCAACACTGGTGCAAAACGTTGTTCTCAGTAGCAGAAGATGTGATGCTTTTTTGTTTTAGTCCCAAACTCTTCTTGGCGCACACCTTAGGATCGCCCGCCTGGAAACGTGTGGGGAATCGGTATGATCGATGCGAATTGCTAAACCATAAAACCAATGGAGATGTTTGAATTTTTGTGTGTGCCTCGAAACCGGTTTGAATTTTTGTAGATTTTATATTTCGTTTTTTTAGGATGTTATGAATCATACTACTTTAGCGATAAAAATTCCAAGATGTGTCCGTGATGATCGACAGTGACTGTTTCATAATCGTACGATTGTTATTGCAGGATCGTCTTACGACAAATCAAATCATGAACGAAAGGACAAAGTAATTACAGTCAACCTTTTTAAAACCATTTTTATCAGTTACAGTGTTTCTGACAATACGGCACTGGACCGTAATAATCAAATGTAAAAAGTTACAGAGTTTCAGTTGTGTCACGAAAAACTTGTTTAAAAAATTATCAAAATAACTCAAATTTTCCCCTTGAACTTTTCGACGAGGCCTACTATGTTCGTTAGTACATAAGAGACGTGGATTTCTCGAGTACGGGGTCTCATGGCATATGAGGTTTGGGCATAAGATCTCTCGGTAGCTGAAGCTAGAATGGGATCGTCTTTGATCTTAGTCTTGCGAGAAATGACGTTCCTTGTACGAAGAGTCATCGACATCTCTCTTGGTAGTTGATGTCCTTTGGACGACCAGACCATTGCAGACGATTCTTGGCAGACATGGTCCCTGGTGCGACAAACAGTTTTGGGCGAAGAGGCACTTTCTAACATTCCGACTGATCAACTTACCACCGAAGAATACCAGTTTTGTGGTCATCTGCTTCTTTGAGATTACTAGTATGATAGGTCTCGGTAATGTCTGACCTACTTACTTAAAATCTATACGGATTCGATACTAGGTCCTGAGGTGTGAAAGATCGGGTTTTACCATATATATCACCCAAAGTCCAGTCAATTTTAACATTAGAACTTTAATTGCTCCACTGTGGTTTCACTTATATGACTTCATCCTGTTTCATCCGTTGAGATAGGTGTGTTGAATGAAGAGGTTTTTTTCTTACCCTTCGAACTGTTAGATCCTCTGGTCAGCGTGTTGTCGCATGCAACTGAAAAAGACGATAACGTAATGGTTCGTTTATTGTTAATGCTTTTGCCAACAAAATTTAAATCTCTCTGTATATGCAGGCTAGGTGCGTAGAGGTCGTTTATCTAAAAAGAAGAAAAAAAAACACTAATACAAATTCTTGACAATACGGCACTGAACCGTCATATTCAATTGTAAATAATACAAATTTTTACTCAGTTGTTTTCATAATGAAGAATTTGCATAACAAGAACAGAAATTATACAAACAAATAGTTACGTAGTTACGATAATGAATGAATGAAATTTATAGTAATAAAATTATTTTTTATTAATTGCAATATTCAGTAATAAAAATTGTAAATCAAGAATGGTTCAACTCTGCAATGAAATTTGAACATTATTCAACTTACCCAATGCAAACAACAACAAACCAACTTCTCGTTTATCTGTCAAACTACCCGTTTGTCATTCCAGCGGATTTGTTTTTGAACGCGTTTCTGCTGAAAACGCTTCAGCGGTACAGTTAACAACAAACGCAGCCGCTTGTGGTCGATGCCGATATGCGACATCCTTGTAATTAACTAGTGGTCGGCTTGCAATTTACTAATGGTGAAGATCCACAACGCTGTAACTGGCGTGGAAAAGTGGAAGCTGGAAAAGCTGTGTTGAGTGTTAAGCTAACAATTTTATCAATTTACAACCACCACCCGAGAGATGTCCGTACCATCGATGGATGATGAGTAAGTGCTGGTTTGAATGTGTTTATAGAAGCATTTTTGCTGAAACGATGCTTTTTCCTTCATCTACAGCGATGCTACCATTGGCGATGAGGATATGTTTGCGACCGGTGGTGCTTCGGTAAGCAAACAAACAAGCGATCAAACAACAAGCATCTCCCGGCTTATTTTGTCTCTGTTTCTCTTCCACAGCAACTGAGCATATTTAACAGTGAAGTGCTGCAAACACACATTATGCAGTTCGTCGATGAGGTGATCGATGACAACCTCGCACTGACTACCTTATCGCAGGAAACTCTGCCTGACATAAAGCTGTCCCTGCCAAGCGCACTGAATCCGACCGGCAAATATCCTTCCGCGGACGAGTTCTGTCACGAGGACGTATCGTGTACGGTGGTGCCATCCAGCAAGCAGGGCAGTGGCTTCATTTACTCCCAGCAGCTGCAGAAAATGTACCTTAAAACGGACAGCATCTGCTCGTTTGACGTCAAGTGTGAGCTGCTGGGCAGTTCGCTTACGCCACGCGACTGGAGCGTGCGCGTAATGCTGGTATCGCTCGCACCGGAATCACAGCACGAACCGATCATGCGCTGCCACAACCATCTAGCCAAAGATAATGGACCGGAACGCGTCAAGAAGTACGTGGTGCGCTGTAAGAACGTCCAGCACGAGTACGTCGGGGAGGCCAATGGGCCATTCTTTGAGGATCGCTGTGCGGTGCTGGTGCCGCTCGATCCGGACGAACTGAGCGTAAAGATAATGCTGCAGTTTGTGTGTCAGAATACGTGCTTTAACGTGAACCAACGGCGTACCGCGCTGGTATTTACGCTGGAAAACAGCGAAGGGCTTGTTTGGGCGAGGCGTGTCGTGCAGGTTAAGGTATGCATCAACTATCGGCGCGATATGCAGAACGAGGAGAATGCGACCAGAAACAGTACCACCAATCTTTCGTGCCTTGCTGGACCGAGCAGTACCGGTAGTAATGGGGCGATGACGATGGCCCGGCGGCGGAATAAAACGAGCTTCACGCGCAAACGACGGCAACCGGTTGTAAAGGTAGAGGGTACTGCCGGGAGTGGTCCTAAAGTGATGCGCACAACAGCAACAACAACAGCTTCATTCCAGCCACTGCCGAGCTTTGAACCGTGCCTGGTTGAATTTGAAATGCCCAACATACGCATGGCCAAGCGCGTGATGGACAATGCAATCGGTATGCTGTCGATGCAGGTTTTGCGGGTTCAGGGCGATCGGTATACGACGGACAAGCTGATGGAGTATATCAACAACATTCGAACGAAACGTGATATGCTGACGGCGTACAACAGTCAGTGTAGTGTGGACAGTGACCTGCTTAACATTTAAATTTTCCGTCGAAAGGAAAATCTTGTTCCTTCCCTTTATTTTTGAGACTGTTTTTATTTTACAGTTGACACATTTTACAATCAACCGATAATATACCATACTAACGATCTTTACGAAAAAATAGCTTTACTTGTGTTTGTTAATCTTTTAATGGTAATGTTTAGATGTTAGGTTAACAGGACAATAATAACTCTATGCAGTTGCAAAATGGTGTGTTTATATTGCATTATAAATACCGCATTAAAGCATTCGAAATTTTTTTTTTTGCAAAAATTGCTCTAAATGTATGCCAAACATGTAGTGGAGATCATGCGCCAAGCATGTAAAGGGTCAATTTGCCACAATTTACTGCATCCAAACAGTTTGTATGGGAAGGTCCTATGTAATGAATTTTTGAGGTAGGCATCCAAGGACCGCTGCACTAACTTGGCATGCTCCATCAGGAAGCTTGTCTAGAAAGTCAATAAGCCGGAAAAACTATTACAGAAATTTATCAAAGAAGATTTGCATTTGCAGTTTCTAGAGCCGGAACACTATGCAGCTGTACGGACTCCCTGGGAATCTGGTACGGCTGTTGAGGGTCACTATGTGCAGGGTGCAGTGCAAGGTCAGAGTGTCGGGCATGCTGTCAGAATCGTTCGAATCTAACCGGGGTCTGAGGCAAGGGGACGGACTCTTCAGCCGTGGAAACTGAATTTCTTGAAAACGGATTTGCAACCTGGTCATATCTACGTGACGTGCTTAACCCTGAGCAAGCCAAAAAACAGAAGAACTCCAACTACGCTGCAACAGCAAGTCTGGTGACGGTATCCGATAGCCGGCGTCACCCAGCAGGTCGTTAATCCAAGAAGAAGAAGAGTCAAAAGACATAGCATCATTTGATTACAGAGCGCGCGAAGAAACTAAAAGCGAAGTTTAACAGTTCGTTCTGCAACAGGATCTAGCGCCACCTACCTCAGCCTGTAATATCGGGGAAGATAGAATCAGTAGATTAGTAACGCAAATTTTCGGACAAGTGCGCTTAGTTAGTTCATAGTCATTCTATCCACTTGCACTGCACTAATAAACATCTTTACGTTTTGCTTTATTTTGCTACGGCCAAATGTCGATTATATTGCGACGAGTTGAAAAAGAAAATTGACGCAACTGGAAACCGCAAACCGAAGTATTTTAGCAACTAGTTTGATTACTTAAAGAAGAAAAATAAACGCTTATCAGGATGTAACTGTGCTAAATATGTCCTTTCTGTATATACACACAAATAAGTTGTGTCTTTCACCACTCCTTACTACTACATTTCATTTACTGTACACTTACACATCCTTAGGGTAAATAATTGCATCGAATATTTGGTCTATAAATAAGATTGCTTTTACACAGAACATTCACGCCCGGTTCAAAGGATGTGGTATCGAATCCGTAATTGAATTATCTAGAACATTGTGTAAACCTTTGCAAGACGTTTTGGTTAATGACATTTGCTTCTAAATAGTTAACATAAATTCTATCTCTCTACCTCAACACTTGTCATCCGCATGACCTGCGCCGTTTTTGTCCGCCATGGTGTTGTGTGAATGTTAGATGATACAAGAGTATAGGAAGAATATAATGGAGGGGGGGGGGGGATAACTGCGTATCCTTATATCTTTGGTCATGCCGAAACTGTACTGACAGTCATGTTTTGTCAGTATAAAGTGAATTCCTTTCGTTTCTGTTCCGGTCCATAGAGTTGTATGGCTTAGCTGTTTGAAAAATACATTCACTACTACTAATACTACTTCTATTACTAATAAAACCGGAAGACGCACTAAAGCTTAATAGAGAAAACAAAAAAAAAATTGCGTAAAATAAACAGTGTGTCACATATACGTTTTGTACGTTAAAATATACATCGCAGCTCAACGCAACTTAAGCGCACTCTCTCTCTCTCTTTCTCTCTGAAAAATATGGCCTTTTCATATACTCTTAATATACTATTCCATCGATCCAAAACCCTCCCAAACTTCCTCCGCGTCAGTCTTTTCTATATCGATGCAACAACATGCCAAAAATCGGATCCAAATTCACTATCTAGAACAAACCCTGTTTCCCGATTCCGCACAGCTAAGGTTCCCTCTTCATAACAATCCTTATATGACCACGATTGAACCAGTCAGAGAAGTGCTACATGATACTAAACAACAAAAAGCGAAAATTCCGTCACTGCCAGCATCCGTTTTGTACTTTTAGAATGTGAGTTTGTGTCGTCTGTTGGAGTTTGCCTTACCACCGTTGTACTACAGCTCATCTTTAGGCCATTGCTATTACTCATACCTTACTGTTTCGTGCCGGTTTCGGTGGTGGTGTTGGTGGCCGTTTACGATCATCGTACGCTCCGGACGATGGTGGTGGGCTGCCGCATCCACTTACGTTCGAGGAACTAGAATTAATCACAATCACGCTATGATTACGCGTTTCCACCACATCGTACGAAGCGTTGACGGCCACCACGGTAGTGCCCGTTGTCAGCAGTGGTTTGAATGTTATGTAGTGGCTTGCATTGCTTGGCTGCTGCTGTGTGTGGGCCGGTGCCGATTGCATCTTAACACCACTCGGAAGATTAGTGTAATCCGCATCGGTGCGTGTCTTCAGTGGTAATGGTGGTGGCACACTGTCGTCCTCGGAAGTGGTAGAACCGTTGGTAATGATGGAATTACGGTTACTGCTACTCTCAGCCGAACCAATCGAGTTGGTGTCTCCACCGGCTGTCGTGCCATTCGGTGCGGTACCACCACCCGGCAGCGATCTACTACCCATCGTTGGAGTTGCAATGCTGGGCGGTCTTGAAAGGCGCTTTTCTTTCTCTACTTCCGAGCGTAACGGTCGTTTTGGATGCAACTGAAATGAGGTGAAAAAACAAAATTTATTTCCTTCTTTCTTCAAACTACAGTTAACATCCATTTCAGCTTCTATACCCATCTACATTTTGTATTGATTTGTCAAACATTTTGTAGGGGAGTTTACATTTTTCCGGGATAAGAAAGCTAATAACTTTTGATCTGCTCGTTATATTTGTATGAAAATTACTAGAAAGATAAGGCTATTTGTTGTCGAACTAATAAAATGTAGCAGAGAATTAAAAAAAATCTTCTTTTATTTATTATTTGTTTTCATAGTCTGTAAAATTTATATTTACAGTGGCTTATCAAGCGTTAAACATATTTTTTGTATGAAAATATGCATTTTCCGTTTTATAGAACCTATATTCTTACCAAGTAAACGTGAAAAGTAAATAATAACTATCAACACAACACAGGTTTGCGTACAGTTGTTACTTCTTTTTTACAAAAAATCATGTAGTAGGAAAAGAACATCATTAAATTATAGAAAATTTAATTAAAAGTATATTTCAAAAAACACAAAAACCTAGTTTTTTGCCATATTTTGCCAGCTGCATTATGTGAAATGTTCTTGGAAAAATAAAAATGCAAAAAAATACCCAACAGCTGGACATGGAAATAAAGGTTAATTGTAATGCTTACCTCCTCGGTTAGTTCGAAAACGGGCAGCGAGTTGTTGGTTGGAGTTGTTGCGTTCGAAACGGTTGATGCAGTGCCGACCGATAACAGACTGACTGGACCACCACTGTCCCTGTCGCACGAGACAGTACTGGTGCTACCAAGTTCGCTTGCCGCCGATATGGGACTAGTGTAAAATTGACTATTGGACACGGACAGACTCAACGATTCTCGATCCATCTTGGGTGCAAAAAGAAAGATAATTTAAAATAAGAAACAAACTAGCTTATTTTCACGACAGCAATATATCTTACCTTACGGCTCGATCGGCGTTTGGTGAGCGTTTTGTCCTTTTTCGTTTTGGACCCGGGCGATGTACCAAGGGACGTTCTGACAAAGTGAACGAAAATCGAAAAAAAAAATTGAAAGAAAAAAACATAATTATAAAATAAAAAAGGGAACTAAATAACAAAACTCTAGAGGAAATGGCACGCATTTATACACAAAACAGAGGAAAACTTTTTTTGATTTCATGAAAAAAAATAAACAAAAAAACAACTGTACATTCACAACATGTGGTAAACAGAGAAGTAAAAAAACCCATAAATATGAAACTAGAAAAAGCAGAAAGCGAAGAAAGAAACAAAATGCACCAAAAACAGAAAAGAATCGCCTCCGTACGCCGATAGGAACAGGTGAGAACGGTAAAACAGAGGATGAAAAATGAGTGAGGTTTTAATGCTGAAGAAAGGAAAAGATATGCTGCGACATGATTTTCCCGTTCGAGTGCAGTATGTGTGATGAGAGATCGAGTCTGAAGTCAGTTCGGCCATTTCGATCGTTGCAAAGCGGCAAAGGAGTAGAAAGGAAGAAAGAAAACCGAGGAAAAGAATAAATGTATGTATTATTGCATTTGTCCCTTTTTTGTGTGACACCTAGGAACGCAGAAAATCTGACTTTTCGCAGTTGTCCCCTAGCACAACTGTATGAGGAACTGTTTTGTTTTAAATATTGAGAATAGAACCAAATATTCGAAGAGATGGATAAAAATGGCTTTGTAATCGATTGTAAAGAACAGAAAATTCTTCGCTAAAGGACTAAACTATAGTTTTGAAAGAACTTTGAAATGACCTTAAAACATTTTCATAGAGGGCATGTAAAAATGAACCAGATTTCTTTGAAGATATATTTTACAACATTTTACATCCTTCTAGAGCCGTTTCCTTATCATTCTCTTGAAGTATTTGCTATATTATATTCCTACAATTATGTTAAGGACTGGTAGTAAACGGTGCATATCTCTGTGCTTACGGGAAAATCTTTAATTATTATACTGCCATTGCACAAGTCGTGATCATATTCAGGAGTTTGTAGACAACAGCGAAATAAAGCGTATAGTGGTGAAAGGTTGAGCAACAAAAAAAAAAAAAAAAGGAATAGGATCACCCATTATGTCTCGGGAGGGTGTGTGTTTGTACGATCGTCAGTACATAGCTTCTTTTGCATTGAAGAAATTGAGCTCAGTCGGTGTGTGCAAGGAGCATCACACCAACGGAAGGAAGGACGTAGTAACAGAACTAGAACGAAATGCACACAAGAACACAATACACACGCACGCACACGAACTCACAGTGAACCATTCTTCACCACACCGTCAGCCTGCTCTCGCAGGCTTCTGCGCCGCTATGCGGGCTCTGTTTGCCTCATAGTTCCGGGCGATGCTCCACCAGCATTGTTAGTGCTTTCTGTTGCACGTACGTATCGTTCATTGCTAATTGCTTCAAAGATCCTTTGCCTACCTAAAACTACATCACTCAGTCACCAGGCTGCATGTTCTCGAGAGCACATCATAAAGAGAAAGCGCAGCATATTGCTTTACTACAGATCACCAGACAGTACTAGCAACGACCTTTTTCAATTGTTGTATCATAATGTGATGGGCAAAAAAAAGAAACACACAAGAAAACGTGAGTCGATAATGATTGTATTCGAAAGCGACAAACAGCACCCACACGCACACACATTTATGGCATTTATGCTTCCATGGGTGTTTCACATGTAGAATTGTAATGTACAGTTCAGTGAGTGAGTACAATTACTCTAGCGCAGGGCTGCCATATTTGATTTTAGCATTCTATACCAGATTTTCAAATCTATAAACTATGTTATATGAAGTCTTTATAACCTGTTTCTCGTAAACAATTCGATGGCCGGGATGACCTAGTAGGTCGTTAAGGCAAAAAAGAAGATAACTTGTTTCAAGGAATAACCTTCGATTTGAAAATTCGAAATATGTTTCTAGAACAGCTATAAACAAAGTTTTATACAAGTGGATATTTGGAGATGGATTGTAGATTTTTCCTCACTTCAACATTGGCCTCATATATCCATAAAGAACTATTTTTATGGGATGTTGATATATTAAACTTCTTAACTTCAATTTACTTCCGATCCCTCAAACAAAACATGTTTGATGGGACTTTCTTATAAGGGACATAACTTAAAGGACATTGTATAAAAATTTATCACAAGTTTGGCGTTCTGATCTATTCATCCTGAAGCTGCAGGAGATATTTAAAATTCTTGGAACTACTTTTTCAAAATTGCTAAAACCGGCAAAGAAATACACAATATGGCAAATCGGCACTAAAGAAACCTGACACTTTACTGAGGTTTGTGTTATTGTGTCTGTGCGTGTAACCGATATAAATGAATCTGCTTTTGTTTTGCCACACAATGGAAACACAAACCAAAACTGTAAAGGAAAGTAAGCATTTTTTTTTAATACGAACTGTCGCAGTTTGGTGCCAATCTTGGTAGACAGGTTAGAAATCAACTTTCCGCCGGATCCATTTGCCGTAAAACTGGACAAACTTATGCGATCAAACTCGAAGAAGTCACTGATCGCAACCGGTGGTATATGTATGATTTTGGAGTTTTGTTTTTTTGCACAATGCATGCAATAATCGCCATTCAAGCAGAAAAAAAACGTCGGCGAAGGATTTGTGTGAGGTTGTTGGGGATAAAAAGGGAAGAAACAAAAAAAAACACTTCAATGAAGATACACATTTGGTTTTTGGTAAGAACACGACGACACGACAAGAATTTGGCGAATTGACCCCAACAGAAACGACGCACGACACAAGGGTAACAATACTGGTGGAGATGATGGTTGAGGAGGTACTTTCCTTGCATATTTTATCTCTTACATCTCTTAACCTTCTTCTCGTTGGGTCAATTCGGGCCTTCCCTCGTTTGGATAATAATTTTAGGTCGGAATTTGGGAAGCTTTTTCGGGCTTAGCTTTTGTGCGTCGAGCCGTGGTCCCAGAATCGCGGTCCGTTTCTTACCTTGCTAAGTTGACCGTATTGAAGTTGGCCAAGTTGGCGATAGTATTTTTGAACCCTCCGGAACTGGTCGTCGTTGGACGACTGTTTTGGCTCTTCGAGATTCCGCTACTACAAAGAGAGAAATGATACGGTACGTTAGGTTTCATAGAATCATCAAGGTTAGATATCGTCTGCATCCCACACACTTCGCGATACTTACTCGGATGATCCAATGCTCGTTTCCGATAGGCGACTTGAATCCATACTGATTTGCGGCTGGTTAGCCGAAATGTGTCGCCGCAGCGTTACCTCCGCATCTCGGTCGATTTTGATATCCGTCACTCGCTTGCCGTACTTTGCCTCCACGTTCGCCTGAATTGTGGCGAAGCACTTCTCGAGCTGATCGTGGAATGGTAGCAAAATGGCGGGCGTTTTCATCTTGTGCAGCAGTAACGCTACCTCGAGCAGTGGAATTTGGGATGCGATTAGATCTTTTAGCCGTGCTACCAGATGATCGTCACCGGGATGTCGCTCAAGGTAGCCTGGCGTCAAGAATGCTTCCTCGTAGATCGGTAGCCCACCATTGATCGCGGCATCAACAACACCCTTTATAACGGCGCTCAGCGAGTGAACCGGTATCCGTGGATCGTTCTGATGCTCCAGTACAAGCTCCCGTATTGCACGGTTCTTTGCATCCACTGTTTCGATAGCCATCTCAATTGGGGATATCTGTAGAAAGAGAAAGAAAACGTATTCTATAAGTACCTCACGTCTACTGTAATGAACCAAACAACTTCCCCTCACTTACCATGATCGTTTCGGAAGATTTCACCGGGAACCATCTTAGTATCCCCGGCAATGGATCCGTCGTTCGCATGATGGTACGCTCGTACGAGGTACCGGCGATATCATCTCCGCTCGCTCCACTGTCTCGTATCGGACGAGAAAACTGGAACTCGCTTACGTTGTTCGATTTGTAAAACTTCACTATGTTAGCAGCGATCGTTTGTGTGTTTTTGCCACCGAACCGTATGTCTCGGCTGACCGGATCTACCTTGACGATCTGTATGAACTGTCCGTCGCACTCCAGTATTTCCGGACCGGGCGTTAGCGTTGTCAGCAGTTCGGCCCGTGGATGTTGACTCAGTATGCGCATATTGAACGAACCTGCATCTTCGTACTCGTTGCCCCGATACACAAACTCTTTGTTGCGTAGAAACTCTGGGAATCCGGTGCCGTAGAACGTGACACGATAGTAGATCGACTCGTACCGTGTCGTGCGGAGTATGCTTTCGTAAAAGTGGGACATTTTCTTGCACAGCTCGCTTAGGCTAAGGTAATCGTACACCTCGTTTTCATACTGTTGGGCCAACTCCTTGCACAGATCGAGAGCACACTCCCACATTTTGCCCTTGTCGAACAGATCGATCATGCTGCGGTAGAGCTGCTCCTTGAGCGTCCGATGCGTAGGGCAGGAATAGTGGCGTTTAGATTTTAGCAACAGCGACAACGGTGTTTCGTCCCAGTTTAGCTCGTTGCTGTGCAGTTTGAGCGTGTAGGCCGCCTCCGTGAAGTTGTCAAACTCCATGTGCAGTTCGTACAGCTTGTCCACGTACCGGATGTACATCTCCTTCCGATTCACGTCCGAGTAAAACTGCAGCAAGCTCACAGTACACGCCATCCGGTTCTCTTTACTTTCGTCGTGTATCAAACATCGGTACTCGAGCAACTTCTCCATCAGCCGGGTCAGTATCTGCACACACTGCACACCGTACGTCTGGAGCGTACTATGATTACTGCACGATTCGTGCATAATCTCGTAGAACAAATCCTTATACTCCGTATCACCGTACCCACCTTCGATGTAGTGATCAAGCTTTTCAATAATTTCCTTCTCAAAGTCATTAAAATTCCCTTTGATGTGGGCCGTATTACGCTTCGTATCACCGTAGCTCTCCATCGCGTACTTCGAACTGTAATACTCGCACTGCATCATGTCGAAAAAGATCGGTATCGTTGCCCGTCGCAGATCTTCCTCCGGTATCATGCTCATCTCGAGTATCGGGCCAACCAGCCGTGGTACAAACATGATCTTGTGCTCACCAAGATTGAACCACATCTTCCGTATCTCGAACACCGTTTCCCGCCGGATGTCCCGATAGTTGCTCCGTATGACCGATTGTTTCGTTTTGCTGAATAAATTCAGCTGCAGCGCCGGCTGCGTAAGGAACGTGATGGAGCATTGGAAGTAGTTCGACCAGACCTGCTTTTCGAACGGGCTGAAAAATTGATCCATTATGATGGCGGCAAAGTGTCGCAAGCTGCCAAGGATCACCATGTTCTGGTGCATGATCATGTCTAACCAGTCCATCGGGAAGACTGGCTTGGAGACCAGCTCCTGAAACACGAGCAGTATCTCGGTGAGGAAGTCCAGCAGGTCGTAGCTCGTAAGGAAGCTCCGCACATAGCACTGATAGTGGGATTCGGTCATACTGCGGAAGATCCCGAGCATAATCGCTACCAGATTACCGACGAGCGGATTGCTACGATCCATAGCGATCGAACTCTGGATCACCGTGCGAAGCAGGATCAACATGATGTCTCGGATATCGTTCTCCACCGGGCCTATGTACTCTTCGCTCTGGAACAGCAGCTCTAGCATGTTGTTCATGATATTGACACATTCGGCCACCTAATGTTGTTAAAGTTCAAATGGAAAAGGCACGATCGGAGAAGGGGAAAAGAATGAAGGAAAGTTAGCGAATGAAGATAAAAATGTTTGATGAGTTTCCTCATCATGGAAATGGTCATTCTGTGCTATCACTATAAATCTTTTAATTAAAATCAACAATCAAACACACTCTCTGCGTTAGACTCTTCTGCAAAGGAAAACGAAAAAAAATAAAACATTTCACACTCAAACGTTTCAAGCGTATAAAAAAGAGCTTATTGCGGTGGTAGTATTGCACACAAGAATATTATCGTAGTAAAAAATTTAAATAGTTAAAACTATACGCTATCGTTGGTTGCAGCACTCGCGCTTACATAAGTTTAAAGAAAAATGACCTAAAAATTTGGTACTTTAAAAATGTAAAGAACTATATCGATAAAATAAGAATCAATCAGCATCATCATCATCATCATCGTCATAATCGGAGAGCAGAAAGTTTTTGGAAGAAAGTAGAGTAAATAATACCTTCGTCTTTGCGGTGGTTTCACGCGTGTGAAGCTGGGATTTGCTTTCCCCAAGCACTCTAGCTGCTTTGTTAAGATTTTTCTCCTGCTGCCGTATGTCGAACATAAAGTCACCCTGTGCCGTTGCGTGATAAAAGCGCACCATCATCATCATCATCATCACCATCATTGCACCACCATCACACGCACGTAAATATAACACCACATCAACATCACCATCATCATTTTACCATAAATCACCATCCATCATCAAAATGCCATCATCACAAACCCGTGGTACAGAGAGAGAGAGAGAGAGGAAGGATCAATTTTATGGTGGCCGTGCCAGGACACATGGTGATACGAAAGGGTTGTTTTTTTTTGGGGGTGGTGTTTGTGGTATTGTATTGTTGTGAGAGAGATAGTTTTGGGGAAATTATAAGAACATAATTGTGTATGCATACAGACAAGTTTGAATTTTTTTCCAATAAAGTAAAAAATCAGTTAAATTAAGTAAATTACAGATCAAATCAACAACAGTTAAAAAAGATTTTTTAAATAAACGAAATTTGAGATTTTCATACAAAATCAATGAAGAACAAATTAAAAACGACATCAAAAGAAAGATTCAATGTCGTATTTTATGCATGTAGTAAGTGGAAGTGTTTTTAATTCAGATACCAACCACCACCAGGATGATGGATGATGAATTAATATGTTCGTTTGTGTGTAATTTTACATCGAAAATCGATGATTATTTATTTTTGGTGGTAGTCCATTATTTTTTAGAGTTGAGTGTTGCATGTGTCCCCGACAACGACATGATGTGTGTAAGGTGGAAAGGGAACCGGGAATGAGTTATTGGGGGGAATGCAAATAAGGGTGACGTGGGGAAGGAAAAAAAAGAAAAAAGAAAATACAATTTGTTAAACTCTCATCGGTATTATTTCATCGACAAACACGTATCGCTACAATAGTAGTAAGTACCCTAGATACCGAACTGAACATTCATTCCTGTAACGCGACTGACAGGTGTATGGCAAGGTAATGGATGCACCAATGCACCAACAGATAGAATGGATGGGGCTCTAGTAGATGATGTGAGGTTAGGCTGAGCTGATGTTAATATAGAAATGTATATTTTACAAAAGAAAGAGAATGAGATTCGTGAGGTACACTTGAGGACTAAATTGATGAGGTTTTTATGACATTGGAATGATTGCAACGTTATGTGATGGAAACAAATCTGCTTAACTATACATGTATGGGACACGATAATGTCGTGATAATGTTAAATTAAGTCAAGGAAAGTGAGAGTGTATTTGAAGGATAAGTGATGGATATGTGGGAACAAAATGGTGACAGGAGCAAATAGAAAAGGAGTAGTTCTGGTGATACGTACAAAACTATATTCGACAGCGACGGGACGGTGATGATTGATAGCAGTTTCATTTTTGGTGAACTTCAGCTTTACTGTTTGTGTTGGTCGTTCACTGCTTATCGTGATGGGTGTATATATTGTGGAGATGGGTTGTCCATAACTCTCGCACGTGGGTCAATCGGTGCAAGAAGAGTGGGTGAAAGTACTTCGTGCAAAATGACAGATACAGTTACAAACAAACACACACACACACAGACACACTGCTAAGAAAGGACACGTGAAGATGTGATGGTTGGTGATGGAAAAAAGGCTCATGCTTCGTTTGATCGTACACAGAAACGCATAAACATGATAGCATACAGTGTAAAGGTGTAAAATGCACAGCACCGCACAAGTAGCAACGGTGCATTTTCTTTGATAGCTACGCTGTTGTCCACAGGCTAACAACATTCCTGGATGGTGCTTTCGTAGCTACCCTTTTACAGGTGAAATAAGTGCAGGCAGTAGGAAAGTAAAACAAACATCAGGCATTACACAAAAATGGCACACAAAAAACACACACAGAGAGAAAGTAAGATAGGTGACGAAAACAGAATGGACAGCACAGCACACAGAAGCGCAGACGTACATTACAAAATCATACGTATTGCATGCATAAATGAAAACATATCACACAAACAGAAACAGAAAACGAGCACAGTACGTTAACTCAGATAGCGGAAATATTAGCGGAGCGAATTAGAAAGCTACTGCACGTACCTCTTCCTTGCTCTCGAGCTTATCCTTAATCTGCCGACAGAACACTGGCAACAGTATCGCACGGCATTTCGGCAGCTTGAATAGCTTCGAGTCGACCACATCCTTGATGCAGGTCATCTTCGATTGGTTTAACCGGCCGGTCGGTACGTTCATGATGATATCCACAATTTTTTGGCTCAGTTTAACCGGATCGTACACCTGCATCAGGTCCGACGCTATAATGTGGAGATACTTCAGCAGAGCGCCCTGTGACTTGAGCAGATCGTTCTGGTACTTGATCAGCTCGGAGAATGATTCGAGCAACTCCTCCAGCCCGGCTACGAACAGATCCCGATCCTTGTCCTGGTTCAAGTCGGCAAACAGTAAGCGCGAGCGAATGATGAACTTCATGATGTACTGCAGGTACTTTGTGGTGCGATAGAGCGCCTCGTCATTTTCGTTCACCGTGTAGATGTTTGCCATGGCACGATCCTTGGAAATGTTGTTGATGGCATTCCGGATGTGCGTTTGCACAACGTTGATTAGTTTTCTGGAATGGAAAAGTAAACTTTAAGTTTAAAGTTGAAGAAAGACTAGCGAATCGCACTTACTCGTAAGCCAATGTGGCGGAGAAACTTTCGTTGATGTACAGATCGAGCACCGATTGGAAGTGTTGATACTTAAGATCGTACACGATTTCGATCAGCCGGAGCAGACACTTGAACACCAAATTGTCGTACTTCGCTGGATCATCATTCGACACCAGTATGTTGAAGAGTGCGTCCAGAATATCTTGCAGAAACTTGACCACTTCCTCACACCGTACATTCATTAGGGCGTTCAGTGATTCTTCCATCTTCTCCTTCCTGGACGACCAATTCAGCAGTCCAAGAATGTCAACGTTCTGTGTCAGTTTCGTGCTGCACAGGTTCGTCTCGATGATGAAACTGTCCTTGGATGCGAGACTGAATCCGCTAATGGATGGTTTGGAGCTACCGTTTGGCAGTTCTTCCGCGAGCGATGGCAAATGTAAGTAGTTAAACTGCGTCTCGTCGTCGTACTTTTTGTGATCTATCTTGTACACCAGCAGCGTGTGGCGCTTGTGCTGTAGCGTGGTGCCGTCATCGTTCATCAACCGTACGTAAGACAGCCCGAACGGTTTCTCCGAACGATCTTTCGCCTCGTTCGAGCTGCGGTGTTTGAAGGTGAACCGCAAATGGCACTGCTTAAACTCCTCGATCGGCACGTCGATCTTGAACGTTTCACTCCACTTTGGCCGATCCTCGTGGTAGTAGATGACGGATTTGTACTCGTTCAGTGCATTTCCGCCTCCACCGTAGCTGATGACGCCTGGGATCGCTACCCCGCTCTTATTGCACACGTACGCGGTCACCTCGATGTTCTTATCGCTGCTTTTGGAGCCCTTGGAAAACTCTCCGGACACTAGCGTGAGATACAGGTCGTTCCGCACGTCACCCGGAAAGATCACCTCCGGAAAGCCCATCTTGCGGGCGAACGCCACATTACCCAGGACGAGATGTGGATACTCGTCCCGTACCTGTTTAATATCACCGAACAGTATGTCCACACTGATCCAGATGGCTGCATCACTCTTTTCGCCGAGATCTTTATTGCTGATCAGCTTGCGCAGTGTCGTTTCTAATGGCTCCTTTTCACATGCAATGAATGGCATTTTGAGTTGCGTGTCGCTCTTGAAATCTTCCGAACGTTTTATGATTGGCTGTAAATCTAACGTTGCTACACCGAATGGTCGGCGCATATGAAACTCATTGCCCGCATTAGACGAAACACTTGATCCGATCGACGGTGTTCCAGAGCCGGACTGGCCACCTGCACCTCCACCGCCAGGCCCAGGTGAGGATGGAGTGCTCAGCTGAGAATTTAAATGATTTCGGTGCGTTTTGTAGCTCCCACTGCCAGTGGAATTAGCCATACTGCTACGCCGCAGATCCGTATCCTTTCCATCCATTGCACCGATCCGCACAACGTACGCCACTAGGTATATTTTATTGCGGCTCAAATCGTTGCCCGAAAGATCCGTAAACAACACCTTGATGTTGTTGAACTGGTCCAGATCCGCGGCCATACCCTGGCGGCTCCACTTGACCACATAGTTCTCTGTGATTGCTCGCATCTCATCACCATCGTACAGTGTGAAGAGAATTTCCGTATCTTCACTTAATCTACACACGAAATTATGCACCGACAGCAGTAGATTGTGCGAGTGACGATTAATAATATCCAGATTCCGGTTCTTGTTGTTCGATGTATTGGCCCGTTTGATGCGGTCTACCGCGTTCAGATGATGCTCGTACAGCTGCGTCGTGGAGGTGCTTTCAATATCGACGATGTTACCACTATCGTCCCGCACAACCATGTCCAAATTTAGGATCTTATTGCCCGTGTCGATTTCGCTGGTCGCTTTCAGCTTGATGTTCTTCATCTCGTCCACCGGCAGGTTGCCGGAGAGTAGCTGCGATCGAAGCCTTATCAGCTCGAGCATCTTACTCTGTACCAGCTTGAAGGAGGGATGGGTCGATAGGTATAGCCGACGGTAGAGATACTGCCATTCCTTCAGCACTGTCGTGATCTCCTCAACGATTTCGCTACGCCGTATCACCAGATCACCATCGCGGGACGTTTTGCTATCGACCGGATGGACGTACACCTTCGGAAAGATGCCCAACGCACCCGAACTGCTGTTGCGGCCGTAGTACCAATGGTAGGACTCTTGCTCGATCACCACCGTGTCACCAACGTCCAGGTCGATGTGATGTGGCTTTTCCTGCGCCGTGTAGTTCGCTTTCGCTGTTGATAGAGGAAAGGAACAAACAGAACTGAACTCAGTACTCGTTGGCCAGTGGTGCATCCGCAATCTGAAATGGTTAGCTTTCATCGTCCATACAGGAGAATCATCTAGCAGCGGGGCAAGCAAATTTGCATCCGGAGAAATTATTATTTTGGATTCGGGTCACGGGTGACCTTCAGAGCTCGTTTATTGGCCTCGTTGTACATTGGGCAGGCAAAAAATAAAATAAAGGGGAATGGAATTAGCCTGCAGGGTTAGCTAGAGTTAACTGTTGTGCACAGCTCGATATGCGAACCACGATGCACGATGCTAATCCGATTCAAACAATCAGTCCCCCCCCCCCCCCAAGGCAAATTTTCGCTCATAAATTCTCCCCTATTTCCCACGAAAAGCACAGACTGCAGTGTTCAAAGTATGTCTGTGTTATGGCACATGTTGATTGAGAAAGATTCAATTAATTAATGTTTCACGATGGCAAGGAAAATGGCAAATATGGAGGAAACAAACAATAGTACGACGTGTCGTATGGTGCGATTATTTCTGCTTCAGATATGCTTTGAAGCTTTTATAAGCCACAAAGAATGGCTATAGATGAATAACAAGGGAAGTAAAATGTATAATACATGTTTGCATGGTAAAGAAAAGTTAAAGGCCTCGAGGAAACTCCAGGGAAAGTCCAAGGCAATATTAGCAAAAGATTCAAACGAAGGTTCGCAAACAATTAACCATCTTCAACGACCATTGTTATTTAACTGTGTGCCAAAATGCACCAGCTTCCCTCTTAACACATACACACAATTATGACTCGATGACTGCATGTGCCTCGAGGGGCCAAAGTCCTCGAGTCCCAAAGCTTCAAACCACCCATCCTTTGCTCTGCGATGAACATTCAATCAAATACAAATTTGTTCCATATGCCAGCGCACGGGTACGAGAGAGTTTATTTATTTTACTTGTATAAATCGTGCCTTTTGAAGCGATGGAGAAAAAAAAACGATGCAATTCCCGTTGACGATCGTCATACATATCGGAACGACGTACAAAGTTAACGGCTGGATGGACAAAAGCAGTCACGCAAGCAGGCATGAAAAAACCTCTCTTCCATATCGTCGTCATGCAAGTGGATGGAACATAGAATTTGATAAGGTTTCTGTGTGCAGCAGTACAATCACTGCTGCAGCACTCAGCACTGCAGCAAAGAGTCACTTCTTCTGAGCAAGAACGAACCCAAGCGCAGGTTCTGTTTGTACAATGGTTCTTATTTCAGAGTTTTGATTGGTTAGTCCTTCGCAGTTATTCTGTCCTGTGGCTGGTAGAAAAATATAGCAAATTTTAATGAGCATTTAGTAGGTTTTCTTTGATCAAGATTTAAAAGACCATTTCCGTCTTGGTACCTTCGTTCCCTGGGCTTGGTACTTTCGTTTTATCTACCAGGGATTAATGTTAAGGCTGTTTAACTTTGTAGTGGAGCGCTGCGGAACCATACCAAACGAATGAAGGCTTCGACCGATAGCAGCCACCGTGACCATGACTGATGAGTTCGTTTACTTCACCTTTAAAGAAACCCCCCTTGCCGCATATGCTCCTCACCACAACGAGAGTCTTTTCTCGGGTAAACTTAATTCCAATTTACTACGTAATGATGTTTTCTTTTTTTTTGGTTTTTAGCTTGTTTATTTAAATCCTAATATCAAACGAGATGTTGGCAATCTTCTGCACCATCTGCAGCAAACGAGCACCTAGCAGGAAACCAGGAAACTGCAGGAAGTTGCACGGTAAACGGCACACTTCGTGCGCTAACGAATCCACACACACTGTCGTCCAAGCGCGGTGCACCATGTCCAAGTGCAATTAGTTAAATGGGGCGCATCAAAAGCGAAAGTGGTCAACACACGGTGGCAACGTGAGAACTAGATGGAGCAAACGAGGGTTCACGGGTTGGGCCAGCGGTATCAATTGAGATGCATCCCGTAACCAAGCCACTCGTGTGTACGTAGAGCTATAGTAGCTGAAATTGCATCGTATTATGCAGCAAGCAATGGGCGGGGGAAACATATTTGCGAATTGGCACAGATTTTATACTACCGGTTGAGTTGACGTTTGTTCAGGGTATACTTATCGCATCATAGTGTAGACTACTTCTTCTTCTTGGCTTAACGATCTTCTAGGTCACGCCGGCCATCGAATGGCTTACTAGATTCTCCGATACCACGTAGTTGGATAGTCAGTCCTCACTACGGGACGGGACGGTCCTTATGGGATTTGAAACCCGGTCCTGCCGTTTGAAGATCGGCGCCGCTGTTGCAGACAACTAACACTAACATTTAACAGTTTGGAAATCGTGCAAAATAAATTGCTTCAATCTTTAATGATTGAAGAGCAACAGCAGAACAAAATCATCCGTTTTCTTCACATCAGAAGCCTGTACAAAGAGATATAAATTTTTATCGCAATAGATTTTAACAATGAACAAAACATATTAGCAATAATCGTAGTTTAAAATGAAGCCATATTTACAATAACTTCTATTCCTCCATGTTACCATGTACCGGAAAGAGGCGAATGAGGTCTTAAAGATCCCTAGTCTCTCTAAAATAAACAAACAAACCCACAATTTTCAATAATTCTTTAGTACCTCTTACTAAACTTATGTCTAACTGTGGCAATAAGTTCTTCGCTTGTAAAGATTACGACCGAAGGTTCAAGATCAAGAAGATGGTATGAATATGATGATCTTGGTCCAAGTGATACCAGTTTAACTATTTTATAGACCTGTTTAACACTAGAACTACCGGACCAGTCCTTTTAGCTGGTCCCATACCTTTCGAGTGGATTTATTTTTTTATAATTAAACAATTCTATCGATGTTGATGCATGAATTTTGCACGTTCAGTAATTCTACTACTTCTACTTCTATTTATAAGAATTAAAAAAAATCTAATCTTATATTGATAATAAGCTACGTCATAACCAATTCTACCTTAACCAATCATTTTGACTGGTGGTTTGTGGAACGATGAACAGCGTGTTTCAATGCAAAAAGCTCACAAAAAGCATACCAGAAATAAAATATCGTTTAAAATTATTTTTAAATTTTATGACCAGATTTTATGACTAACAAGGCTTTGATCATTTGGCTGAAAACGATTTAGTCTTTGTGGTTTCAAGACACCAGGATACACTATTGATTTGTTCTGTTTGATGATCAATACCGGTAAAAGAAACAACCAATGAAATGTGACTTAATATCAAGTATATAAATTCAAGGAGATATGAAAATCACGCATAGAAATTGCGGTAGTTCTAGTGTTAACTTCCTAGGATAGCTTGCAGATAGGCACAGTGGAGAAAAGCATAAATGAAGAAGTACTTTGAAGGGTTATCTCTTTGTAACAAATAATACGAAAAATAATCCAGACAACTGACCTACATATTTAGCGCATCGAGCACGAGCACCTTGATATACATTTACTCTGTTCTATGCTTTATGCTCTTTATTGTCTCCTGCTCCAGATTGATTGACTGTTTGACAGGCAGCTAAGCGCGGCAGGAAATTTGTTTGTTACTTTATAGTACATAAAATTAGACGGTGTTGCGACGAGAAAGCATAGAGAATGGGTCAAGCAGAAGGAGAACATCATATGTTAGTTCTTGGTGAAAAATTCAAAAACAAGAATGTTGGAATCGTACTGCACGTGGACTAGGATTAATACATATGGTAAGGAAAGCTACGTCGAGTCTATTTCTATATATCCTGCTTGGTATTAGTATGAGGACGGTGATGTCTATTTCCTATTTATTAAAATTTTTCTTACACACTTTGGTTAAAACATTGGAGGAAAAAAAATCTCACCGTTCCGTATGAAAACAAAAACTAAAAGTAAACCATTCGCTTCCAAGGAAAATATTTAAAAATCAACAATTGGGAATATCTACCACACAGCCACCGAAAAACACACATGTTTTTTGTTATTACCACCCAACGCACCCTACAATATGTGCATGTTGACATGCTAAATCAGCATAGAAAGTAAGGAATGTTTGCGAAAAAAAGATGTTGAACAATTTATGTTTTTTTGTAACAAGACACTAGTTGCTATTCCACCCGTGTGAAGAAAAAAGTGTGTGACCAAGACACAAAAAAAAATTGTTATCTGAATTCTTCAGTTCCTACAGATTGCTATCGACCACGGGACATAGTGTGCCGTGACAGTGAATGTAATTTTTGACCAATCTATCGCCATGACGTACGCAGCTTTCTCTCTATCACTGCACTGCTTGGTCAACGCCTTTCTGCTGGTGGTCGACAGCAAACACACATGTTGTGGCGCGGGACTATTTTTACCCGATGTTCCCTCTATGCGAGAAGAACATGTACGTTATTTATTTACGGTAGGACTTTTTCCCTACATTTACCGACACTTTTTAGATAGTCTGTTTTCTCACTTTTTCCACGCGCAAACATCTGGCGATGGTTTTGATTTGTTCACGCGGTTTCAGATACGGTGGGTCCGATTGTTTTGTCCTCCTCCAATCCGCCACCCAGGAGGAGGTGGTGAGCCTGGGCACGGTAGTACACACGGTAAACGATGTTCAGTGGTACGTATCATCACACACATTCACAATTGACATAGGTGTAAACTGGCTAGCCCAGGCATGCAAGGCACAAACGTGGTCATTGTCTGCGCGAATACGCGCCAACCAGCGCCATGGCGTGGTGGCTAGGTGCACAAGATATCACCTGGTCACCCGAAGAAGAGTGATAGTAATACGCTCGGGAGGGTGGTTTCGGGTTAGAGGGTGCTTAAAAAGTGTGCCATCAGCAGTAGCATGTGGCGAGTAGCCCGAATACCGAAACGTTCGGGTGAAGTGTGTTGTGTAGTACGCAACTACTGCTGAACTTGCGTTTCACGCTCTGTTTAAAGTAACCGAACCAGAGGCAAGGCAGCTTAGATAGGCAAGCGTTGGTCCGAACGAATGGAAGATGTCATATTGGAAACGGAAGCGTATATCGGTAAATGAGCTGCTCTTATCATGTTTACTCATTCGCGTATCGTGCGAGTTTGAAGATTATAAATACAATAGAAAATAGATAAATCATTTGTAAAGTGAGCTAATGAACGGTTTGGAGAAATAGTAGAGTTAGCTAAACATCTTCCTTTTCATTTTTTGGTTTAAAACTTGGAGAGCTCTTGGAAGGCCATTTATGACTTCATTACCCTCATTTTATCCCGTAGTTTGACGGTTAGCCTTACGGTTTTTGTTCCAAATTATTATTTAAAAAAAAACGTTTATTTCGCGTGTGTGTGTATTAAACATTGCAAAAATAACTTAATTACAAATAACAATTCAGCATATTGACATCAATCACAGGATCGTTTGTTTTCCGAGATGTGTATATAATTTTCAAAAATAGTTAAAACTATTGTTCTACGCGATGGTCTTATTCCGTCTAGAAAAGGAATTTGCAAGTCGTTGAAGCTAAGTATCACATTTGGAACTACAGTTTGTATTGCTGGCAGCATCATCATCCATGCCCGGAGCGTCCCGTCCCGGTCGACAAGAAGCGGACTTATGATCCAAAGTTTCATCCAAAGGACTGTACGCGCATTTCGGAGACAGCGGAGAGAGATTTTTGTGTTAATGAGCAGGAACAGGCATGATCTATGCTCGGAAGAAAGCCTCCTGCAAACTAATGTTCTTCCAAACCTTTTTCAACGGTAAACGGAACCGGGTAAACCTTTCGTTGCTTCAGCTCTCAGTGCTTTGGTTGATGTTGCTGTTCGATATTTAGTTGGAAGAGTTGCCAAGTGTTGAACCACAATTTTCTAACCACAATTTTCTAATAAGCTTTCCTTATGTGTCACGTAGCGATTGCATAGAAGGGCAGGTGCTTTAGGGGACGGAATTTGACGGTTCAATCCACCACGGTCTAGCGGAAGAGGGCTAGCTGTTGTACGGGTGCACTAATTCCTTCACTTTCATCCCAAAGGAAGCTGCCGATGAGTGAGATGATCGTAGCGATTTCCATCGAACGAGGAACACAGATCGACGCAATGTACCATACTTTGGGTAGCAGGACCGTGCTTTGAAGGGTTTATTTTTTGACACAACTTTAGGTTCCTAACCCTGCGGTAGCGTATTAGCTGCCGGAACATTTGGATAACATTTGGATATTCCAGTTGCTGTTCATGGCTTTATGACAAAACAAAAATGAAAAAAATAAACCAACACTCACCAACTTTAGCCCAATAAATAAACCGCCCATTTACGAACGCATTCATTTTGGCGATTGCTTTCCCTTTATGACTTTACATCACACTTCTGGAAGCCGAGTGCCACTTTGTTCAGCCGTCACTTAATGTAACGTCAATTGAATGCCATGCCACACGCTAAGTACATGACCCTTTGAACCAGCATGTGCACTCCATTTGGGTCGTTGGGGATGCTGCTGCTGCTGCTGCTTCAAAAGCAAGGTTTGGAAGAATGGTTTTCAATGCTGGCCCATATTTCTAAGTTTCCTTTTGTTCTTGTCTTGCAAGTTTCGTGTCACGATTTCTTTCGGAACGCTTTTTAACAGTTCTGAACTAGAGTATGAAGGATTTTTTTAAATTACTGAACCTAAGTATAAAAAAAACGTAAAGTTTGTTGGATTTTTTTTGGCTTTCAGCGTGCGTTCCTGAAGTAATATATAAAAACATCCCAAGTACTATGTTGCTAGAGTCAGGCCACTGCAATATTTATAACGATTCAATGAGCTTATTTAATGCCAACCAGCCACTGAAACATGTAGAAAACACTTATCATGCCAGTATGAAATGCTTCTGGACTATTTCGATACAACAGGCAGCGGCCTGAAAGCGAACTGTGGCCCAGTTTATTGACTTCAATAAAGTTTTCCCATTTTAGAATGAAACGGCAACGACCCAAGCAGCACACGACGGGGGGATGGCAGGCTTTTTTTTAAAGCATCACGAGTGCGGGTTGTTTTCCCGGCAAACTTTCGATGACACTTTCTACCCTTTACAGCAATGACAAAAAAAAAAAACAAAAGACCAACTTGAAACCTCAGCCATCGCCCTGGGCAAAACTCTCGTCCGCTCCGATACTGCCCCACACGTTAATGCGCCACACAAAAGATTCATAAGTCTTTTGCCATGTATTTCGTTTCCTTCCTTCGCCCGGCATATGTCAGTGGGGCCAGCAAGTGAGAGAGAACGCAGGTCTCCTCGCCCGGTCGGAGGACCCAGGTTGCGTGCCCTGAATTTTAAAGCGAACTTCACATCTTACACATGATGCCCGCCGAAGTGCAGTACAGCAACACCGGGAGATGGGAAAACTGTGCCATTATTTCGCTTTCCGCACCGAACTGTCGTCGGTATGGTAATTCGATACACGCTTCGGAACTCTACACTGCACAACCCGGACCGTGATAGGGTTTCGTGTGTACGGGGCATCCATTCGCTACGGTGTGGGCTTAAAAGGTGCTCGGGGCAGATCAACTTCAGCAGGTACTTTGTAGCGGGGAGCTAAGACTATCGTTCCAACAGTAAGGAATGTGAATTAAAACAAAAAAATTTCGATGCTAACGGAATCCAGTGCACGATGCCAAGAGTAATGCTCTACCTTTACCTCGTAACGAACCCCGAACGAACTCCACCCTGAGGGGAGCCAAAGAACTGCAAAATGGTTCTTTGGCTGCGAACTGCGACCCAGTGCACCAAGTAATGCTGGTAGCTTCTGCAGTGGAGGTCGTTTTTTTTGCTTGCTCTCTTCTCCAAACATGTTGATAGTGCTGAGGCATGCTGGTGATATATTTATAATTACATTTCATTCGATTGGAACTGCTGCGTTCTTCGCCACACGCCATGCCCGATACGCCAAAAATAAGGAACTTCTTGTTTTCATCGTGGAAGATCGGGAAGGGAACAACTGTAGGGGAGAGGGGGGTAGGTACATGCAAACATTGAGCCAAAGTATAATTATGAACGCGAGCAGCCACCCGTACACATAAGACGGACAACGGCGCTGTGTTGAAGTTGTACAAAGGCAAACATTTGTCCCCTGTCAGCCCAGCACTCCTCGGGCGCAGTACCAAGTTGGTAATCATTATTGGGCTGCTCGGCAGAAGCAGATTCAACATCATCCATCGTAATGAGTCATTGTGCGGTTTGCTAAAGGACTGTGGTGTGTCATATGCTACAAATGGCACCCGCACAGACGGCAGAACGTATTAAATTAAATGAAGAAAAATTAATCACAGCTTACAGGGTCCCTTTGCACGTATGGCTGTACTTGCTTAGAAGTTTCTTCTCGCTAAAGTTCGCTCGTTTACAAAGTGATAAAACGTATCAGTGTGGACGTGAAGTAAAGGGCCTGTACAAAGTGCGGTACCTCAAACGGGGGTAAAAATGGCGGAGAAAAAATAAGCAGAAATCAAAGCAAAGATAAATCATGAATGTTTACGCTTTCATCTTGAGAATGTGCAATATTTTTTTTTTCTACTTCTCCATGCACTTAAATCTTGAGCAGTGGAAAAACAATTCGTTCTTTGCACTAAGTATGGCTTTGCCGAATGCCGCTCAGTCTAACTGACTCTGCCGTATCGTTATCATACCAGACACAGCTGCGTGCCACTGGTTGGAAGTCATTGAATCATCATGCTTCGTCACGTTAATGATACAAAAATAATTACAGAGGCAAATGTTGACTGTTTACTGGCCTTAATGCAGGGAATTTCCCAAGCTGATTTCATGCCGAATAAGTGATATTCGTTTCACTGGACATGCGTTCCTAGTGAGTTACTTTTTTTTCGCAGTGACGGCCAGGCCGTAATCCTTAAAATCTAATCTTATATCTAGCTTAACAATTCATAAAACTTATATCCTAATTGGAGGGTAGACATACCCTACCGGGTGAGCTCGTTTGTGGATATTGTTGATGCCCGGTATGGTTCTAAAGTTATCCTCTCTATGACTGCTAAAGGGTTGACGCCTCTTTGGAGCATCATGGCATGGAGACTAACAATTGGTTCCTAAACTAACATTTAACGTTTCTGGTGCCGAAATAGCCATCGGCGCATGTCGAAGCCACCATTGCGCACGTGTAACAAACAAAGAACAAAAAAAACAACAAACAAAAAACAAATAAACATAACAAATTACAATCCGCTAATAAGACGATAGTGCGTAAATTCTACGGGAAGGGATCCAAGGACGATTCCCATCTCTTTGGCGAAGTTAAACAGAATCCGCGCACATTCGTAGTCCTTCTGTCCCAGGATATTGCGCATCGGCACCGCCGGGGAACTTCCTGATGCCCGAACGACTGCTAAAAGTCTGGGTCTAACACCATCGAACTCCTCACATGACCAGAGGATATGGTCAATGTCGTGGTATCCGTTGCTACAGCTACCTACCTATACGTTGAAGATGTGCATTCATCGCATAAAGGTTCGACATGATTCGAATAAACGCACGATCTACCGGCAGCCCGTGAAACCAGGGACGCAGGGTCTGTGTAGTAGTGTTTATGGTTTGGATGGCCATACTTATCCACAAAAACGCTGGGAACTGACCTCCAGCGAAGATCATTTGGAATGTTCTTCGTGTCCTCTCGCATGGAGGTGTCGACTACTAAAAGGGAATTGTAGGACTCTGGTAAAGTGGCGCGGTTTATTGCTTTTGTCGTACTAGAGTTTGCCTGGAGAGATACAAAATCATGATATAGTTTCATGATTTTGCAATTAGTGCCTGTCTCTAGTAGTGATTTAAAATTTTCAATCACTAGTGTGTTGGATACTGTGAATCTCAGTAGAAGGCGAAGCTATAGCTGCAAAAAACGTAGTTCTAGCGGCATCACTTCTATGGACATTGTTTGAGTAGATTTCATACTGCCCAGCGCAATCCTAAGAAAACGATATTGAATTTGTTTCAGTTTTAGTATGTGTGTCTTGGCTACTCAATAGAAACAGATGCATCCGTATTCTAAGACGGATAGAATAGCTGTCTTATACAGTCGCAGAAGGTCTGATGGATGTGCACCCCACCAGAACCCTGTGACTGGTCGGAGGAAGTTGTTTCTTTTGGCACACCTTTTTTGCCAGTTGTTCTACATGTTCTCCACACATTTTTAGTGTCAAGCCAAACGCCTAGGTATCTCAAAGTTTGGGCAATTCCTTTTGCCATATAAAAATATGTCAAACTTCGGTTGGAATAAATTTGCAAGCCTGTTTTTCGGTGTGTCGTAGTGGAACGAGAAAACAAGCATTTCAGTTTTCTCTGGCGAAAACTCGATACCAAGGTTGTTTGACTACACCTGCAAATTGTCATTCTAGTGAGTTACTATTTGTTACTGAAATTATTGCAGCCTTTACACTAACTTGAATTCTATTTCTGGGCCAAATCTTGCCCGCGTGCAGAGAAAGTGCATTTTGGGACATCGGAGAGAACCGACCCAGTGTGTCCGGTGGTGTGCAAATGAGGTCTAATTAATGGTCGGTATATTGTCCTAAAAACGCATCGGACAATCGGACCGAATCGGAACCTTCGTACGCATTCGTTGGGACCGAAACAAGAAGTAAGACCTGCCGACGAAAGACACCAAACACAGCGACAAACCGAGGCGAAGAAACCGCGAAAGTAAAAGGTAAAAGTTAAATGCCTTCCACGGTGTAGTAAAAGATGACAAGGGTGAAGCAAAAAGCGAAAACTTCAATATATCAACGCTCCAGCCTTCACCTGTCCCTTTTATGTACTTTCCGTTTCATCTTCCGGTTGGGACCATGAGAAATTGGGGTAGCTTCATCTTCGGCAGAAGTCCAAACCTCGTTAGATCGGATGACATTTGTGTTGACTCGACACGTTTAATTTCTTGCAGAATTTTAATTAACAAAAATTGGAGCGAAAGCTTGTGCACCGCCATACATAGCTCAGTTTTTGAATTCTTAACATCGCGTCGAAAGTCTCCTGATGCATTATAGAGACACATTGGCTTACGGCGAAAGTTTGGACGAGATCATGCAAAAGAACCGGGTGAAAGCAATCGTTGTCATAGCCGGCATTTCTTCACCACGTGTTGTAAGCCGCCCTCTGTCAAAACAGTTCGTTTGGCGGTGGTTGATCGACCCAGCGAGCGTGCCTCGTTGCAATATTTAGCCAATCGCATATTGCAAAAAAAAAAAAGCTTAACTTCGTTCACACCCCGGGTGCAGCCGTATTTCGTACATTCACCGCCACACATGACCACCGCCAGCAAAAGGTGGTTTGGCGGTATTTCGATAGACGAGCGGAGGAATTACACGTCTGCATTACACGCGGCAATTGCTAGACGATGACGACAGCCACCCAACGGACGAGTCGAGCAATCGAGGGAACAGTTGAATTGCATCGTTCAGGGGCACATTGCACACGGTTAAGGGAGCCCTTTAATCGGTTCCATACGACTGACCTGGCCAATGCGAGCAATCCCAACGGAGGGGGGGGGGGGTGTATTCGGTGGAAAAGTGAACCGATTCATGCTTCAAACGTCAAACCACACATACACAATGCACAATATCAAACCACTCCAGGGTCACTCCGGCGCATCCTCAGGCGTACTTCCGGAGCCGCAGTTTTGAGGTGCGGCTTCTTACATGACATCACACAGATATAGCGAGGATTGTGAAAGGTCGCGAGAAGGTCGCGTTTACTGGTGGCTGGAGACACCATAAGTGTTTGTGGATAACCTCTCTGCATGAAGCATGAGCACAGTATAAAATATTCAAACCGCGCCGGAATCGGTACATATCGGCTTAGATGGTTATTGTTCTACCGTTTGCCGCAGAAGAGTGTGAAGAAACAAAATGTTTTGTGATGTTTTGACATGAGCATAAGCGTTTTATGGTTTGATAAGCACTGGAGATGGGACGTTTGTTCGCTTCAGCAGTAGTAAATAAACAAGAAAGAGCGGTTATGCTTGTTTGAACCTTCAATTTAGCTTGCAAGAAACCTATTGTACTTTAATCATATTTTTTGACAATACGGCATTGGACCGTCATAATCAATTGTAAATAAATTAATCATAATTTTAGCAAGTTATTTAGCGTCAGCAACCCACCATTAAAATTGTTCTTTGTGCTCCTATTATTCCTTTACACTTATTATTTCAACTGAAAGCCACTCTTTACCAGAAGCCTTTAGCCAAACAGTTTTTACAAAGCGAATCAAATTATGCTTTGTTAACATTGAACCGAATTTTCATTACTTCCTCACCGGGCCTAGTGCTATTGAGCATTCGCCGCCTAATAAACGAACGGGCAAACGAGAACAACCAACCAACCCCGTGATCAATCACAAATCGATTTCACACAGTAAATTTATTCCACACAGCGTCTGTAACCTTTCAAGTGTTGAGATAAAATCGAACGAAGGGAAGCAAACAACAACAAAAATCCTCAATTTGTTCCTCCTTTAAGCCCTACGCGTACGTCACGATCGCGAAAGTGAAAGGTCGCTCAATTTTCTCAGTATTTCTAGCAAGCGGTCACCAGGAAAGTCCATCATAATCACGAACCACGCGCAAAAATTTGGACACACGGGTAAACGAAAGAAATGCATAACTAATGAGGTAGTGTGGGACAGTTTTTTTTTGCCGGAGGTTCATCCCATCCGTTTGCAGCTGACGCAGCATTGAATGCTTGTGCCATGTGGCAAATGAATGGAAACGATGGGAAAATTGTTACAAGACGTACTGCCCAGACCCTGAGCGTGCCGGTAAATGTGGGAACATTTTCCTCTTCATTCTATTGTGTTTACTCTCGATTTTTATAGTGGTTTATGTAAAGATGTGCAGGCGTCTAGCAGGGCCAGCTCTGCTGCGTTGTTCTATCGAAGGTCGTGCGTTTCATGCTGGGCTGGGGCAAGTTAAATGGGTTAAAATTCATCCACCGACCAGCGCGACGAGAACGGAACCGACTATAGAACGGGGGAATTGCAAAGCATTTACGTAATGTGTGTCTGTCCGTTACATCATTTTGAAATGCTGCTTCTTCTCTAATACGTACTTAACATGCTAACGATTGTATGACAACGGACAGGCAGTTGAAATCGTCCTGGGAGGTCCACGAAACATTGCCCTGAGATTGACTTCGTCCTTGAAGGTTCTCTCGGTGCTTTATTTGTCCAGCCAGGTTGTAAGGACATCAGCGGGAGAAGGTGGTACGAATGTTATTATGTTTGCTTGCTAATAGAATAAACATCAAACCATCGTTAATGATGAAAATGTAAACGCTCAGCACTCCCGCTGATGCCGCCAGAAGAAGCACAATGTTTTACTGATTATGCCCTTTCACAGGATGCCGCCGTATTACGATTGAAGCATTAGTATTTATGTTCCACCTCATGGAATCAAGCGGTAGAGAGTGTTGAGCCCGATAAAACATTGCTGCTGACTTGAGAGAGTCGCAGGTACTCTTTACAGTTGCTGAAAATATTTTCAAGTTAAAACAGGACCAACAGAATCACGTCTGTTTTAAAAACCAACGAAAATTATTTGTTTGTTGGTAAAATATAGCAACTCCAACAACTCTAAACCATTCATTTTGAGATAGCTCACCAGTGGTTTCGCAATACCACAGTCAGCCAGGGTGATAATGAGCTGATTAGATGGCGGTTATCTATTTGCAGTACTGCAGCAGCACAAAGCGTTCAAACTAGCTTGTAAGCAAACAAATAGTACATGTGAAGAAAACAAACGATCGGTAGCGACACATCAAGCCTTCGTTTTGCGATCTTGAGCATCAGGTCCAACCTATCCATCAGCATCAGGTCCATCATCATATTCCCATCAGGTCCAACCTATCCTATCAACTAGCTATCCGAGGGTTGCATCTAACAAAACCCAGGATGTCGGTGTGATAGAGATTATTTTTTCGTCCAGTATAGGTACATTTTATGGCCCCTTTCGAAAGCAAACGGTCCCTCGAGTTCTAGGGAGCAAGAAAGTCAATATTTTGTTTTCAATTTTTTTCCTTCCACATTTATTTTCGCTTTCAAAATTGGTTCAATAACTCAAAAAGATAGAGGTTGAATATTTGTATCACTCCAAATGGCAATACTGCACGGATGTCCTAGGGGCTCTCCTATCTGCGGTGCAATGTTTATGTTTGGCAAACATGGAAATTACTAACGAACCCGATCCGGAACTTGAGAACCAGTTCGAAAAACAGTCCAAAACCAGCGACAGACACACCCTTGCTGACGCTAGAAGATGGTAACAGTAGATGAAGCACACACGCACAGCCACAGCTTAAGCTTCAATGTGCTCCTCACTCCTCGTAATGATCGATTGTCCTCAAACATATTAAAGCTATGTGGATGTTTGGTGCTCTAATAACAACCTGGAACGAAATGCAGACTTTGCGAAACAACAACGAAACAACCCACGCACAGTGTTGATACTGCATGGGCGATGTCACGTAAATTAGCGTGCAGTAGATGAAGAGAGACCCTCAGCTCACTGGCACACATCGCAGAGGAAACAAGGTCATCTCTAAACCAATTCATCATGAACCATCTAACGGAACGAACTTCCCGGGCAAGGTGTGACCAGCCAGATGTGCTGAATGATAACATAAAACCGTATCGTAAATCTCTTGCCGCACACACAGCACAATGTGCGTGGAATTCAAGCAAAATTTTATACATAGAGTACAAATGGGGTTCGTCAGTAAGTGTGACAGCTTTCAGCTGTACAAGAAAACGAATAAAGAACACAGCAACGCGAGACATTGAACAGAAGGACGCCGCGCTATCGGGCGACTACTTTATTGACAACGCCCTTCGTGCCCTTTAATTGTAGTACATGCTGCGAGGGACTGGCTACAGCAACAACACGTACAATCGGTTTGCTGGAGCCTAACGAGCTTTGTAATCTACCAGTAAATGTTTCTCTTTTATGGGCTTCGTTCAAAAATCAATTTCTATAAAACACGTTAATGCTTTCAATCGTTGTTTGCCGATTGTGAAAAATAGTGAACCATTTATTAGTTGTTTCACATTCAAATCAGCAGTGGATAACACAACATTTCTGTCTGTCGAATATGGGATGTTGTGATGCAACAACAAAATAGTGCGATCGATCGGGCGATGAATCATCATTTACACCTGAATGAGGCACCCGATGGAAATTCCTGAGTTCGCTGTTGCTACAAACTGTGGATCAACATGTCGGCGGTATGCTGAATAGTAATTGAAGCCGCTAGTGACACTGCACTGAAGTATTAAAAATGTATTAACAATTAGCATAAAATGTAACATTGATGAACAAAGATGGAGGACGTTTCGCAGCTAAACACAGCCGTTCCACATCATTTCTTCTGACTCATCGCATTAACATACGTGAAGCGTTAACATTGAATCCAATATTCCGGATGCGCATGTTTGAGACGTTTCTTTTTTATTATTTTGGATTCGTAGGATTTTAAAAATCTTTTCTCCTGACTTAAAATTTATGCTTTTAGGTGCGAAACGGGCGGTAAGAGGGCTACGGCTTGCGACAGAAACCATAATATATTAATCCTTCATCACATCCTTTACCACAACACGACCAGTGCTAACGATGGCGATGGCAGAGAAGACCCTTTTCTTGCTCACTACAAGACGGATGTTCATGCGTATAAAAAAGTCACCCGGTCGTCTTTAAAAAAATACAGTTTCATGTGTTAATGCCAACCACTCGACGGTTTGTTGTTTATAGGAATCCTAAGGCACGATTTGGGACCATTCACCAAGCATGTTTCGGTCGGCGCTGCTTCTGCAACGATACAATGACGAATGTTCTTCACACCGAAACACGTTAAGCAATGGCATTTCAACGGCCACCCAACCGAGCGAGCCACGGTGCGACAGTTTTCACTTTCATATGGTACCATGGTACCGTGTCGTGATCGCCCGAACATCAAGATCGGATAAAATTACTCTTCACCAACACGAAGAGCCGGGGTGGAGAGGTTGGACAGATGGAAAAAGTGATACAAATTCGGGGTCCTCAATGTCTGCGCTGTGGAATGCAAGATTATCTGGTGTTCTGTCAACATGGTCATTCATTTTTCAAAAATTACTGCACGAATGCAGCATAAATTGTGTTGTAAAATTTTTAATATTTATTGAAAAAAGTAAAAAAGTCTACCGGATGGGCTTTAAAATAAAAGAAACCCTTCGTTATCTGTGCATCCTGCCGCCGAAAGTGCATAAACATGATTTTTTTTTTTGGCTAAATCCGGCACCCCGGTACGACCGGATGCGGCGCCGGAAACGCACATGCACAAAATAAACTCGTTTCGGTCGAAAATTACTTCCCGACAATAAGGCTTGTGGTGTACCGAAAAAGAAAATGGACAACAACCGGACCGGGGAACCGATTGGGCTACCAAAACCCGTCCGTCCGACCGTCAACAACCCGACAGTGGAAAATGCGTCGACGGCGACGATATAATCAATACCAAAAACATTTCATAATGCACACCCAACAACCACGCAGTCCAACGGATCCATTACACACTGTACACGATCACATAACAATCAACGTTATTAAGCACGATCGCGATTATTTGTTAGATCATGCTTTCGCTCTCCTTTCGTCTATCATCTCGGGCACTACGCGCGCACCATCGGAAGGCGAGAGGTTTTGCTGTTTTTTTGTTTTTTTAATTTGTTTTGGGAAACTCTGCCAATGTGTGGATGGTGGAAAATAAGAGTTCCAGTCATATACATCAGCATCCTCCCCCGTAAAGTACTGTGCATTTAGAATTTGGTCACTTTATCTTTTTTATAGTAGAGAGCCCCCAGTGGTGCTATATGGAATATTTCGACACCTTCTTCTTCTGCTTGGCTTAACGACCTCTAAGGTCACGCCGCCCATCGAATGGCTTACTATAGACTAGCCGTTACCACGTAGTTGGATAGTCAAGTCCTCAACTACGGGGTGACGGTCTGGATAGGATTTGAACCCCGGTCCTGCCGTATGAAGACCGGCGCCGTTGTCGCCTGTACCACTGGGCCACCCCATTTTCGACACCTATGAGTAGGTTTTTTGGAGCACTCTTCCTTCCTGTGGAGTGGTTTTGGCATGATCGTGCTTGTTTCAATTATTATCAGCGATGGAGCAGCAACGTAGACAATAAATTGTGCACACCCTAAGTGGGTGTGCAAAATTAAACTTGGGAGAAGAATATTAAAATTCCTTAAAAACGCGTCTTCTACTTTTGAATATGTTTTGAAATGGTTTCAGGAACGTCAAAGCATGGCTAAAATGGCTGAACCAAATCGTCGTTCAGAAACAATGTCAACTGAACTGGAAGATTTTGAGAGCGTTATAGGCTAAACTTGGGCTTTCGGATGGGGATATTGCAGCAAAAAATACGGTGCAGCATAAGTACCGTCAAAAGAATTGGATTAAGTGGAGACTGGCGCTCTTTTCCTAAAAGCAGACCAAATAGAACTCTGAAGTGTAATTACACGACCTGGTTCTGACGAGGTACGCGTGTTGCGTTATTATGGATGATCAAACTCTAATAAAAATAGATAGAGGTGGGATTCTGGCCAAAAAATTCCCAACAAATATAATTTTATTTTTGCTGACAAAATTGCCCGCAAACTCATGGCATTGCAAGCCATCTGGGCACAAAACAAGGGTTTTTTTTTAAATCAATCTACGAACTCGACAGTTTATGAAGATCAGTGCCTGGAAAAGTGTGATTTGCTTTTTAATAAAGCTCATAAAGGCCCAATTAAGCACTGGCCAGATTTGCCAACTGCCCAACACGCACACAATCGGAAAAAATAGCAACTGAAGTGGATAAACCAGTTGTGCGGCAGCTTATAAGACGCATCTTATCAAAAGAAAGTTGCTTAAATTCATCCGTACACAAACAAATATATTTTTCATGAATTTTGTGATAAAAGAACAATAAAAAAACCCTTCGTTTGATGCAGCAATTATATTTCTACGTTAAACATTTACCATTTAAAAGCCTGAGACGAGTCATCAAATTATAAATGAATGACACTTTAGTTGCGTTGTTCATCATTACAGTTTGGCAATGTAGAATCGTTTTTTTTTTTGGTTTCCATGCCTGTATTTTATCGTCTGAAAAAAAAAGCTGATGAACCTCACTGCACACTGCAAACGGGAAGAACCGAAAAGGCAACAATTTCATGCAAATGGGTCCCAAGGAAGAACGCACACGAATGAAAACAAAACCCCGTGCAACACGTGGTTGCAGCTCGCGACGAGTTCCGGTAGTAAAACAGGCGCATATTGCAACGACTTTCCATTCGACACAGCAGCAACAGACAGACCGAGTGTTTGATGCCAGTTCGCTAACGGGTTCTTTTCGTGCCTATTATGCACGAAACTCTGATAGTGGCCTGAACACGCATATATGGGCCGACCACCGCTCAGAAAAGGAAGTGCAACTATCGGCGGTCCAGCAGAACATGTGGTTCTCGCGCATCCCAAAACATACTGCAAGCATGATTACGGACGCTGTTATGTCTGTGTGTTTGTGTGTGGGGGGAAATGTGCGGGACGAGAGAGCGGATGCCGGTGTTCCGGTGTCTGGATTTCATGCGTGAACATGCTAAAGATGCTGATGGCGCGGGTGCATTGACCATTGGGCCATCCTTCAGCCAGCTAGCGGAACTGTGGCGGCGAGATTGATAGGAACGGACGGTCGGGTTGCTGCTCCGTTTTAATGGCATTATCTTATGGTAGAAGCACAAATAAGCCTACACGATGTTTGTAAATGTAAATGTAAATGTAAATTTAAATGATTTTCGTACTAAAAAATTAGAAGAATCGCAAGAAATCGAACAGACATCGAAATAAGTGAAAGAATCGCATTCCAGCAACAAGCAAAAGATTGTGAGAAGTAGTTTACATCCTACGCAGCGTCTGATTAAATGTCCAGCAACGATTATTGAATTAAAGCAGTCCAAATCGAACGCAACCCCAAGCATTCGGTTCATGAAAGAATGTGGCCGCACACTGTGGAAAAGGAAGGCTAAAGAGAAACATTAGCTGTTCCCCCGCTATAGAATCAATTGAAGCCAAATGGGCCTCGTGAAGTTGCCAATGCTCATCAAACGGACATTCATTTCCACACCGATCCAGCAACAGTAATCGAAAGACTGCGTCAAGTTACTGACATTGCGATATTTGAGGACCCAAAGGCATCAAATACTCCATTTTCTACGCATTAAACGCGCACAGTGCATAAGAATATTGGAAAGAAGGGAATATTTAAGCATGGGAGTCATTCTATTTGCAATGAATTTAATATCATTTTCGACGTCGCTGGGGTCACACAGCAAGCAGACGTGTGCGCGTATCCCTTTGTTACTGTTCGCTCGTATCTTATCTTGCGTTTATCAGTGTGGTGGCAAAGATTTTCCAACGTTATCGGCAGACGTATAAATCGATTTGTGAGTGGTTGAGTGGACAAAACGTATCTTCACTGAAGCGAACAAAGATAACGCAATGGGGTGTAGTTTTATGCTTTTTTGTGCAATTGTTCCGTACAGTTGTTGGCCTTGCTGACACAAATTGCTACCAATACCACCACGCGTTTGTACAACATTGCCAGAGTCTAGCAAAATGAAATTCAGCAAAAAAATTATTGACACCTTTTGCCGGAAGGTCTTCGCATCAAACCTCCAATTAAACCGTTGAGTGCCTGGCCGATGAGGCAGTTGGTGGGGGAGAGAATAAATTGTTAGAAGTCAGAGGAAACCAAATAATTGCAAGTGCTTGCTAAAAGTGCCAATTATTCGGTAAGCATTTTTCACGGGAAGGAACTTCTTGCTAGCTACCAACGACCACAAGAAATCACCGGATTAAGGTCAACCGTCATCGGGTACGGATGGTGGTGAAATGGAACGCGGACGGTCAACAGCGTAAAACTTTTCCACTTTTCAAGTTCATCACTGATTCATCAACTCGAGCACAGTTGCCGGAGGCATAATACCATCCATTCCGGGGTTTTCCGAAGACTCTGTAGGGTCGATTGATGGATGGAAATGTTTTGCTCCGCCGGCACGGCAAGGCCTTTAACAACGTGTTGCTCTCCCGCCGAGTGAAACCATCTTTTTCTACGATTTCAGCCATCTCGAGTGCTGTTGCATGCTGCACACTCTGCCTTTCGATTTCAATGCATTTGTCAGCCGTGTGGGAATGGGAGCTTTTATTTTTCATCCAATGCATTTTGTTGCGCTAAGCCAACGACCTTCTCCGGGCAGCATTATTGCCCGAAGAAGCATAGTAAACGGGTCAGCGGGTGAACAATTCCACGTTTAATCATGCAGGTAAATGCAACAGCAAAGACTGTGCCTTTTAAGCTCTTTCTGTTCGGTTGGGTAAGGTTTAGGTGTGATTAAAGCTTAGAGAGCGCAAGGTTCGTTCTATGACTATGAAAAATTGGCACTATGCGAATTTGTACAGTTTATGCCACAAGACATGATTGCACAGTTTGACAAAATATGACACACAAGTTGATCCACTTGTTTAAAGTGATTATTTTGATCGATTGTTATATGACGATGACGCTATGGATTCTACACTGTGACCTTGAAATATCTCAAAAAAAAACTTTACCTATTGAGTCGTACAGTATCATTCGCATGACATGACCAGCTCACCGGAGCGTGAGCTGAGTCTGTGAATCTGGTTCACTTGATAATCATCATCACTCCACAAGATCACTAATAAAACTCGCCATTGTAGCTTGCTTCCATACGTATGAACCGAAAATCGTTCTGAGCATTTACCGCTCAATCGCAGCTAAGAAGAATTCGTCATATTTGTATGTTTGTATCGGTATGTGGGTCCTGGGACTACGAATTCTATGTGCAGACCCAATTTGGCGATAATTTTGATCCTTGATAGGTAATTTTTAGACGATTTCAAAGATGCGATCATGAGATGCGGACGGTCCAGATGGGATTTGAACCCTTGTCCTGTCATTTGAAGACAAATCTTCTTCTTGGCTTAACGACCTCTAAGGTCAAGCCGGCTATCGAAATAGCTTACTAGACTAGCCGATACCACGTAGTTGGTTAGTCAGTCCTCACTACGGGGGGACGGCCCGGATGGGATTTGAACCCCGGTCCTGCCGTTTGAAGATCGGCGCCGCTGTCGCCTACACCACCGGGCCGCCTCCTAATCTAGTTTAGACAAATCTAGTTTAGACAAATTGTACTATAAACTAGAGGTTGTTAACTATGCTGCTATTGATGGCACCATATTTTTAGTTTTTGATTGTTAACCTCCAACCATGGATTTTGATCTACTTGTTGGAGCGTATGCCAGGATCTAGATTGAATTAAGGAGTATGGGTCACGAAGATTACCCCTCTGAATCTCAGAATGCGTCAGGATACAGGAGAAGTCAGGCAAGTCGATCTCCGGGTCCGGATCTTTCATGGGTCTTTAATGGTTTTAAGTCTTTCCGAAAACTGTCAAGACTTTTCGATCCACTTTCTCCTAATGATCATTGCCATTGCAGATTCTGTCCTGGATATGTAATTACACATGACTTACGAATCAACTGGACTTAATTATTTAACTGTTACTGGTAGGAATTCCGGTCTAACACCAAATTTTATGCGAATTTTTCGGTCAAGGGTTTATCTATCGATCTACGGATAAATCAAGACAAGCAAAGCCATAACAAGGACGTCAACTCACGCCTGGTGTTTGGTAGTACAAAAAAAAAAGCAAATACATTCATGTCGTCTTCCTTCCTTTGCTTTGACAACCAACATGTAATAACAAACACTTGTTGTTAAATCGAAAAATTATTTATGAAGACGAAACGAAACCAAACAAACCCAAAGTCGTCGGTTTCCATGGTGACACACAACCACAAAAACTTCACATTTGTTGCATAAATCCGGTTCATGTTACTATGGTGCTGAATGTTTGTGAAGTTGAATATTTTGTTATTGGAAGGCGTTCCAAGAACACGTGCAAAACAAGAAAGCTTCAGGAAAGATACTTTTATATTGGCACAAAAATAGCATTTCGTTAGCTGCGTATTATTACTAGCAACACTCTTCTATCTCAACATGTGATTCATGCTCGTTTGCCCTTGTCTAGTGACTTCTTCGTACGAGTATCAGATCGCACAAAAAGAAAGTAAATAATGACTCACACGCGGTTTTGCGGGCTGATTCGGTGGACATTGTGTGTAGCCATTTTTCCTTAACCTCATTTACGACGAAAAGAAAGGCATTTGTTGTTGGGAGAATTGAAAAAAAAAAAGTTATTACAACGATGTTGATGATTAACAAATTCGTCTTTTTGTGACCCTTTGTGGCACGTCAACGAAAGTCGAGAAGTTTCAACAGACAACTCGGAACGATGAAGCATGATCATGGAACCAACCAAAAAGGTCACCACGGGTCACACCAAGCAGAGGTCCAACGACCAAACTGATACAAAGCTAGTGGGCTAATCAGTCAAATGTAATGATTTGATCCCCTGTTCGATGATTCCGTTTTTAACCGTTTTTTTTCTTGTTATTTCCTGTTGTCTTATTTACTAGATGGAAGGGTCGCAATTCTACATTACAGTGACAAATTCTTTCAACCCGAAACAGTTGATAAGGAACTTGAGGGATTGCTTTGTGTATTTTTTTCCTTCTCCCGATGGAATTTCATCAGGATTTGAGTGGTAAAACGTTTTTAGCGGTGCTCTTACTGAGTCTTACTTATCTGTCTGTCACCAAAGATCGCATCCCGATCTGATGTGATCAACGCTCAGCCCTGTCACGGACGGGACATAGCAAAGACAAACAAATTAAAAACACTTCATCAAGCACCACTGGTCGCGAAGAGTCTAGAATGTACCGCTTTGCATCGGCACACAACAATCGGACCGTCAGACCGCAGCAAGAGCCCAGAGTAAGTGAGGGAATCGAAGCAAAATGCACCAACACCGTCGGGTCACACATGAAAGACTGACCGAAAAGCGAGCTAGCATGATTATGATGTGTATGCAGCATATGTGGGAGAGAGCTCTGTGTGTGCACTGTGGAATGTTGTAATAATTCAATTAAACTTGACATTTCATCGCCCCGAACGCGTGTGGCTGGTTTAGGGCTGGAGTCTTAATACTCGCTCGCGCCATTTGAAGATGAATGAATGAAGTGGGGAATGATAATAAATTTAAGTGACATGAGCACGAGAAGCTTTTGCTTGCGTAGCAACATTATTGGCCATCGCGGGACTTCCAATTCCAAACAGGAACTCTATTTACATTCGACTATAGAAAAATCCCTAGCTTAAGAATGGTTTATGCATACATCAAAATACAAACAATTGTTGATTAAATATCATCCATTTCGGAACGCGAGTGTTCTATCGTCTAAAGCCAAAAAAGGGAAAAGGCGAAAGAAATCCTTGAAAACACCAGCATGAACAGTTAGAAAGGAAACCTAGAAACATACCCAATTCTAGCCTCTGGAACCAGCTGGCCTGGTCCATTTTCCCATGCGAATGGGATTTAAACGTTAGATGACGTTTGTCGAAAATAAAACATAAAAACGAAAATGGAAACGAAGGGAGGTGGGAAAAAAGGACTGCGACTGCAATTATCGGGCCTTCGCTTTCGAAAACGACTTTCGTCCAGGCAAATTGTAAAAAGGAGGAGCAGGAGAAAAAGAAGAATGTGAAGAATACAAACATTCTTTCGTTTTTTCCCACGAAATGATGACATTCTGACGTACGGAAAAAAATTCGAAAGAGTCAATCTTTAATTGAATAAACAATCTATCTGCTTAAGTCATTGTAGATTAATATACCAATATTATATGTGTTTAGTTAAATAATTAGTCAAAACAAAACTAAAAAATAGATGTGTTCTTTTTATTAATTTCCTAGTAGAACTAAAATTTCAGGACTAGAGGATAATTGCAAACACATCACACATAAATAAATATTTGAATTTTCTTCAGTGGGCATTGGAATTGATTTGTTCAAATATTCAGAAAATAGAGTGGGTTTCTGAGCTCTTTTCTACGGATCATCGGTCAATGTTCTGCTCTATGCTTTCGTTTCAACCTTTCCCTAGACGATGAACGGGGGGCAGGTTGCATCGAATCTTCTTGGATTACCGACTTTCAAGGACAAATGAACTGGACTTATTTGGCTATTCTTACTTCTTTGCCTATTTTATTGATCAGAAAGTAATTCTTTGTTATGGGTGATTGATCTGAATGGGATTCGATGCTCCTGCCGTGTGATGCCTGGCGTCTCCATAGACTCGGCAATCGGGCAGCCCTTTAAGCCAATCCTTTAAGTTATTCTAGTACAAAATAACTTAGCCTGTTGGAAAACTGCACCAAAGCCATCTAATTCACGCCAAATCTCATCCCTAACTATGATAAAGCCAATCTGAGCACCAAGCACAAGCTGAAAAAAAATGAAGCATCGGCAGATATGGTAATTTGTGATTTATTTTCAAAACATATCCGATATAGAATAGAGAAACAAATATGGCTAAAACCTGTCTCATACGATCGAGTTCCTGTCCCATCTCCAACCACTAGCCGTACGCATGCAAGGGAGCTTTGTTTACAAACAAAAGCGTCGCCAGTGGTGAGTGTCCCCGGGTCCGGATGAAGCTCCCGATTTGTCGAAGGAATGTATCTTCCTTCGCAGCACACGGTTGTGGGTGAATCCAACAAGGTGAGAGTGAGACGGAGTGAGAAAAAAGAAACCCCCCAGGAATATACGACGAGACAGCGAGTTACAACCCCTTTTGCGCATCCCTTACAATATTCTGGGTGCGTTAGAGGAGGGGTTGATACGGAGGGAGTGGGGACACAGGGAACAACACGGCACAGAAAAACCTGTTCTACGTGATGGCACTTGAATGCCGTCTGCTTTTCGTTCACGGTGCTTAGCAGCGCATGTTGATGGTGGTTGTGAATTCGATCGCGCGCACGCACATAGTAACGCGATTCGACACGATGTTTGCTGGTGGTTGGCTACCCTTACGGGGTGGTTGGTCGCGAGGGTGGCGATGGTGGCTACTTTGATTTGCGCTGTTTGCAAAAGTAGCAAAAACACAACGATGGTGTGTTGGACACATATAGACAGATAGATAGTCCACCTTTTGGCCATTAATTGCGCGCGCACACACAATAGAATCAGGTGGATGCTGTTCCAGCTAGTAATCGGTATTACATAAAGCCAACGGAAGGTATCAACAGGGTGGAAACAGGAAAAAAACACAACCCCTAATGAGACACTTTACCAACACCATCTTGGAAGATAAACGACAATTGCGATGGCAATAATTAGCGATCCAGGGCCTACTACAACTACGAAATCCAATCGTGTGGCTCGATGGAGAAACATGAAATCATCAGCACGCGTCGGTGAGTAAGAAATTTTTCTTCCAATCTGTTTGTCGTGCGCTCCAGAACGTTCGAAGAGAATAAAGTTCAATCAGAAAAGGCCCTTTTCTGATCGATCGATTAACCGGTTGATCGTGCGTAGTAAAATGGTTAGAATGCTAGACTGCAGGATATTAAATATTTAGGCTAGTTCGACCGCATCTAAAACGTACCAGAAGGTATGTGTGATCTTACTTTTGCAGCAGGCAAATAACCTCCCTCTATTCGCTACCTTTATTCTATGCTTTGAGCATAAAGCTTTTCTCCATTTCCTTTTCACCCAGTTTTCGAGTCAGTATGTGTGTGTGTGTTTGTGGATGTTTATGCTTATTCCCCTGCTTTTTTTTCGTTTCACTTAATATCCAAATTGGCATCAAGCACAATATTTCCCTTTTTCGCTGCAACTCCAACTTCGGTTCGGTTCTTTCCGGTCATTATGTAGTTGGCGTTGTTTGTTGCTGCTGTTGTTACTATTTTGTTTATTATTCAATGCCATCGCCCTTTCGCGGACCAGCAGGGACCCATCCGCGTTTCCTTTGGGACGCACACAAATGGGTGTGTTTATGTTTGTGCTTCTCATTATGTCGAATGCAAAAAGACCGGAGGGAAACAAACTCTGAAAGTCTTTTAGCTTTTGGAACTTCCCTTTGTTTTCTTCTTATCGTGGAATTTATACAAAAAAGGATTTAAACTACTTAACATCGATTGAACGTACCGATGGCGAGGAAATGTGCCGGTACTCGACTCCAGACCGTCATCCTGCTGTTTGTTGTTTATGATCGTTGGTGAGCAAACAGCTCCGCAGCAGCAGGCTAAGTATATTTTGAACACTTGCTATATTTGCAACGCTTTTTTGCTTTTCACACGTGTCACTCTACACTATTTAGAACGTGCATTTTGCACTTATTTGCATAATTTCATTGCTTTATCTAAATGCCACATTACACTTTATTGCACCGTTTGCTTGCTCATAAAATTTTGTAGACACACTTTTTTGCTTTTGGGATACGGTGCATAATTCAACACAAGATGCAAACTTGCACACATACACATACGCACACCTACACACAATTTTTAATCACAAACCACCATTGCACGAAACTGCATGCACAACTGCGACACGGTAGTATTATTAGTAAGTAGTGCAGGCAGGTTCATTTATCGTTGTTGAACACACATTCGGTTTCACACCCATTTCACAAACCGCGCGTACAATTGTGGTCAATGTAAGAATGTGTACAACATACACACACACACACACACACACACAACAAAGAAAACAACCGGGCCTCCCGCAGCATAAATCTGGGGGAGGATTTAACAGACAGCGAAACACCACACAAACGGCCGCTCGCGACGAAGTGACAACTGCTTTTGTCGTTGGGCTGTGTAATTCGGCTTCGTTCGTGCGGGGCCGTTTTGACAGCACAAGCAACGGCACCCAAGTAGCGTAGCCGGGTGTATGCTCACTTGGTGAATGTTTGTGAGCTAACCGTGAAGGATCTCACTTTTTCAATTCGGACGGACAAAAGGTCGATTTTATTTTAATTCAATGCGAAATAGAACATAAGGCGCCACAATTATCAGAAATACAGAATTATTAGATTAGTCAACACAATAAATTTGTATAAAGCTACTCTATTTCATTTTCATCTCAGATCTTACGAGCAAAACGACACTCAGAGCATATGATAGGTGAGCGAAATCTCCGATGTGTGTAACAGAAATGATGCTAGGGTACAACTAATTCTAACGAGCAAAATCATTTTCCTCACTATAGTGAGAAGCATGATTTTGCTCGCTCGGATCTCACACGTTACGGTTGTCAAAATTATTGTTGCTAATGCACGCTTCCTGCAAAGCGGATTGGAAAGCTCAAGCAAAATCCTGGAAATATAACTCAAACAACCTTTTTCGTGGTGCTATTTTCACTGTTCCGCATTCTCTAAAGTGCTGCAAGGTGTTGCAAAGTGTTACGTACCGTGTACCGGAAAGCATTTGCTAGCTTATTTGCACTGTAAACATGTCCGACGGTCAGGAAACGGTCCCAGAAGGATGGGAAAAGCGTACCAGCCGTTCCACAGGTCTGGGAGTCGGATGAACTACACTGAAATGACCAATCCCCGACTAAACCGCGCATTCCTTTTCCTCCACAGGAATGACTTACTATCTTAACGTGTACACCAAAGAATCGCAGTGGGATCCTCCTACGGCACCGGCGGAACCGGCAAATACTAATGTAAGTAGACGGCATTTTCCCGAAGACATTCTCTGACACGACTTTACTTTCCCATTCGCAGGAACCACATGAGGTGCAGTGTGCACATCTGCTAGTGAAACACAGCAAATCCCGCCGACCGAGCTCGTGGCGAGAGGAAAACATTACGCGCAGCAAGGAGGAAGCGATCGAAATACTCGAATCGTACCGTAAAAAAATTCAATCCAACGAATCGACGCTACAGGAGCTGGCCCAACGCTACTCGGACTGCAGTTCAGCCAAACGGGGTGGCGATCTGGGCATGTTCAAGCGTGGCATGATGCAGAAACCGTTCGAGGATGCGGCGTTTGCGTTGAAGGTGGGCGATATGTCCGATATCGTCGATACGGATTCGGGCGTTCATTTGATTCTGCGGTTAAAATAGACGTCACGTGCGATCCACTGTGGCTAACATTGCAACACGAATAATTTGGCAGGAACAAAGGAAAAACAAAATCCATCTTTTTTGAGTTTCAATTTATATTTGTTTGTATTTTCCTTTATCCTGACACACACGTACATGGTGGTGTGCATTCTTCCTCTACAGCTTCAGTTTCTCCCCCAAGAGTTTACCGCCCGTATGTTTCTGGGCTTTTAGTTCTTTTTTGAGCGGTGCGAGCTTTTTCCTCAACATTTGCTGGACTTCTTCGGTGGAATTTTCGAATATTAGCAGCAGCAGAAAGGAAGATCGATTCTGAGCGATCCACGACGCCGCATGCTCAACGGTCAATTCCTCCACGATCGCAAATCCAAACTGGGAAACGTCTTCACCGCCCTGCTGTCGCTTTTCCTGATCTTGTTTGATCATTTTCTTCAGTGCAATGTGTATGCCAGCATGCTCGAGCCCGTTTACTAGTGGATTAGTGGCTAACTGTTTCTCGCGAGCTGCTGCCTGGAAGGAAGCAATAGAATAAAGACACATTAACGTTATGCCAAAATTTCAAACTACCAAAAAAAGCAATTAAATCTTACTTTTTCCTCCTCAAATGGGCTCTTTTTGATTTTCTTAATCTTACGCTCTGCGCCGGGCGTAACGTTTTCTTTCGGCTTTTTCTCCACTTCGAGCGAAAGAATCGATCCATCGAGATTGATTTCGTTCTCGTGCACCTTCCAGTTGGGATCGCAAATGACCTTTGCTAGTGCACGATGCAGCCTCGCCAGTTCTTCACCTTGGACTGTAACAAAAAGAGGACATACATTTAGTTAAAATCCCGACTCTTTCGTACATCGAGGACAGGCGAAACGTACATTTTTTCAATATGGACGCAGTCAGGAGGGCTGTATGGCCACCACGTAACCAAAAGCTTGCATTACTTTCTATCTGCTTGCAGAACGGTTCCTTCGCAACAGCAAACACTTCCTTACGACGAATTTCCTTATCTTTCTTGCTGTGCTCGAGGTAGCCGTTCAGCAGCTCGATTTGCGTCGGATGTAGTAAATCTTTGTCGTCGGGTGAGAAAATCCACCCCACCACTTTACGGCCCCATTCGCCACTGCCAACGATCGTTTCGAGCTGCTCCATTATGGGACTGATCACCTGCTTGCCCAGTGTGACCGTATCGTCGTAACAGTTCAGAATGCACATAATCAACCGGTGGCCATGTTCGTGTATCGATAGCTTTTCGATGTACGGTTTCATGGCTTTCAGAGCCGCACGGCGATCCTTCACGACCGAGTGCAGGAAACAGTAGATCGCTGCTCCGGTACCGTCCCGTGTGCTTGAAATGGATGCCAGCAGTGGTAGGTAGAGTTCCATCACTTCCGATCGTTCGGTGGTGCCCGCTTCCTCCAGAAACTCCACCAGCAACGCATGGAGTAGACTGTTATCCGTTAGCTTCTTGTTTGCCGCTTGCACCAGATGTCCCTTCACGGTCGACAGGACACTCGGTTTCATGTACGCATTCGTCTTCCAGCAGTCCTTCATCGTTTGCACCGTTCTATCCTTGTCCAGCTTGAACAGTTCCGAGTAGAACGCTTGCCGCATAAAGTTCCGCTGCTCATTCGTAGCGTACTCGTTGTACGCACTGTCTACAATGGCGCTGGAAAACGTGTGATTAACCATCTTCAGCACGTCCTTTATGATCGCATCAACCACCCGAGCCCACAGCAGCTTCGAACCGTGCTTAAACAGGCTGGTAACACAATGATGCCCGTACTTGGACGTTGCCAGATCGACCACGCCAGGCATCAGACTGCTTGCGATCTGATCCCGGATCTCTTCCGACGCGTTCTTGATCATGCATTGTATGACACGAGCCGTATCGTGCGAGGTGGCAATCTTCGCGTAAGCATTCTCCTTGCTCAGCAGTTCGTGTAGCTTTTGTACCAGTTCCTCCTTGTTTTCGGCCGCCTTGCGCTTCAGCTTTTCGTAGATTTTCTTCGCACTCACACTGAGCTCGTACAGTTCCTTCGATTTGTTCTGACGGCGCTGCTGACGAAGCTCCTTCTGCTTTGCCTTCAACCCGTTCCAGTACTCCTTCTTTGATTCGGGCGTATTTGCGACGAATGGTTTCTTTTCCACCTTTTCACCTGGCTTTCCACTACTGGGGGCGGTGGTTTTCTTTTGAAATTTTCCAGCAGGTTTGCTGAAGTTAGATTTTACTGTGCCGTCCTTCTTCGGTGTCTTTGCTTTCGGTTTGTCGGTCGTGGTATCTTCCTTGAGCTTTTTCACCGGTTTCTCGAACGCGCCATTTTCTGACGACGATACCGATCGCTTTTTTGTTTGAATCATGATGGTTTTGCAGTATTATTGAACTAAATTTCGTTTCTTTACTAAGTAAATGCGGTTTTTCTTGCGGCAACGGTAACCATCAACAAAAACACGTTTTCTTGTGTAGCAGCGCACTACGATGACAGCGGGGTGTTGACAGACGTCGTACCGGGCTGTCGATTTTAGATCGAAATTTAGATCCGTTTAGGGATGCATGAAAACAGTTGTAAAAACTAAAATTTTGCAGCAGTTTTCAGAAAAAAAAATACTTTAGGAATAAATTCATATATAATTCGATTAAATGATATAGTGCGTAGAGTTGTTAATTATGGTTAATTTGATTCTATTTATAATTTTGTGTTCATCGTGCAACTGTCAAAATCCAAAATGAAGCAACCTTTTGTCAAACCAAATGTCACGCATTGCTATTGCAGAAAGGTTGTCACCCTCCCCACTTCACCCACACTAGTCAACGTTGTCTACAAACAGCAGAAAAAAGGAAGGGTGAAGGAAAATTGAACGGGCAACGCAAAATTCCAGCCCAGCATATTACCTCTAAACTTTGTCGTGCGTGTCACTCGAGTGTTCTCTCGCGCGAAGCAGTTCTTCGCGTTCGCAAAGAGTCGCGATTAAAAGTGAATAGTGAACACAAATAGCAAACTAGCAAACGGTTAAACAACGGATAGCATTCAGAGCGAAAAGAGAAACCATCGGAAACAAAGCGAATCTTACGGGCCAGCTCAAGGTACACGATCTGGAAATAGCGAAACAGCATCGGGAAAAGCAAAAGGTGTTTGTTCTTCTCTGGTACTGCATCTATTTCGCGCGGATGATATTTCAGTGAACGTAAAGGAAGGCTTGAACACACACACAGAAAGCAAGCAAGGTAAGCTGTGGAGTGGAATTGCGTTGACATTTAGCACAGTAAACAACGGCAGCGGGTGGTAGTTCGACCTACGCAAAGAGGGTAGTAAAAACCAAGGGGGGTGAAGTATTTACACCACTTCCAACAGCGCCTCCCCGCCCAGGAAGACCCGTCCCAGTTCAAATAATTCAGGCAAGAGAAGCGATTAGTGCACCTTTGAAGAATCCAATTTGATCCATTTTTCAATGCTGGTGAGCAGGTGAATAATAATAATTCAGGTCAGCTTAGTAGGGGTGTCGAAAGAAAATGGTACGAAGAAGTGAAACTTAGTGTATGTGAATTTGTCTTTCCTTCTAAACATAATAAGTCCATTCTGTGTCGTGTGCTTGTGTGATCTTAATTGCTGCTGGCCATTCGGGCCATACCAATCCACCGCGCCTAATATCTGTTGTGGCAAAAAGGCAGCATCAGCAGAGCCAGTGTGGTGCAATGAAATGTGATATCGTGCAGCACGAGTGGATGAATCGTGTCGTGCATCATCTTTGCTTCTTCTGCTGTGATAAACGGTGATCGTACGTGTGTGATAAGCGGCCAGCGTGTGGCAGTAGAGCACCGGGCAGTAGTCCCGTGATGGAACCGAGCCCTAGCACTAGCAGTGCCACCACCGTGCCTGGTGGTGGTACAGGAGTGGTGAGCAGTGTGGGTGGTAGTGGTGGCGTCGTGGGTGGTGGGGCCAGTGTGGTAACGCGACCTCCCATTACCGCACTGTTTCGCGAAATTCACAAAAACAGCTGGCTACGGCGGTTGAACAACGACAGCAGGCGACCATCCGTGCTGACAAAGGTACGTAACCGTGGGAGGGGGCAAAGGGTGGGTGAATACAAGTGACCAACTTGTCCCTTGAATTTTACTGGGCTTTTTGTTACAGTTAAAGATTGTAAATCCACACCATATACCGTTGTCGTCATTGAATGATGAGTTGAATGAATTCTTTTTTTGTCCGCTAATATTGCTTCTGCGGAGTTTTGTTATCTATTCGCCATGTGTTTGTCTGTGTATGTTCGTTGAGTAAGTTTTCATAACAAACCACCCCGACCGACACAAATTGCCCGGCATGCTTGGATAATAGAACCCGTGGGCAGGTTATAAAATAAACATCGCTACTCTGCACGTCATCATCGGTTACTTTGATACGATTGGTGGTGTAAATATTTACAATTGGATGGTTGTATATTTTTTCAAGCACCGTTTACATTTTGCAGATTTTTGTATTGTTTTATTTTTGACATGTAATTAGCAGGTAATGGTTATTATTAACTTTATTAACAATTTGTCACAATTATTCACATTATTTGTTGCTTCAAGAACTGTTAATTGGGTGAAAAGCAAGTGGTACCGGTGTTTCAACCATCAGGGCCGAGCATCAAATCTCATCTCAACCGTAACTCCGCGACATCACGGGTAAAATAGTATCGTAAAACTTTTTTTTCGCAAGTCCTATCAAGAAAACTTTACGTTTGGAACTTTAAGCTTATTTCAATCTGCCACAATTTTGTCTATTTAAATACTTTGTTTTTACAGATTCCATGACTTATAATTTTGTTCTTAATTAAGCTACACTTAAGCTATAACGTATGCATAAAACAATAAGACTGACTTGGACACCAATATATTTTATTCTATGGCTTTGTGTCTTAGCGATCCACGATGTTCGATCTTTGTTATTTACTTAAAAAGTATGCTTCACAAGTTATCTATTAAAACTTTTGTAAAACTACCATCAAAGCTCTTGCTAAGAGTTTTTTCTCTTGGCAAAAAAAGTTCTAGTTTAAAACTAAAAACTCCGAACTGTACCAGCAGAGTTTGTCGATCATAAAATGTAGCTTAAACTGTTAAGGAATAGGTCGTTTCTTTTGCTTGATCACTTTGCATGAAGGTGTCCGATAATCTATGTCTCATAGTAAAGTATGTCAGAGCGACTCTGTGGTGATGCGATAACGGCGCCGGTTTTTACACTGCAGGACCGCGGTTCAAATCTCTCCTGGACAGTAGTGACTCTTGAGTGAAGCCGATAACACCTGGACAAACTAAACTTATGTGTTTGAGATAAAATCATTCTCACACAAAATCAGTAGTAGCTGACAGAAGACTTTGAACACGCACCTTAGTTTAGCGTCAATTAATTTGGCTAGCCTTTTAGATTTTAGGAATTTATAAAATATTTTTTTATTCAAGACATATTAAACAACTGACGTGTCGGAAATGGGGTTGTTGGCTGGAGCCAGTTCGAATCTGTGCCAGTCCGGCAGGTCCTTTCTCGAATTACGGATGGCACGGATATCGAATTCCATCCAGGACCTTAATGAGAACTGACTATCCAACTACGTGATACCAATAAGTCGTGTAGGCCATAACATGGGAGGGTTCTGATGGCAGGCATAAGCAAGGAGATAGTTAAGCCAAGAAGTAATTTAGCATATGATTGAAAAGGCGCTTACAAAGAGTTAAAAAAATCGAGCAAAATTCAATCTATATCGGCAGTAGTTTTATTACCTTCGTCGTTATACGGCTGCTCCATACTTTTATTACAAACATTTGGTAACTTTTTTTTAAAGAGTAATATAATATAATACATAAAACGATCATGAATCTCATTCAATGTCCCATGTCCTGCTCTTAACCCCATCTGGCGTTCATCATTTTTCGATGTCCTTGTTGAAAGCGGAACAATAACCGTCATCGTGTTATTTCTGCCAAGGTTTACCGGTTCTTGACTGTACTTAAAGATGGATGGCCGTAGAAAGCTGTACTTGAGGGTTTTACATGAGGGAGCATCTTCACTTTCAATGTGGATACAGTGAAATGATTGTTTGATTTCGATTACTCTGGCAACAGTTAGTTAGTTATGTGACTAATTCTTTGTGGTATATTTTTAGAATATTTTGCTGTTATTCGCATAAATATTAATTGTGGATTTTTTTTATAAAAATGAATCTGTCTTTCTATTCAAGATAACAAACGGTGATTAATGCCACGGGTTAAAGGAAAAACACACCATGGATTTAAGTTTAGTCAGCGATGAAGCTTTAAAATAAGAAGTTTGTATTAAGATAAAACTGTTTTTGTTCACTTTCCAAATAAATGATTCACCATTATGGATTTTTTTAAAACTTGGAACGTGTCTGGTAATTCCAAATCACAGTATTTATTGTAGTTTATCTACAACCACTGGGCGTTTTTATACTTTACTAAGAACCATTAAAGATTATGCAGGAAAAGAGTGAAACATTTTAAGCATTTCGTTCTTTAGTAATGGAGTAAAAAATGTGGTTAACTTCATCTGTTTGAATAATGGATTATTCTAATATTCAACACGCATTCGCTGTAATGTTTCCAACAATACTCTCATGTCTATTGATATTCTCGCGCTTCCTTCACAATCAGTTGTTGGTTTCACTTTCCATTTCAAACGCACGCTGTTATCAACTGTTTCTACGCTTGACAGCTCTAAAGGTTTAGCTTAATCCTTGATCCTGCTGATGCCTTACGGCGCGTGACCCACTCTAGCAAAACAAAACTTAAGAAAGCTCGACGCCTATTTCAAATACTAATCATAATTTCCACTGTTTTTATTTATCGTGTTTAAAATACTCATGCTTCAAAAATAATACTCGTCATCAGCCCGACTGTGTCTGCTTGACTCTGGTGGCCTACGTCGCTGTTGAATACGAGGGCCACAAAGCAAAAAACATCATCTCAACGAGTCCGTGAAGACGAGTCATTCATGGTGAAGGTATAGAAAAAGAAGAGAAAAAAGCAAGGATTTGTCATTCAACATTCCAACCCAAAGCGTACCATCCTGAAGACTTTTGCGCCATTTTGTCGACCGGCTGAAGTCACGCATAATTCCGCACATTCCGCTCGCGTTTGTAGGTCGTTTTCGTGGTCGATTGTTGCCCGATTGTGTGTTACCCCCGTGTGTCCGGGGGTCGCTTGTCTTTTTTCTTTTCTTCGTTCGTTGTTCCTTTCTATTGTTTTCATCCAAGCGCCGGATATGTATGAGAAAGTGGCGGGGTACAGCATTGTGTGAAGTAGGATTGTTGTCAAAGTCGGTAGGGTTGGTCGCATGGGACGTGAAATGCGATCACCCTTCCATCCCTAGCTGTCTTGGCCGCTGTCACCTTGACGCTCATCATCATTATGATTGTGATCAGCGTTGGAATGTATGTTTGACTGTTTTGTCTAATACTTTTATGGGACAAAACTAAAACAGAAGAAAAACTCCACTCACCACGCAAAACATTTATTGTTTAAAATAATAATTTCCTTACAGGAGGCGGCGTGATCAGCTACTTAAAAAAAGTGGAAGGAATATTGCTTCTATGGACAGCCCAAAAGCCTCCTGATCATGATCGTGAGACACATTAGGGGTATTATTTGCATTTTCCCACCTCAAAGCCTCATTGTACGCGGACCGTTCGGTGGAACACCACGTTTCGTTTTGATAGTTATAAGCCCTTACGACGCACACAAAAACCATACTTTTCGGTTCTGTTTTCGCAGATATGTGTCTTTTGTTTTCCCAAAACATACAACGGTTGCGTACATGTGGCCTTCAGTTCACTTTTTCAGCTACCTTGTTTTGCATCGGTAATGGCGCCCTGCAGAAGGACAACGAACGAACCCTAGCGTGATTTTCCCCAACCGTAGGTCATTTATGAGAATTCTTTTTGTTTCATTTCGAAGCAGACAAAGGGGCACCCGTTTTTGTGCAATAATTTATTACCTTTCCGGTTCCGGTGCCATGAGGTCCAGCACACCCCGGTTGGTGGGTGTATATTTAATATTTCCACACTACGGGACTGACAGTGTGCTGGATGTGGAATGGCACACTGATAGAGGCAAAAAAGTCAAATGTCTAAACAAGGAACGCGTGTATCACTCGGTCCGTCAATCGATCGTTTACTGGGGGGATTGATCATGGATTGGTGTGGATTGAGCACGGTAAGGTAAAAGTGCAATTATTGTTTCAATCCGTTGTGTCGAAGCGGATGTATCGTGTTAGTGTTTGGAATGTTTAGCGCAGAAATGGAATTGAATGGTTTCGTGAGCTTCAAAATGTCAGAAAAATCATCCACTGTGAGGACACCAGGAAGTCTTTCGAGTAGCACGGCCAGTGTACTTTGAATAACAGTTTAATAGTGCATCAATTATTCGTTCAGGTACAATGACTTTGTGAGCATTTATTTGTTAGGTATTGTGACGTATTCAATCAAATTTTCCCGCATTATTATAATCATTAGTTTAAATAATATTTTTATAACGCTTATTGATTGAAATGGACGCATTTATTGCTTGAAGTGTTTTAGTTCTATTTCTGCTTCAAACTTTCACATTTTATTCAATGAGAACAATGTCTCTGCAAAATAATAAAATAGCAGCAATGGTTTGGCATAATACACAGTTGTGGCAATAAATATAAAAGAGGAATTTTCAGTAGAAATTGAATTGTTTTTTTTTTAAATTATTGTTTATTATTTTACTTCACGTAAGTATTACGGCTCGATGCCGTATTTTTATCTCTTCTTGAGCTGATGTTGTACAAATTCGTTCGTTAAGCATTTCCTTCTTGAGTTTTTGCCTAAAAAAATGGTTATTATTTATTATAAACTGGTTTCCAAATCTTACCCGAATAGTTCTCCCGTAGTGAGGACTGACTATCCATTGACGTGGTGCCAAAAAGTCTAATAAATATTCGAGAACCGGCTTTAGTAGTTTTTTTAGCCAAGAAGAAGAAGAAAGAGAAGATTATTTTAATTTGTTCCTCCGCAACGACTCCAAACAGCTAGAAAGACCCAATCGGAACTGTTAAAAAATGTTTGATAAAAAGTAACTACATTCTTCTCATTTCTTCGCCCAGAAAAAACAACTGCCTACACATATATAATTTCGTTAAAAACTTCGAACGAAAAACCTTACGATTAGCACCAATTGTGGAATTTCTAGCTTTGAATTGATTGAATTGAAATGTGACCTAAAGTTTCGTTAATGTTGCGGTTGAATTTGATATATAAAGCTAAAAATGATTTGGAAATAGAACCAAAATAGTCAACACAGATTGAAATGATTTGCCTTGAATTAATAAAGTTTTCATTTTTTTGTGGGTAGGTAATGCTATGCACTTAAATGTAAGTAGTAGATAGCATGCAAGTTCTGAAATAGTTCTGAAGTAGTAAGGTCATTATATTGTGAGATGAGCCGTTCATTACGGTTACGTTTCATTTTTAAAAGTCAACAACATTCCTAATTTTTGTAAAGGACTTTTTTGTCTTCCAATGGGTATTTTGTTTTAAACGGATTGAAATTCATTTTTGTCAACAGTCTTGTGAAACCGACTGAAGTGATTGTTAACACACATCAGCATTTGTCAAACATAATAGGATTTGATCTTTTCTGTTAAAAAATGATCGTAAAAAATCAACTGTATTATGAAACATCCTAATACTAACTAACTAACCAGAATTCAGAAGCACACTCTATGAACTATTTACCAAATTTCGATTGCATAAAGTTGGAATCGGCATTGCACGGGGTTGTACGCGACATCGGCGCCGGTCTTCAAACGGCAGGACTGGAGTGCAAATCCCATTCGGACAGTCCCCCCGTACAAGATATCAACTACAAGATATCGGAGAGTCTAGTAAGCAATTCGATGGCCAGTGTTGACCTTAGAGACCTCTTAAGCTAAGCCAAGAAGAAGAAGAAGAAAGACGGAATAGGTTGTCCTAACGCAAAATAAAAAATAGCGCATGACATTATACTTATTTCCACCAGTGTACTGTTTAATAATAGAGAGGACATATGCTTCCCACCTAAACCTTTTAACAAAAATACGCAAACCGGCCAGATTCATTCGTGTGCGTTTTTTAGTTCACGACTCCCCTCCCCGACCAATCGAATGACTTTCTGATGGGTTCGACACGCGGCTACATGTGCCTCCGTTTTGCACCCCCTTGTTTCTCAACTCCCAGGAAGGTCGGAGGGGTGGGTGGGAGAATAAATTGGGGGCGCGGCGAATATGTATCAGACCAAAAGGGACCTTAACGTGCGATTGTGTTTGCTGGTTCGGATTCGTCCATTTTTTTTGAAAAGTTGTTCCCACACATAAACCTGGTTTCGTGTATTACGTCTGCCCTGTGTGGTGTGGTAGTGTGATGGTTTAATTTTTTCGGCTGGATTTAGTCACTTTGCCTCGTAAGGAACTGGGGTTGCGATTGTGTAAAGTTTTTTTAAAGTCGCTCGCCTCACTAGAAACCGAGAAAGAGAGCTTCATGAAGCACACGAAGTCTTGATTTTCTGTCAAGGTTAAGCGCGGAATCGGATTAAGAAAAGCGGCAGCGTGTTGTAGCAGTGTTGAGCTCTCGAACGTGAAGGAAGCAACTGCGCCTAACAAGGAATCATTCAAAACGTAACCGAAAGACGCGATTTGATGATGATAATGATGCCGGGGACGATGATGATTGTTTAGTTTGATGGATGCTGATCGTTCGTTCGGTACGCGCTTGGCGACGTACGAAATAGTCAGCCTTTAATCAATCGCAGTTATTGATACCAATTTACGGCACACGTTTTTCGTGATGAGCGTGCGTGTGTGTGTTGTTGGGCAGGAAACCAACAAACTGGAAGGGTTTATTAAGCCTAATAAATGTGCTGCGCTTAAAAATGCCGCTGATTGAGTTTGATTATTATTGCGCATAAGTGATATTCAATCATCTTGCTTTTGATTTGTCATGCGAATTGCTACCTTAATCAGAAAATATTGTTTAGAATGGATGAATCATTCTGGTTTAGTGATAGTTCGACAGTCAGATTTTTTCAATTTCTTATGCGACTTTCGAACACCAAAAAGTGACTTCGTTGATTTTATTTATAGTTTTCATATATTAAAGTTTAAACATAAATTATAGAAAATTGTTACCATTTTGTAACATTTGTCTTGATAAGAATGGAAAACCTTCATACTACAACCATATACTAACTTACTTATCAATCGCTACAACCGCTTCACGGCATTGACCTGTCGCAATAATTCTCGATATATCTCACGATCTATCCGCTGTCTGTCTATCGATTAACCTAGCCATTCTGACGGACGCATTAACGGCATCACTCTATCGCAATTTGGGTCTATCACGGCTCCCTTATCCATGTGGACGGCCTAAAAATCACTTTACGATGTGGGTCGTCTGGTGTCATTCTCAGGACTTGTGGACACCGAATCATGTGGTCACTGAACAGCTCACAAAGCTTGTCATTTTCCTTCCACACGTACGGAGCCAAAAATCCTTCTGAGAAGAAGACTCCTCTCGAATGTGGTTAGGACGGTTTCGTCAGTTTTGGGTCCAATTCATGTTTTAGAGGCATGTGTGCGTACTGAGACTATGAACTTTCTCCACAGTCAAACAGGACTTTTGAGTCGAGATGTTTCCTCAGGCTGTAGTCTTGCTTAGGCAGTTCCCGTAGGCTATAGTATGATCGGTTGGCAGCCAGGAGCCCTTACAGTTTAGCTCAACAATTATGTTGCTGTCGGTGTTCACTTTTGACTACAAAAAGTTAAGCTTTGGAACCATATCACGATTTGAGTTTACTGTCCATTGCAATGATCATGCAAGACGTTACAGATTGAATTGTTCAGTATCTTTCACATGACATGATCATCTCAGTGGATCATAACGAGTCAACTGCTTGTGTGAAATGTTTCAAGCGCTTTCTTTTGCTTGTTTCACAAAAAAGTACTTTTTGTCGTATTTTAAACAGTGGTAAATCGAGCCTCTTGAATTCCCTTAGCGGAACGGAAATTGAGGGAAGTTTGCACATTAAATTAGCTGAAGTGAGAGGGAAGCACATGACTGGAATATAGGACAAACGCTGTACCTGAGGAAGCTTTTGGATATTTCCGTTTTAAAGGAGAATTGGTAACGGTTGTGTGCTCATGATCTCCGACGAGGCCATGTGAATGATCTGGATCCCTAAGATTACACCGTCCGCTTGTAGAAAGATGGCTCAGGGTTCTCGCATCTGTGTTGCTTTCTTATATTATGATCAGCCCTTGAATTTAAGCGTTACGGCCCCCTGCGCAGTAGTAGCAATAGTAGAGTAACCACTTAGAAAATTTTACCTGGCCCGGGAGAAACATAGGAAAATTCGTGAAAATCGCGTCTTCTACTGTAGGATACGTTTTGAAATGGTTTTAGGAACGTCAAAGAATGGCTAGATAAGTTGAAACAGTCAACAGTCTTCTTCTTGGCTTAACGACCACTTAAAGGTCACGCCGGCCATCGAATGGCTTACTCATCATCATTATCATGTTGGCCTGCTCATTTAAAGAGCACGTCGTCGTGGCATGGCCCGGTCAACAATATGTAGATCTCCAGGAAACTCGAATCTCATCTGAAACCAGGGATCTCCAGGAAACTCGATCCCCGGCTGCAGCTTCCCATCCATGTAGGCACCCAATCTCCGACAGGCCTCCCTTCACCTGATCCAGCCAACGAACTCGCTGTGCTCCTCGACGCCTCGTGCCGAACTGGTGGTAGCTGACGAATACCTTCTTGGCGGGGCATGAGTCCGGCATCCTCATAACATGCCCCAGCCATCATATCCTGCCGGTCTTTGTCATCGTCAGGTCCGGAGGATGCGACGCTCAAACACGCCAAGAGCGTTTGCATTCTCTGCTCGGATGGTCCAAGACTCGAGGCCACATAGGACCACCAGTCGTATCAGTGTGCGATATATCTCACATTTCGTGCGGTCTCGAAGTCTTCTGGATCTCAGCAGACGGTGAAGGCCGTAGTAGGCACGATTCCCCTGAACAATGCGTCTCCGTATTTCGCTGCTGACATCGTTATCCGAAGTTACGACAGTCCCAAGATAGCTGCTTTTTTTGGCTGGAATATCCTCAGACCACCTATGCCATAAATAATATCTGATCAGCTAGTAGAGCTGTAGGACAGTGCTGTTATTACCATGTGATCTTCAAGACACGAATCCAACCAGGCTCAAGAAGTCCAAAACTGAAATTTTATGTCTTTAGCCAACCAGATTGTTGTGTTATTCACCTACACTTTCACCGTTTCAAAACAATTGTACTTTGATTGACAAATGCTCGTGTCATCCGTCACAGCAGCCTAAGCTTTGCGTCTTCTTAAGCCTCGTCTTAAGTCCAACGATTCACTGTATGCCACACATTTTAGGCTAATACAGTATGAAATTGTTTCAAAACAGTGCATCGCTATGCTTTACGTTTCGCTTGGCGGCCAACTGCAATGGACCCAAAATCACAACTCAAAAGTAAAACATTTAAGCAATTTCTTTGTGTGTTTTTTTCGCTCTCTCACTCGTGTCCCAAGCTGTCGTGAAGGTTGCGGCAACCATTTCGTTTTCTTAATTCGTTATTATTCAACTCAAAAGCGGATATGAAATTGGACACGGTTTCTTCACCAGGGACAGTGCGCATACCTCTTGTCTCTCTTCCCTCTACGTTAAAGGGCTTCATGGAGCTAATGAAACAAATTACCATTGCGCGCAACTAAAACAGTCAGCCGTAGAAACAAAGCGCAATTTCCACCAAAAAAAAAACATAACTACTCACACACCTTTGGCCGAACGGGCCGGGCCGGTTTGAGTGGCTGTGCACCGTGAAGTAAGCATTTAAACATATCAAAAATGTTGATCTCTTTGCATCAGACGAAGCGTAACACACGCGGCAATGAGAGGGGTTAATGCAAATGCAATTGCAACGCATTTTGCTTTGTTTAGCAATTAGAAGGTGTGAAGTGTGTGTTTGTGTGTTTGTCCACAGTTTGTTGACCGTTCGGTTCAATTTTAGGTTTGGCTCCGCCAAATGCCAGCCGAAAAAGCGGCAACCTAAGAGCGCACTTGATGAGTGAAGGAGAAAATATAAACCAATCGGCAATTTGATTGAAATAGATCATCCAAACAATTGCTTAATTGGGGCGTGTGGTGTGATGTGAAGTCTGCGCTTGTGAGCATCGCGTAATAAAATGTGTGGAAAACCAACACTCTGATGTGGCCCCGTCGTTGGTCGGTCCATTATCAAGCGACGTATATGCGTGCTGCGCTCTTACTATCAGCATTTTTGTGCCAATAGCGATCACGGGTCGCGATCAGCTGGTGTGTTGTTTTTTTTCTGAAAGAGTTCCGATCACAAAGCAGCGAAAGTCGTCGATCATGCGACCACATCGAACAGGTGTGGAATGCACGACGGTTTGATGCGTTCGATCTTTTTCCACCTGGTGGCGGCGGCCGATCGTGCACGGTATTCGGTTGAGGAAAAAAAAAAAAGATCGTTCCATCAGCCACCGTCTCCAGATGGTGCCGAGAGAGGAAACTGTTAAATGCTTACCATCTGTTCACTCAGTTCGGCTTTTAAGAATAGGGGAAAAAATGTCAGATCGCCAGGAATGTCGGGGCGCGATCGCACACCCCAAAACCAAACGGAACGGGCGGACACTCCGTAACGGATTGTCCTAAACGAATCGCAATTAGAGCGTGGTGCAATAAAATGAACGGCAGTTCTATGCGGATACTGCGGCGAGGAAAGCTAATGCGGGCAATTGCAGTCACGGCGTAAATGTTTAGAAACGCTCAAATTGTACGTTTGACTTTAGTTTGGCGAAGAGGAGTTCCGTTTTGCTTTCGGGCACGTGGCGAATAAAATACATTTAATTAAGGGTTTTTCTGTATATATTTAGAAACTGTTGTTGTATTAAATACGTTAGTAGGCATTAGTGTTGATAAGCATGGCTGGAGTAAAAATATGTGTCCTCCTTTTCTTCTCAAACGACGTCAAAGTCGTGTAAGAAATCAGTCTGGTACTTCATTTTGAGACCTACTTTTAGTTAAAGTTAAGGTCTTAAAAATGGAAACATACAAATGGTTTAAAGACCTTTTTAACTTACATTTTGCACTCAGCTTAAATAAAGCTCCTTTTGTAACGTTTAGAATTTTTATTGTCCTGTTTTCATGTAAAATATTATAATTGTTTTAAGGTTTTTTTTGCGGTTCGATGTTCCATGAACGCAGCACCAAATCAATAATAAAATGTGATTACTTCAGTTCTTATTATTTGAGAAAACAATCGTTTTCAGCTTCCTTTACTCTTCCTTTGAAAATTTTTAAAATAAATAATTTAAACCATGTGTGTCTAACCGTTTTCCCTGCATTTCTTCACCCACCAGAAACCGGATCGATATTGGGTGGTGTTCTGCGTTCACGATGACTGCGAAGCGTTTCTGGAGGGCTACAGCGACCCCCGGCAGGCCCCGTCGCACGCACCAGAGTGGGCACTATCGCTCCAAACGGTACAGCACGTCTCGCACGCCCTCGTGTCCGTGGAGCAGGAGTTTGAATTTGTGATAACACTCGGCACCGAGGTGGCCCGCTTCAATGCCAACACCTGGGAATGTATGCAGGAATGGGTGGAATGTTTGCGCTCGAAGCTGCGCGAGATGAAGCTACTGTCGCCGAAGGAAAATTTGTACTCGCGGCTACCCGAGGTGCGCCCCCCGTTGGCACCGACGCGCGATCCGACGTCTCCCCTGCCAGCTACACCTCCTGTACCGGCAGCAATCGTACCCGGTATCGAGCGCGTTCAGCCACCATCTTTGTTGCAACAGCAGCAGCATCATGCACATCATTCGCCGGGTACAAGCGGACAATCTACCTCGCCACCATCCGGTTCGTCTGGTTCCGGCGGGGCAAGTGGCACGATCGTCTCTAACACCGGCACCACGAGCTCCATTTCGTCATCATCATCATCCGGATCGTCGTCTTCATCGTCCTCGAATGGCTCTTCCTCATCGGCAAGCAGCTACTCATCAACGCTCACATCCATATCGAACTGCCCGACCAGTGAACGTGCAAGTCTCACTGGCCCACCGGCCATGTCCAACACGTCCACGCAGAACCTCATGAACCTACTGTCGAACCCGCTGCAAGCCGTGAGCAGTATCAATGCTCAAGCCAGTAAACTGCAGCCGTCCTGCACAACCGACACCATATCGCTCGGATCATCATCCTCGCTAGCTTCCGAAGAAGAACCATCAGAGGAGCACCTTAAGTCCATCATATCCACATCGCCACCACGTGATTCGGCGCCGAGCACAAGTTTGCCGAAACCGCAAAAAATAGTAAACAGGGATAGTAGTTTGGCCCATAACGGCGCTACCGGCCATCATAACCATCATCATCATCCGCTAGTGACACTCGCACCTGGTACATCGAGCGCCACATCCTCTCTAGCGACCACGTTCGTCACCAACGTACTGGCCGATCCGTCCGGGACGGCCGGACCATCGTTGAAGCGCACCATTACCGATAAGAAGCTGCTGCTGGATGTACGACAGTGTCCCGAAAGATCAACCACCGACTGTGATGGCAATGGTTCCGACGCCATCAATGGCACAACCAATGGTCACACCAACGATGGTAAGAATGTCCGTCCCCCTCCGCTTCATTGACTGCTAATTGCCTTCAATTAACGGCGAAACGTCCGGCCACGTATCGACGAATGAGGTCGCCGCTCCCTTGGGAGTGGAAGAGTCGACAACATACAGCTAAAGTTAAGCCTGGCCCACGCTTACGTTATCGTTCCAAAGTTTAAAGCACTAAATCCCCAGCCCGCCGTGTGCCCTTTTTTGCGTTAGTCATCCAAATCGGTGAAAGACCTGCTGGACGTTCCATAGTGTATAGCGGTGAATCAGAGACCGCACCACGTCTCAATTTGTTGACACATTCACCTTCCTTCGGTCAATACGTACGTCGTCTGTCGTG